>NC_044500.1:42052057-42394557 GCF_902362185.1 Chanos chanos
GCTATCTATATTGCTGCTTTAAAAGCTTAAGTGATGGTATCGTGATCCGCTCTGTCATTGGTGGGAAGCAGAGATTGTTCAGTCAGCCAAGCCAGTCAGTCAAGCACACCCCCTCCTCCACCCCCCCCCCCCCCCCCCCCCCCCCCCCCGCAGCACAACCAACCTTGGCTCCTCCATCACGCGGTTGTCATGGTGACGTTCCACATGAGTCACCGGGGCCTTAGGAAAAAAATTCCATCTGTGGGATTAGGGATGTACCCCACGTCCCATTTTCAGGCCTCAGGAGCCTTTAATCACAGAAGATGGAGCACTATGCCTCATGTAATGTCTTTAGGAGAGGGATCATCTTTCTGACGCGCCATATAACCAAAACATGCCCTTCTACATCATAATCAAGCTAGTCTTTCCCACCAGTGGAGAGAAACAGAGAGGGATAGAGAGAAAGAAAGAGAGAGAGAGAGAGAGAGAGAGAGAGAGAGAGAGAGCGTAAAGTCAAGAAAGAGAAGAGGGAGGTCAATCATTACCTTACTGAGTCTACGTCATAAGACATTACTATGTTTAAGGAATAAATATCTTTGCTATGTTAGCAATGCCATGGCTGAAGCCTAGAGAAGATAGGAGAGAGTGAGACAGAATAGAAGTGTGTGTGTGTGTGTGTGTGAGAGAGAGAGAGAGAGAGGAAGAGAGAAAGAGAGAGAGAGAGCATAAAGTCAAGAAAGAGAAGAGGGAGGTCAAACATTACCTCATTGAGTCTACGTCATAAGACATTACAATGTTTAAGGAATACATATCTTTGCTATGTTAGCAATGCCATGGCTGAAGCCTAGAGAAGATAGGAGAGAGTGAGACAGAATAGAAGTGTGTGTGTGTGTGTGTGTGAGAGAGAGAGAGAGAGAGAGAGAGAGAAGAGATGTGTGTGTGTGTCTGGCAAAGAGAGAGAGAGCGAGAGAGAGAGAGACAGAGGGAGTGATGGAGAGAGCGTATTGTTCTTTAGGAGCATCTCTGTGTTTATGTAAAGACGCAGTGTGACTGCAGGGCAGCGCATTTCTCTCTCCCTCTTTCTTTTTTTTTTTCTTTGTCAGATCAACATTGTCAATATTATGCCAGTTGCATTTTTCACACTGCTGTAATCCTTACACAAAGCTCTGCGCATGGTTCCCTTTGATCTATTCCAGTCATAAACACTTTCACAACCTCATAATACGGATCGCTTACCGTCTATTTATAAATTCACGACCGAGAAAACTGAAGCTTAACGCCTTCATTGATGCCTTCGGTATCTAACAGACAATGATTAATGACAACAATACCTGTGCCCTCACACACAGAAATGCGTACATTCAGACATGAACATGCTGGGAATGCCAAGACCCACTGTTTGGACTTGACTTCATAAACTAGTGAGAGCAAGCAGCATAGCAGGGTCTTACATATTTTAACCTTTTCGTTTTGAAAAGCTACGAATCGGTAGTCAGTTTGCATTCGGCCTAGAGTCGATGTGACAGGTGGTGACACAGACTCCATACGCATTTGGAGGGAAAGAAAAAGAATACTTCCCAGATGCAGGGAGAATACATGAGCAAGTGTGCAGATATTACACACGGAGAACTGCTTTTCAGACTACAGCAGGAGGGGAGACAGAGAGAGAGAGAGAGAGAGAGAGAGAGAGAGAGAAAGAGAAAGACAGAGAAAGAGAGAGAGAGTGAGTGAATGCACACCGGAACCTTTCAGCTCAGCTTTCACATATACATAATATATAGTTTTTTTGTTTTGTTTTGTTTTTGTATTTGTTTGGGCTTTAATTTGTTGTTTTTTTGTCTTTGCTCAGCTCAAAGGCTCAGCGTAGTGGCTGGCGTCTAAGCGAAGGCTTTGAGGGCTAATGGAATGAGTCACGTGGCCTCGTGATGCAGGAGGATGATAGATTATGCTAAGTGCTGAATTACTTGCGCATTTAGCACAGACATGCCAATAATTTATTCAGACTCATGAAAAAGAGAGAGCCGTTTCCATGCCATCGACAGCCATTCCAAAAAGCATTATCTCCACAAATGAGGCCTAGCAGTGGGATTAAATATTGTTTAGAAGCAGAGCAACAGTCAGGGTTGAAGGGAGAAAAAAAAAAAAAAAAAAAGCCATGCTGTCAGGTCACCTCTATGCTGTAACGCACAAAGACAGACATGGTGTTTACTGCTCCGCACAGCTCACAAACTCACTAAACCAGTAATGAGATCCACTAATTCGTCTTATTTTTCAATAACCAGAAACACGGACTTCACAGTATTGACGTTACATGCCAATAAAGACAGACAAGGGGGATAAACAAACAAACAAACAAACAAATAAACAAATAAATAAACATATAAATAACTAAATAAATAAATAAGGCCAAGGACGCCTTGTTGACTCGCTCATGAAACCACAAACATATGTCGAGAGGAGAGCAGTCTTTCCCCTGTAGCTCGTGAGAGAAAATCCTGAGCAAATATGCGAAGGCTTTATGGAGAGCGAGCAGCGGTCTGCCAGGTTTGTCCACATGTATGCTAAAATCCCAAGCCCTATTAACAGAACAGGTCGCTTAAAGCAAGCAAAAGTGCTTCCGCTCCGGTTACATATATCATTTACATATGTCTTTGCCCGTGCGGATGTGCAAACACCCATGGGAGCCAGCATGAATGCCAAGCAGGTGGAGCTAAGACCCCAGTTCGCTATACAAGATGGAAACGGAATAAAAAAACCCCAAAAAAACGGAGACACAAAATCTCCGCTAATACTGACTAAGGGGCTTTGTGAAAGAGAGACAGCGCTTGCAACAACTAGCCCCAGAAGTAAGGCTTAGGGGGTGAAAAGAGGAGTATTCAGAGCGCATCTTTTCCCCCAAGAAGAGACAAAAAAAAAAAAAAAACATGCTTCCATTCAGAATTCAGTTTCATTAAATTATGGAGGAGGAGAAATGAAAAAGAGAGGGAGGAAAATGAAGTAGTTGAGGAGCGTCAGGAGCATGCCGGGAACTCCTGTGGTGGGCCTGGAAGATGGGCAAATGACCTTGTGAAGGACAGCAAGGGCATCTCTCCACAGTGTGAAGAGGTCCACCCTGACAACCTTCACTCACAGAGCAGTGTAGACCTGTGTCAAAAAAAAAGAAAAGGAAAAAAAAGGAAAAAAGAAGGAACATTCTGGACTCTTGGCTGAGTGTAATTCTAGTCAAACAAAATGGAGGAAAAAAGACAACAGACATCGTCACCTAAGGGAATTGGAAACATGGTTCCTTCAGCTTCTTTTGTTTCAGGAAAAAAAAAAAGGAGCATTCCTGCAGCGAAACAGCAGCTGTGCTCCCCACCAAACAAGGCAGTTTTCCTTCAGAGTGCTTTGAACACAGAAACCCCCTACTGTTCTTCGGAGAGAAGAACTTCAAATCTCCCAAAATTACTACAGCTACACCCCACCGACATAGATGTCCTTGTTGCTGGGACCACTTACGGGCCCTAACAGGGTCAAGGTCAACGGCTAAAAATATGGCTTCCTCTGGCTGTTAGCAAATCAAAGACTTTTTTGCGACGGAAACGGTTTCCAAACCAAAATCGTCATCGGTGCTCGGTAACATCAAAGGCCGGAGGAGGAAATAGCTTGACCCGCTAATTAGAACTAATCAGAGACTTCCTGTGCTGGTTCAACCGAAGGCTAACACCGAATCTCATTCTGTATCCATCGTTTGTGTCCTGGGATACATTTATTGACCAAGAACTTCAACTCAAACATTTGCCAATTAGCTTCCCCCCCTGCTGGCTTCATTTACTCCTCACCTTTCGAAGACTCGATCTATACGGCCTTAACATGTTGTTCTCGACTCCATGACCATCAATAAATGCACACTGTTGCTTTCCACACACACTTCTTCTAGAAACATACATATGCAAGCCACAGGCATTACTAAATGCATATTAATCAAACAGTGGAGACTATACGCACACCCCTGCATTCCACCTGGCCGTCATAATTTATATTATTCCCATTAACTACAAGCAAACAGATGAAACGTTCATACAGATCCAATCAGTCCTTCTTAAAGATTTTTATTAAAATGCAAAGAGAGGAACAATGGTGCACCAAAGAACAAGTCAACACGTTGATGGTGATACTTCACAGACTGAGAAAACAAATGGTCATCAGAACATTGTCTGCATAAAAACGTGCCCAGATTCAGCACATAGGCACCAAGTCCATTTATCTCACAATCTATGAACAATTCAAATCTTTCTCCTCTCTGCCATGTTTGTTCATTGTCCACAAATTTGGCACAATTCACATCCTATAACCAGACATGCTTTCAAAAATTTCACACTATTCACGACAGCAATGATCAATATTCCTAATATGTAATAATTCCAGTCATATACGCTGGATTCCAGTGCACAGATGAAAACAGTCAAGTCAAGGACAGAGTGAATATATATATTGCGTCCTCTTTTATAGCTTTATCCTGCTACAGTTCAATGTTTACACTCATACACATACATGCACTCTTATTTGATTCTCTCTCTCTCTCTCTCTCTCTCTCTCTCCCTCACTCTCTCTCTCTCTCTCTCTCTTTTTCTCTTTCTCATATTAAATATTAGTAGGCAAGCATGAGAAAAAAAAATGCCTCGACATTAAAAGGCATATGTAATTAATCATACAGGCTGCTAGGTGACGCACTAATGGATCATAATTATAAATATTCGAAATGCCTTCCTTGTTGGGCCACACACACACACAGACACACTAGAGGCTTTCTCCTCTCCCATCCATTTTTCATAGTCCTGCATTTGAGCGACGGGACGCGGGTATCGATCTCTGCACTTTATCCCTTTAAAACAACAACCGTCAACATGAGGGAGAGAGATAAATGACGGCCGCGGGCCCGAGGGACCGCTTCCTAAAGATTTCCCATCAGTCCTCTCTCCGGCCGCGTGCCCCACCTCAACCTTACCCAACTTTTTTTTTTTTTTTTTTTTTTACTCTCGGTGTGTTTTTCCTTCTGCGCTCAATGCATTTTTTCAAACATCCATTCTTCCAAAATCGTTACACCAAGAAGCAAACGAGGCAGTTCAGCTCTGGTTGCCAGAAATGGCAAAAGAACCAGCTTCGGTAAGAAGGACAAATTTGAATGTGTTTCATAGACTTCTGTTGCCAACTTGAAGACAGCAAAGGCCATGTTTTCAGACCTGCTGATGAGACACCTTTAATATAAATGGGGCCACCCCCCCCCCCCCCCCGCCCCCCCCCCCCCCCCCCACACCCCCACACACACACACACACACCTCCCTCCCTTTTTTTTTTTTAATCGAAATCGTTCTGAGGAATGCAAGTTTCAGACACTACAGTGGTCTCTGTACTCTCTCTCTCTCTCTCTCTGAAGGATGCACTGAGCCTCACTTTGCCAAATTGAATTTATCCCTTATTGACATCTTTCCAGGCATGCGGCTAAAACTACACTGACATTCACAAGGACAGGGGAAAGCTTATTGCCTTATTACCTTCACACAGCATTGCCCCTATTCATGGATGAAAGAAAGATAAATTAAGACACAGAAGTGTTTGTATCAAACACCAGAGAACTAATTAGAAAAAGCATAACCCCCTCTCTCTCTCACACACACACACACACACAAAAACATAGGAGAGGAAAAGAAAGAAGACGTGGTGAGAGTGTGACGCACATCCTAAGACGTGACATGAGAAGAGAAAACAAATCAGGCTTGAACGGAGCATGTCTCACTCTTCTGCTCATACACAGGGGAAAGGAAGTAAGCATGCTGAGAGGCCAATGCACATTTCCATGTCTGTCAAACAGACTGTGTGCTCAGGACTGAGAGAGAGAGAGAGACAGAGAGAGAGAAAGAGAGAGAGAGAGAGAGAGAGAGAGAGAGAGGGAGAGAGAGAGAGAGCAAGAAGATATGACAAGAGCAATTGCATGCAACCAGCCACAGTAGCACGCTTGTGTTTTGTTGTCTTAGCAAGACTGAAAAATTCATACATGCAGTCTGGCTCATTAAGGAAGAAATGATGGCCTAGTTGGCTTGGACAGGATAATGACCGCAACAAACAAACAAAAACAACAACAACAGCAAGAAACAATATCCTAGCCGAGCAAAACATAAACTCGTGTCACATACATGTGCATGCGTGTCTTTCACAGACTTGGGTAAAAATACTAGAACTAAGTTTTTCTAGCTGCAGGGCTAGTGTACTCTCACAATGAGAGTTAGAAGAGGGAGTCATGACGAAAGAGAGAGAGGGGGAAAGAGAGAAGAGCTGTTTTTTTTTTGTGGGGAGTAGGTGTAAAGAGGGAGAGGGAGGGAGGAAGTAGGATGCTCCTCCCGTGGTGAGCTGGAGATGGGCAAGGCTGTGTGATTTAGGGGCCCCCGGGGGACTGGGGGAGGATCTGAGGCAGAATCAGAGAGCTCACAGGCCTCCTCTGTGGGAATCTTCTGAGGGGGAGATGCTTCAGTCTCATTCCCTGGCCTTACAGCGCCCAGACACACGCTACGGTTTTAAAGGAGCGTGCTGGGCAAAGCGTAATATTTGATGTCACAGTCCCGTGCCCGGCCACGCCCCGGGTAATGACAAATCGATGGTCGGCCTGTTCGCACTCGTATAATTACGTTACTTCTCTTTACAGACGGAATGAACGTCGTCTTTCAGGGTTCTCCGCAGTTGCACGACCGGGGAGATTCAACACATTAGAGTGTCAAGTTTCTTCTTTCTAAAACATTTTTGAGTGTGACTTTCTAATAAATTCAGAGAAAAAAAAAAACTATTGCTTTTGAGAAAACAAAAGGAAGGAGCTGGTATGTGCGACGAGATTATTAAAAATGGTACCGAGCCAGAAAAGAACTGGGACAACATCTATATGCCCTCCAGGCAGCACGCTGCTTTTAAAGAATGGATATGTTTTTCAGTGTCATTGAGGACAGCCAGGAAAATATAACATTATGTTAGGAACTGCATGTCCCTCTATCCACAGGAAGGCCAATAATAAATAAAATAGGAAAATAAATTAAAAAAACGGGCTCAGCTATGGCAGTCATCAGTTATCTTTGAAGCTTTAATAGAATGTAGCTGCAGAGAGGAGGGAAAAAGAAAAAGTGAAAGAGAGAGAGAGAGAGAGAGAGAGTGAGAGAGAGAGAGGGAAAGAGAAGACAGAAAGAGAAAGAAAGATAGAGAATCCTATTCTGCAATGCATTATAGCAAAAAAAAAAAAAAAGAAATAATCTTCCCCATTAAAGCCTTGCATTTTTTCAAGCTCAAAAAGCGTAATAAAAAGATACTTAATGTCAAAAAATATATATGAGTCATGCTGAAGTTCCAATACTAATTTGTTTTCAAATCATTACTTTAATTCTTTTGTGAACACACTGTGTTGGGAATTTACGATACAACATTACATTACATTAACACTGTTCAAGTGGAAAATCTCTTTCCACTTCAATACAGCTAACAAAGCTAACGGCTGGTGCACTGGAGAATGTGTGTGCATTTAGCATAAAGTACTACAAGAAATGGATGTTTCTGCATTTGCATTTTGTTCTGTGAAAATATGCATGTGTGTGTGTGTGTGTGTGTGTGTGTGTATGTATGTGTGTGTGCGTGTGTGTGTGTGTATGCGGGCTGGCGGTGGTGGGGGGGGGGGGTTCGTACTGTTTCTGTTATAGGTAAAACCTCTTACACTCAAGATCCCCTTGCACTCCACCGATGTACTATTTTTCTGTCTGCTATAATATATCTTCTCTCTTTAGCAATCCCAGGGGTCTCATCTCCCTGCTCCCACTTAATGCATTCTTAGAGCCGCCCAAAAGAAACTATTAGTGTCACGTAATGCGGAGGGGGGTGGGGGTGAGGGGGGGGGGGGGGGGGCGCTCTTGAGCGAGAGGTCAGCTTTCTGCTCCTTTCTGACCGCGCTCTTCGCTTCTCAACAATGGCCCCATTTGTTCTTCATTTCCTTTTCGGACGCGCCCGGCCTACTGTCTACTGCGCTACACTTCCCTCCTGCTGCTACGGCGGAGGTTACTCGCGCTCCGCCTCTCGTTCGGAATAAGGCAGCCCCGGCATCACCGCCCGCGGTCTTATCTACACCATTCAGAAAGGGGGGGGGGGGGGGCTCAGATAGCGCCGTAAACGGTATAATTACGGTTACTGTGCCTATTTTTCTTTGCAAATTTTAGTATGATAGCGCTCATGCTAGCGTTTTTCTTTCTTTTTTTTTTTTTTTTTTTTTAGGTCAGGTTAGTTAATCTCACCACAGTGGAGGACGGATGCAAATAAAAGCGGAATGGCTGTTAAAATCTAAACGCATAATATGTAGTTGAAGAATTCTTTGTTCCTACACTTGTCTCTCTCCTGTGTTCATTTACAGGTACCTAGATGGCAGAGAACACATATCACCAAAGGATTAGGCGATAGCTCCAGCATTATCGAGCAGCTGAGCTAGTGTACAGTTAAGGATGTGTATCTATGGATGTGAATCCAGGTCTTGGATCAGTAGGTTCCATAAGCTCAAGTTCTTAAAATGAAACCTTTTTTATTTGTTTTTTATCTTAGGCAAACCTTTGAGCTGACTTTTGTCAGCTATTGTAGCTGTATTATGTGTTGGAACATACAGTTTTGCTTGGGTGTGAATCAGCTCCAGATCTCTCTCGACATTTGGTGTGAAATATGTAAAGAGACACATCTACATATATATTATTGGAAATAAGCTTGTTTTTTTCTCAACTGTGTTTACAAAAACTGTGTTTTTTCTCAACTGTGTTCACATCTTTACATAGGTACTTGCACAAAATGCAGTCTCTCTCTCTCTCTCTTTCTCTCTCTCTCACACAAACACACACACATTGGTGTGTCTACTTTAATGAGGGTTTTTCACTGACTTCCATTTTACTTCAGCTGATGATAGGCCTAACACTAATCTAACTATAACGAAGGATTTGGGCATTTTCAAAATAACAGGCGTACTTTGTCATAAAAAAAAAGAAACAAAAAAAACATAGAATTTGAAATAGCAAGGATAAAAAAACACCCATATTCCCATTCTTCGGAACATTTGATAAAACAATTGCACACTCGCACACACACACACACACACACACACACACACACACACACACACCACCTTCCAACATTATCTGTTCATCTAATAATATTTTGGAATGTGTTTTCTATAGCAGTCACAGAGAGGGCTGATGGGAAATAAAATTCAATTCATCAATGCCATCTCTTATCGGCCGTACCCACGGCAGCGTATTGCGGGTGCTGTGTTGCCTTCTGTGCCCCCCATCATGTGTGTTAATTTACTTTGTGGTTCCCTTATCGGCTCAGGTGGATAAAAGCTTGGCCGTCTCTCTCTCTCTCTCTCTCTCTCTCTCCCTCTCTCTCCCTCCCTCTCTCTCTCTCTCCCCCTCTCTTTCCGTTGCCATAGACGCATCGTTCACGTGCACTTCCTTTATCATGGGCAGCCTGAGGGGGGACAGGAGAGGAGTTGTGGCAAGATTAAATGGATTGCTTACCACCTAAGCACTGTATTCCACAATCCAGCTGCCCGCCAGTGCCCACTCTTTCCCTGTTGCTGGGGGGGGGGGCGGGGGTGAGATTGTGGGTAAGGATAGATAAGGACAGTTGGAGAGGCAGTGAGCTCCGTATCTGCACAACTCCACTCACCTTTCAGCCACAATCAAACCTCAGCGATGTGCCTGTCAACACCAGAGCCTTTCGCGCACTTATCAGCAAAACTTCAGTGAGGAGGGTAATTACGCAGGACGGGGCTCAGTGTGTGTGTGTTTGTGTGTGTGTGTGTGTGTGTGTGTGTGAGACAGAGAGAGAGAGAGAGAGAGAGTGAGAAAGAGTGTGTATATGTGAGTTGGTGCATATGCATATGCTCTTAACTGTTGTTACAATCATTATGTTACAATTGTTTATCTCCAACTAATAACACTAAACAATAGGAAAGACAGTAACATTACCCACAATCCAGCTGGATTGTACTCAACAAACTAACTGAAACAGACAGTGAGGGCAAAGATTAACAGTCGCAAGCTGGAAAGGGGCCTATTTAACTATGCATAATGCAACCTTTTCACCGAGTGGTGAGGTGCCCTTTTTTTTTTTTTAACTTTCTTAAAAATCCCACGCAGAGACATGAGTGGTAATACAGTAAACGGCGCACGGTTTGATGGATGCCCGACTGAGGGTCTAACTCCGCTCCTGACGTGATGTGCTTAGCATATTAACCAGCGTTTTACAGTTAAAACAGCAGGGATGGTGCACAGCAGGTCCGCATTTAATCACGCCATTCAAGGGCCTTATTAGAGAACAATTACTAAATGGCAAGGGTTGTAAATCATAAATCATTCATCTAGAGGACTTTAGAAAATGAGAACGGCATTTTGCAGCAAGTCTCTCGCTGACAACCACTTCATGCGTATTTATAGGAGCCTGTTCTAAGGTTCTGCTTTCCATTAGTTCAGGGCTGCTCCCAATGGCTGAGGATTGAGTTCGAGCTAAAATGCTATCGGATGTGCTAAATCCAAAAAACTTCACAATTTTTATTTATTTATTTATTTATATAAAGAAATACTATTTTCTTCCACTAAATGGCATCTCAGGATAGGCTATTTTCTTGATGAGGAGCAGAGTTGATATGGCAATCAAGGTGTGATTATTATGTTCAACGCTGCGCATACTTCAGGCTTCCACAGTACAGAGTTTAACTGTGGCGCACTACTGGAGCGCTCCTCAGAAACAGGAGGTTTCTATCTCTCTTTGTTTCTGTTGCTGTGAGCGTGCGGTAAAGCGTTATGTGATGGACATCTGTCAAAGCTCATCAGTCACCCTCTCCCTCACCCTCTCTCTCACCCTCTCTCTCTCTCTCTCTGTCTGTGTCTGTGTCTGTGTCTGTCGGCCACCTCAGGCTGCATTCTGTATCTGTGCTAGTGCAGGAAGCTCCAAGCACAGTTTGACGGATCAGCACATCTCACTCATCTGTCTCTCTCTCTCTCTCTCTCTCCCCATCTCAAGAAGTCTTCCAACCACAAACCCACCCTGTGTAAGTCTGAATCACAAACTGCTTCATACATTCATACATGGATTAATGTGGATTACGACTTGTCTTTTCAGAACCTCTCTAAACAGACAGAGGCTTAAAAGGTCTTTCACGGGATAGATCATGTGCAATGCATTTTGATATGAACTACAGTAAGAAAAAAAATAAAAAAAAAGGGTGTCTTGGGGCTGATGCTAGCAGATTACAACCTACAGAACGTTATACAATCCTTCATGAGCCGTCAGACTACCAGGAACTTGATCTACTGCAGCGTATGAAAAGCTAAGAGTGAGACAGATGAGAGAGAGAGAGAGAGAGAGAGAGAGAGAGAGAGAGAGAGAGAGAGAGACAGCCAAAGTGTTCTGCAAAAAAAAAAAAAAAAGACCATGTTACATTTTTCACTAAGTACCTTTTTTCTCCACTGAGTGGATGCGAGCTTTTTTTTTTTTTTTTTTTTTTTAGTTACATGCCGTACAAAGTCGTGCGGAGAAGGACACTGTCTTTTTCACAGCTATTGAAAAAAGCGCCGGCCAGCTTACACAGTGTGTTTGAAGGGTCTGCATGAAGGGTGAGGGGCTGACTGAGTGTGTCTTCTCTCCAATGATAATGACACAGAGCAGGCAGCTCGAAAATTGAGTCAAGGGCCGCTAGCTCCACAGTCAAAAGAGATCTTTGGCAGCGGAGCTGTCAATCATCTTCTGAGTAGCCCCTCTATGGAGGGACATTTAATTATCAGCACTCTCCAGTGAATCACTAATGCAAATCATTTCAAACTTATAAACACACTCATCAGAAGCTTGCTTGGAAAAAAAAACCAACAACAAAAAGAAAAAAAAAAAAAAAAACAAGAGCAAAGTTACAGATGGGCTAAATATCTCAAAACAGTCATTTGTATGCAAAACTGACACTATGCTCTTGACATGCCTGCCTCAGAGTGTTGACCAAAGATAGACCAGAAAAAAAAACAAAAAAAACAAAACACTCCTTGTTGGTCTGAGGAACAAGATCAAACACATAACTGGAGTCTGTCAAATAAAAAGTAGTAGGAAAGACCAACACAAATCAAGACGACACGGTTATTTTACAAACTACTGTGGAGTAAGGGAAGGGTTTCCTTACACCTTCAGTAAACGTCTGCCTCTCATCTGATTCCATTGCATTATCTTGATTAAAATTGTCAGCAAGCTAATGTTTACCAAAACACCAAGACTGAACACCCACCCCCCCCCCCCCCGCCAAAAAACACTGCTAATTTTCAGTACCCAACTCAACAGTTGTTGAGAACACCTGATTAGTACAATTAATCCAAGGTAATACACGCTCTTCCTTCACTTTCACTCCCCTTAATCTTGTCAAGCCCTCTTCAGACATTAATGGCACGCTGACTGGCTTCTAATACAGGTTTGCAAACAACTTATATCCACAGGTAATGTAGAAGTGTAAGGCTCTTAGCTGGAGAGCCTTAATGAAATGAATATACGGAACAGGGTGAGATGTAGCCAGCATGCACAGACCCGGGGGGGGGGGGGGGGGGGTGCTGTTTCCATGGCTGACATTTTTAATTAGCTCTTGGACTCAATCAGCCTCATTGACTGCTTGTTAATTGTGCACATTCTGCTCTGTTAGTGCACACAACCTCTGTTCCTTTTTTCCCTTTATTCTATCTTTCCATCACTTTTCCTCTCTTCTGTGTATTCTCCCTCTCTCTCTCTCTTACTCTTGAACACACAAGCACATGCACAAACACACACACACACAGACACAGACACAGACACACACACACACACACACACACACACTGCCTCACTCCCTTTATCTCTCTAGATAAGAACATGTCCAGAGTGAAAAGAGAGAAGGCTCATCTGCATTCTCGTGGCTTGGCGTGTCCATGCACACTGACTACAGAGGCACACAGTATAGCCGTCCGAGCCAATCAAACCCAGACAGGAACCCTGCCAGGCTCTGCATGCTCGCCTCTCCTGAGTCTCCCTTTCCACACGGCTACATGTTTATCCAATGAATAACACACAAATTAGGTCTCTCTCTCTCTCTCTCTCTCTCTCTCTCTGTCTATCTGGGACTTGGGCAAGAAAAATGAATCAGAGCTCTCACTCTGAGACAAAAGCATATTCCATTTGAAGACTTACTTACTTATCATTGGGAAGTTTTTTTCAGGGCCAGGAGATCATTTTGGACTAAATAACTCGCCCGAGCTTTAGTGACAAAGTGATTTGTGCTGCTGTGACAATAATAGGATTGAAATACTTCAAACTGCCAATAAGAGTGAACTGGAAGCGGGACCCAAAACGCTCTCTCCTTCATTAAAGGATCATTTAGGTATGAGTGCCAAGACTACCTGAGACAGTGAAAATAATGATATTTATCATACTTAAGGTGAAAGACGTCGAAAACTTGGCTGCCACGCTGGAAAATTGCTCAGATGTCTGCGAAAGATCATAACGCCGGGCTTCTTCTTCTTTTTTTTTTTTTTGCATGGTAAAACTGCCAGACACCCATAATGATAAATCACTCTGCAAGAGTAAAGAGCAGACGTCCACTCTGCACCATCGATCAGACCCAAGAAGCCCTGTCCAATCGATGCAGGGACACCCTCCACACCACTCTAACAGTTATGTGAGGCAGTTTTACCCTCCCTTCCTTCAACGCCCCCCCCCCCCCCCCCCAGAGCATGCTCCTCAGGAGACGCGGGATGGGCCGGGCTTACCTCCACAGGGAATCTCCGACCGTTGATGCTGTGCTCAGACCCTTCAGAACCGTTATTCTGACCCCAGTGGAACTCTACCTTCTCCGCCTTAAAACGACCGGGCAGGCCCGCCCCTCTCACGAAGTAGTCGTCCTTCAGCAGAATGGCCACTGAGAGGGTGGGGAAGAGAGAGAGAGAGAGAGAGAGAGAGAGAGAAGGAGAGGGAGAGAGAGAGAGAGAGAGAGAGAGAGAGAGAGAGAGAATAAAATAGAACAGTTTATTTGGGGATCATAGCTACGAACACACCACACAAAAAAGATGCAGAGGCACAGCTGGATATTTGGAGCTGGCCTAAAAAATACCTGAAGAAGAAGAAGACGAAGAAGAAGGACATACGTTTGAGGACTCTTTGTGTCTTAGTATTTAGGGTTTATCTATTTAGACCCCTTAGGGAAATGAGCTGAATATTATATTTGCCCCTTTCACTGTGTCTCCACTGGCCTCAAAGGCAAGGTCTCAAATGAAGTGCTAATTTGGCTAGCAGAAGCTATCTTCACCACCATTTCAAATTGCTTTTTCAAGTCCTTTGTTATTTCATAAAACTCAGTCTGAAATAAAGGGGGGGAATTGATAGAGAGAGCTAATTTTTTTTTTCAACAGCACTTAGATTCACAAATTGGTATCTGAAAAAAGAACCAGGGTTTAATTAACCAATACGACCTTAAATGAACGCTCCCATTGTCAAACAGATTTCCTATTCTGATTGAATTTCGGAATCATTTCTGTTCCTCTTTTCACCGGAGATTTCTATCCCATTTTAAGTAACTGCTCAAGTGAAATGAGTGGCCTGCTTTTTCATCTCAATGACACAGGCAGTTACCAACTTGAGAAATATCAAAGTAAACAGATCCACCACTGACTAACGCCCCAAGTAAGAAAACGACTTTCTTTCGTCATCAAGGCTTGTTCTATCCGGAGATGTTTAAAGTTCTCTTTTTAGGCAACGTGCTTATGTTTCCTTCAGTGCCTCTCTTTCAGCACTCCACAAAAAACTACTGCCAGTGCGTCTGTCTGTCTCCAAAATAGCGAGATTACAACGAAAGGCAGTGGAGACCGCCGAGATTTTTTGGAACTTGGCACGGACCGATCTGGGAGAGGCTGTGGAATAAACAGCAGTGCTGAAGAGGATGAGTGGCATCTTCACTAGAACCCCGTCAAGAAGAGAGCGGCGGGGCCGGGCCGAAGCCTCCGCCCAGATTTTCGCTGCCACGGTTACGCTGAGTCACCCCCAGTCACTCTGCTGGGAGCTGGCAGAGAAGAGCCAAACACGGGGCTCTTTCCTCCGTGTTCACTTTCTGAGCATACCCTAAAGATGCAAAAAAAAAATATAAACGTGCTCTTCCACTTTTTTTTTTTTTTCTTCTTTTTTCTCCCCACGTCTTTGCTGTCATTTGTTTTGACTTTTGTTGATTTCGGAGCATAATCCATCGTGAGAGAGGAGTTGGGGCCCTGAGAGTTTCATTAACGATTCTAGCCCGAGTTTGAGCGCATTAACAGGCAAGCAGGAATTAAGTGCTAAGCCAGAAAGACCTTGGATGGTGGTGTGTGAAAATGGGGGGGTGGGGGGATGGGTTTAGGAAAGAGAGAGAGGGGGGGGGGTATACTTTTATGAAAGTAAATCCTAGATCAATGCAAATGTTTCCTCAAGGCTCACAGTCTTCATGAATTTCTTAAAAGTTGGATTTGGTGTAGTACCCCACCTCCCCATCCCCCCCCCCCCCCCCCCCCCTCCCACGCTGTGCCCTTAACTCAAGTCCATACAACTCATTTGGATATCTTTAATGAGTGCCAGACTCAAGGTGAACATGTCAGGGTTCATTGTAAAGTTAAATGCTTCAAGATGGAGAGAGAAAAAAAAAAATGTTAAAAATTGGTTGACCAAATACATTATTCAAATTATACCTCCCACATCCCCTCAGGGTTTACCGTGTCATACATGGCAAGCTCCTTCGGGTGATTATTTCATAGATGAAACATTCAACTGTCATTTATAAATAGTGGATCATTTATAAATTATTCATGCGACAACAAGGAGGACGTTTATCTACTTTTGCATGGAACGCGTTGAGGAAAGAGGCTAGAAGCTATTCTTGGGTTACTGCGCAAGGGTGGTTTATTATAGCTCTGAACTGTGATCTAAGTGCAGCGTTGTTCTTGGCACAAAATTCGGTATTTGCCCAAAAACCTACAAAACATTTCAAAAGAAGCAAAATCCTTTTTGCTCACGGAGCAGGCAGGACCATTACGAAGCCTTGGTCTTCAAAGTTGTGCAAGCACACCGTGCCAAAACTACTAGATAGCTCCTTCTTTACTTCAGCGAATCAGCTCCTCACTGTATAATGAACCGTAAAGGGAGCAAAGGTCTAATCCATCCCCAGTAATTATGACCTCTGAGGAGAACCTCCATACAGATAAAGCACGACCTCAACCTGTCTCTGTGTCCTTGTGTAAGGTGAGAAGCAGAGATGGAGAAGGTGAGATAGAGGGAAATTGATTTTTGCATTTTGCCCTAGCTATACCTCTCGCCCACACAATCTCCAGAACAGTGTAGAACGCTCTAGAATGTAGTTATGCGCCTGAAAAGTTGTCAAACATCATCTGAGTGTGACAAGTGCAGTGGTTTGAGAGATAACTTTCTCCCGAAGCTTCTTTCAGTGGGAACTCAAAAAAAAAAAAAAAGGGGGGGGGGGGGCGAGGGTACTACTGCGAGGATTGTGAGAGTTTGTATGTGTGAGTGTGTGTGTGTGTGTGTGTGTTTGTGTGTACACAATGAGAAACCAGGCCCTGCTGTCAAAAATGATGGCAGCCACCTGTGGCTAGTGCCTCCCCTCCTCCACACATCATCTCCCCTGAAAAATCATCCTGTCTCGGTGACAAATCGAAATATTGAGAAATACCCTCCTAACGCTGCAAAAAAAACCCCACGTGAGAGCTGAATGCAAATAGCCTTGAGCTGCTTCTGGTTGTCAGTCAGGATCTCTCTAGGTGACTATTACTCCGATATGGCGGTGCTTCTACCTGAACACACTGACAGGGTTGTGTTTTGCTCAAAGGAGGAAAAAAAAAAAGGTGAAAGCAGAAGGGAGAGCAATACCTGTTTTGCCTGTGTTTTTCATTGAGGTCTTATTTGAGGAGAGCATGTCAAAGCCATCAAGAGTGAGCTCCTGATACTCCATGGAGACCTTAGTGTCCTGATCGGCTATGTTGATTGGTGATTGGTTCCTCTCTTGGCATTCCGGATAGGCCGACGCCCAGCCATTCTCCGGGCCATACGTCCCTGAAGAAGAAGAAGAAGAAGGAAAAAAAAAAAAAAGACACACACACATCAGAAAAATTGATCATTTTACTGTACGCAGAATTAAAACAAGACAAATGTCGATTTTTTTTTTTTTTTACTTTATGGGATTGTCAGTTGGAGCATAAGGGTTTAAGCATTTTAAAGACGTCTGGGCTTGAATTGACTGCGACATCTTTGTTCCCCTTCAATTTCAAAACCTTTCAGTCAAGGGGAGAACCGATTACGACACCGCTTTTTTTATCTTGCCAGACTAAGTTGTAAAGTTTTTGTGGTACGCTTGTCTTGTCTGACACTAAAAATGCAGAGAACAATCCTCTTTTTGACATGGACTCCTGCAAAGTCTGTCAAAACTCAGAAAGATCTTAGAACGTTCGCTGGTTGTCCAAGCTCCTTCCATTTTACAACCCCAAATCAGACTACGTGCACAAATATTAAATCTCCACTTGCTTCACCTAATCTGACTACTAATTTGCCAGAGACCAGTCAGTCAATTTGTGGTCAAGCCCTGAAAAAAATCAATCAATCAAACAAACAAACAAACACCAAAACCGATCAGCAGTGAAGAGCCAGGACATATAAACAGGAGTAAGATATTTTTTCGTAGTGCCTAAGTCCAATGACATGGAGGGCATAACTGCATAAGAAGAGATGAGACTTCACTTTTGAAACTGTGGAGTCAGTCCATGTAACCCTGTGAGACACATCAATGCCCTTTTCCTGTGGGCTTATGGGATGTCCACTAACGCCCTGCAGTCAAAGAAAGCCAGGGTCTGATCAGGTCAGATCAATATGCAGTGGAGTGCAAGAAAAGAGAGAGAGAGAGAGAGAGAGAGAGAGAGAGAGAGAGAGAGAAACAGAACAGGACAGGACAGTACAAAGGTGACCAAAAAAAAAAAAAAAAAGGAAAAAAAAAATCCTCCCACATCTTTCTTTTTTTTTTCTCTGTCTCTTTTCTTCCCTCTCTTTGCCCTCTGTCCAGTATCTGGAAAAGGAGCAGAAGGAGCTCTGAGGCCTCCTGTTTTCCTTTTCTCACTCTACTCCCGCTAAAGTGCAAGTTTAATTGAAAGCAATCTTCAGCTATCAGGCTTTAAGATGAATTTGTCTGCATTTACCCGTGCCCCGTGTGCATCCGGAGCATTTGGTAATGTCTATTTCATTGAATTAGGAGTCGTCCTCTTCTTCTGCCCCTGTTCTAGCCTTGGGCATATTGATCGCACAGTTCTGGATTTCATATCCAAGAGCACGGGGTTATAGATTTGGGCAGGAGAGCTGGGTAATGATTGCAGGGGGAGGTCAGGATGAGGCGATTACTCATTGCTTTAATGTAGCCGTAACACAGTTAGAGAACTGCAAACGCAGACTAAATCTAAACCAAATCTCAATGGGCTATTATGCAGCCAGTGAGAAACACGTACGCGCGCGCACACACACACACACACACACACACAGAGGAGAGAGAGAGGAAAAAAAAAAGTCACACATGCACACACCTCTGCCCTGTACAGTGTGTGTAAAAGAGCAGCATTTTGTTTCTCAGGTGAGAAATGAGAACTTCCTTGAGTTTCTACATTAATGAGTAATGAAGAGTGACAGGGAATCCTATTTCTGTGCCCTCCCCCCCCCTTTGTGTATTTGACCTTCATCCTTTCTATGTGAGCATGAATGGAACTCCAGACCAGCGCTAGTAGGTGTCAAATCAACATTTCATTCCCCTTTGACCTTTCCCCTTGCTCGATCGATAGTTTTCACCGTTTCCCTTTGTTCTCTCAAGGAAGACAGGAAAACATGTCTGTCTTCATTCTAACACCTTGCTGAACCGAATTGGAGGGCTAACAGACACCTATTTCCCCTCTGGACAGGCAAAACTTTATCTGACATCACATCATGTTTTTTTTTTTTTTTTTTTATTGTCATCCCTTAAATAGTAGAATCAAGACCTTTTGAGAAAGACCCTATCAATATGCAGGTCTTTCAACGGCTATGGCATTTAATTCAATATCTTCTCGTGTGCTGAAAATATCCAAAGTCACTTTTTTTTTTTTTTTTTTTAAATAATCTAGGTTCAGAGCAGGGGTAAAGCGAAAAAATATCATCACACCCCCGCTGTTTTACAAAAAGAAGGACAAGGGAGTCTTCAGTAGAGTCTCTTCAATGCCTCTGAGTGACAGAATAAGAATGAAGATGGGGAAGAGGGTGAAGGTCATTAGGGAACGATAGAGGAGGGACGGACGGAGAGAAGAACGCGCTAAAAACGAATGAGGAGAAGGGTGAACGGGAGCAGTAATCCTCTGGAAACCCCTCGAAAAGCCAGAGCAGAACAAAGAGCATGAAGGATGGATTTCACCCCGTTTTAAAAATCCCTCCATTTCACCACTGTATTCCAACACAAAATGGGGGTCCAGCGTGTGCCTCATTTCAAAGGACTCTATCTATCTCCTTGACAACCAGTTTTATGTCAAACAGGCCAGTTGAAATATCCTTTAGAACAAGTTTAATCTTGCCCTCATCAAAACCTGAGAAAGCAAAGGGTGGAAAGAGGGTTCTTTAGTAGATTTAAGATGTTTCCATGCATTTTTCACGGGCAATTGTTTGCTATTGTCTGGAGAATGAACACATTTTAATTCTGCAAGTATTAACACTGTAAATACACCTTCATGGTGTGCTCACCCCTGAGGGAGTTTCTGTTATTCCACTCAATTAAGGGTATTTTCTCTTTAGCCTTCATGCTGGGGACCTCACTTATTTCAGATTTAGAAAAAAGAAAGAGAGAGATGAAAAAAAAAAAGAAAGACAGAAAAGAAAACAAAAATTCCAATTTGCAACATAAACAAAACCCTGATTGTGTGAATCTGTCTAAAGAGCAAAATTATGAAACGCTTGCCCATGGGGCAGTATTGTTACATACACACACACACACACACACACACGCATAAAAAAAGTAAACATACCTTTGGGGAAACATGCCTTTGGAAAAATAACCCACATATGAGGGTAAGAAAAAAAGCTCAGAGCTGAAATGTTGGGTGATGCGGAAGAGCTCTGTTTTTTTCTGGTTTTGGCAGAGAAACGTGAAGCAAACATATCCAAAGCCATCCCTTTTCCCCTCTGAATCGAAACAGTGCAGTTATCAGCGCAGAGATGAAGTCCTCATATGCGTTCTCTCTCTCTCTCTCTCTCTCTCTCTTTCTCTTTCTCTCTGTATACCGTAGCTCAGTGCTTCCCAAATCAATCTCTAAGGAGTCCCTAAGACCTTTCAAATGTTTGTTCTATTCAAGCTCCATTCGAGTTTGCTCTATTCAAACACACCTGATACATCTGGTCGACTAACTGTCCCTAATTAGCACAAAACACAGTGTTAGTTTTGAGAACATGCCACATGGATGGAGGTGTTTGAAAAGTGCTTTGGGAAACACCATTCTAGCTGACTGGAGTTCTGTAATAGCACTCAAAATTTGCGTTTAATTAGACTATGCAGACAAAACACATGTATCAGCTCTCCGGTGTTCTCCAATGTGAGCAAAAAAAAAAAAAAAGACATACAATTTACTACACAGATGGCTTACGGGAACAAAAAATATGCCATGAGTAATTTACAAATAACAGGTTGGTTTGTAGCTATAGATTTCACACACTGTTGTCCCATGGAATTGTCAAAATCCATTCAACTCTCTTCATTGACTAATGTGATGAGAAGAGGCAGTGGCATATTCTAGAAGCATCCACACGTGTCTCCGCACATCACCCACCCACATTTCACAGGTGTCCTCCATGCTAATTGGGAGAATGAACACAAATCTAACAATTCCCCCACCTGTGAGTGCTGCTTTCTGTGCTTATTTCTGACAAAGACGGTGCTATATTTTGCAATGAGTATGATGTTTCTCATGTAAATATAACACTGAATGAAGGGTAATAACAGGCCCGAGGGACAAAAAAAGATATATGAGAAATGAAAAAAAAAAAAAAAAAAAGAAACACTGAGATCACAGGCCAATTGTGTAGGAGGGAGTCCTACAGCTGTGTCGGAATGGAATAACTGTGAAGAAATAACTCTTCACGAAGAAATCACAAAATGACAGAGAGAAGGTGAGAGTGATAAAGAGTGAGGCAAAAGAGAGAGAGAGAGAGAGAGAGAGAGAGTCAGAAGCAGAGAGAGAGAGAGAGAGAAAGTGGGAGAAAGAGAGAGAGGCATGGGGAGGGGGAGAGAGAGAAAGAGAGAGAGGGAGAGAGAGAGAGAGTGGGGGGGGGGGGGGGGGTAAGAAAAGGATCTCTCTGGCAGGGTGCAGGTGCATTAGGACCGTAGCACGGAGCTGAAAAGTCAGTGTTAGATATGTGTAGCTGCTCAGGATTTATAGTGCAGGCATCCATTAGGCTTTGACAGTGCCAGTCCACTGCTCTGCCTCCCAGAGAAAGGTGCTTTTGTTGCCTCATCCTTCTTGTTCCTATACAGCACAGAGCTCAATGAGTGGCTGTCCTCACGGGCTTCACTGCTTACTTTCAGCTCATAGTCAGGGTCTCAACATCCTCTTCACTATCTGCTCTCATATTTAGTCTTTCTGCTAACAAAATAAGTAACAGAAGAGGTCAAATGTAGAACTGACAATAGCAGTAACAGCAGCTGTTGCTAAAACACTCATATTGATACTTGCAGCAGCTATAAGCCTTTGTAGAGGGTTGTTTTTTTTAGTTTCATAGTTTTAAGGTCATGGCTGAGCCTGTTGAAGAATTTATCCTTCCACACAAAGTGAGAAAAGTGGAATAAATGTTCGGGAGAATATGGAGAGAGCTGAAAAGAACTGATGGTATTTTTGGCACCTCAAGCTCAGCTGCCCCTCTCTTTCAGTGTTTTGGAGAGTCTCTATGGGCTAACATTAGGGGTGCCCCCCCCCCCCCTAAAAAAAGGGGGGAAAAAAAAGCAGAAAAGAAACAAATAAACTCCACTTACTTAATGAGATCAATAATTCAGTCTAATTACTCATCAGGCAACACAGCCTTACCACTCTAGCGATCAAGAAGTACAGAGACAGACGGAGGCAAAAGAGACAGACGGTCCAGTGTGCCTTTCAGTATTCCACAGGAGCGCAATAATATACATTAGATTGTACGATAAATAAAAGAAATATCGACCAAATGACAAAACCCTAAGGATAACTAAGACATGATAGAAACAGACTGAATGACATTCTTTTGATAGGTTTGGAGCAACGCGGATGCATGGAACATGACACGCACACTTATTTTTACATGGAAACAAACTACATCACTATTTCATGTTATCTGGGAAACATAAATAACAGAGTATGTCTTGAGACTGTTTATTTATACAAAGCCGCTCGATATCTCATTGTCGCTGAAGCTCCGTCAACATGTCCCTGTTGTGTATCATTGACTAATGCCCTTGAATTACGGAATCAAGGTGTCAATTTATAATGAAAGATACTCCACAGGGGCTGCCGTCGCTGAAAAGGGCTGAAGTTATTTCCGACGACAGCTGAAATGTAGTTTATCTGTGCTTTTACCTGCTTTAGCCCTAGGTTCTGTCATTCAGACAGTAATGAGTCTATAGCATTCACGGTGATATTTGAAGAGGACTGGTAGACAGGGTAAAAATAGAAAGGCTGATGGCATGTCACTCAGCGTTAATTAGAAAAGTCGTCTTTGTCCTCAGAGAGCCCAGGCGTGTCCACAGAGCAAGCAGGCCCCGGGCCCCTGGGCACCGGCCCTGACAAGCCCCCACAGCATCTCCGCATGCTGTCAGAGCACATTTCACAGCTGTCCCCCAGCCCCTCACACACACACACACACACACACACATCACGCAATCACGACTATACTCATCCAAATCTTGCCCTCAGTCTCTCTCACAGACACATACAGACTTCACACCTCTGGGACACACCTCCCGCTGCCCTCACCCTATCATTCTCACCCCAGTACACCCACTGCTCCAGTGAGTCTGACGTTACCTGACCACAACACACACACCCACACACACACACACACACGCACACACTCGCACACACTCGCACACACACGCAATCGCACTTCCCGTCATTCTATTTTCACTCGACACTGTCAGCACATTGTCTGTCCTAGATATCATTCAAACAAAAAGTAGCCAAAATAATAACTTCACAAAATCAGCTACCTACACAACGATTCCAGTAGAAAGATGAAGAATTTGTTGTTCCAACTTTTAATTGACTTTAATTCAGTCAACTTCAATAATGCGCACTGTAAAATTTAGAAAATGTGGTCTAACATACTGATTGTGGTTTGAAAACATTTTTTTCTTTTTTCTTTCTACTTTTTTTTTTTTAATGACCTTGAAGCGTAAGTTTTCTTTTCTCTTCTTTTCTTTTCTTTCTTTTTTGTTTTTATGTCCTCAAGACAAATAGAAAGCTGAGCAAATGGAAGTTGGAAAAATTGTGAGGCCCTAAATTTTTGTTTTGCTTCTAATACAGTAGATATGACTCATGATGTTGCTATAACCTCTTCTCCTATTGAGAGAAGCTCTGAGTGAGAGAAAAAAAAAAGACAGACTTTGTCTGCGTAGGTTTCTGTGTCTACATGGCAACATTATTTTCATATTCTGGGTCTCACTTTACAGGGTTAAAAACCACAATTTTCTCACGGGTCCTGATTATTTTAGAGGTGGTAGCAGTGGACGAAGAGGTACTAAGAAAAGATATAGTACTTGCTTTTATTCCACAAAAAAAAAAAAAAAAAAAAACGCACAGAAAATTCGTAACAGCAAAGACGCACTTGTTTGAGTGTTCTGTGTATGCCAAAATCCTGGCTGTTTCCTCAGGAGTCCACAGTAAGCTAATTGTGCTAGAAGTTATGCTGGTTGTTGTGTATGTGCCTGGAATGGAGTGGAGAATCGGATTGGTCTCCACACGAAGTCTGCAGCTCTGTCCGAGAAGACAATACCCAAGACCTAAAGGTCAAGATCCTGAAACTGTGGGGATCCTTCAAAAGGTCACCTGTGACCCACGCGTAGCTACAACCAACGACATACCCGCCAGTTGACTACAGCGCCTATTCACCGTCGGTGTCCAAAGCGAGACAAAGTAAAGTTCATTATCGAAATCAAATCTCTGGATCGCCTTGGTTCATATAGGCACCTGATACCACTCGTGTGACCTTGCCTTTGATTGAATTCAGTGTTTATGTGGAATAGTAGCACTGTCCTGCTCTTTTCTTTTCTTGTGATAAATAAAAGATAATGAAAGCCCCTTGAGCACAGTAGGGAAAATCTAATTCCAGCAATACTTCAAAGGGATTTAACAAAGTTAGAAAGTGGGAAAACATCAGCAGAATCAAAAAGGAAGCAAAGGGTGGGGGGAGGGAGTCTGCAATAAATATCCAGCAAACCAGTGCCTTTGGCAAAACCTCATTTATTGAACAACAAAAAAAAAGGGCCATTTTCAATTCTAAGGGACATGTTTTTCATGTTTTCCTCGACCATTTCGGTTGGAGATGGTACTTTTTTTCCCCCCGTTATGAAGAGCGAAAAAGATTATAATAGCGACTAGCTCATCAGAATACGAGGTGTCCCAGGGCGGCGTCGAATAATTTGGTGTCTCTCGATTTGAGTTGAACAGCGCTGAGCTGCCAGCTTAACCAGCGGAGGCAGAACTTCATGTTTCTACCAGGGGGTTGGCTAGGCATTAGCAGCGCTGTTGTACTGATAAATGGTGAGGTGTTGACTGGGAGGCCATCAGGAAGAAATGGGCGGTAACCTGTAGTACAGAGTCATCAGAAAAAAGCTTGCACTGGGCCATGACTGATGAGAGTCCTCCAGATTAAAGGACCCTGTAGGACTGAGTACATAACCAACCAAGTTTTCCTCAAACCTTCTAGAGAACTGTAAGATGGAGATCAAAAAAAAGCTTGCC
This sequence comes from Chanos chanos, assembly GCF_902362185.1. Taxonomy (NCBI): domain Eukaryota; kingdom Metazoa; phylum Chordata; class Actinopteri; order Gonorynchiformes; family Chanidae; genus Chanos; species Chanos chanos. The sequence continues at coordinate 42,077,092 of NC_044500.1, forward strand.
TCAGAAACCTCAACTAAACAAATACATGTAATTAAGCCAGGGCTAAAGACCACCCTAAAATACACTGGAAAACCATAAATATACTCACAAAAAAAAAAAAAAAAAAAAAATTCACACAATTTCATGCAACTGTTAATTTTTGACCAAACGTGACCAATACTTTTGTGGCCTAATTTTCCATTTAGAAACAGAGTATGTGCCATTTGCTAAGGTCTGAGCTAATTTTAGCCATTAAATGGAGAAGAGAGAGAGGGAGGAGCAGGGCTGTAATCAGATAATGAGCTCTGCTCGGCAGTCGATTAATAGCCCTTACAGGCAATCCCTCTCTCTGCTCATCTCTGTTTGGCTCATCTTAACTTTCCAGCTTGGGAGGGGATTGGGGGGGGGGGGGTATCAGTGCTTCAAGCATTAAGGTTATGCTTCCATTTTACAGCAGACAAACATTCATATAGTGCTTTTTTTGTGTTTCTCAGAATGCCACTCTTTTCACGTCTGTACTCCTAATGAGTATATACGAAATTCATTTCCTCAATTTCTCTGTAAGTTAGTTTTTCTCTACAAGAGACGTCTGCTTGCCCTTTCAGTCCTTCTCTGAGTGCACTTAATATCCCTCATCACATGTTGTTTTTCCCTCATAAAGATTCAGCGTTGCGTCTCTGTCTACCTCAGTTCTGCCCACATTATGTCTGATGAAAAACAAGAACGTCTCCTGAAAACCCTAAATTAACTGCTTCCAAAATTGACAGATAGATGGGCTTGTGATGGCTTCTATACCTGTTTTGTTGACCCTCGATTTCCCCTGCTTTACTCTTTCATGGAAGATTCTGGAACTGAGAAGTACAGATACAGTTTATCACGGCATCACTAAACATCATAAGCGCTCTTTCTTTTTCCTGTCAAATCTCTACCCCCCCCCCCCCCCCACCCCCCACCCCACGGAAACAGCATGTCGACCACAGTCTCTCTCTCGTTCAGCGATTCAACGGTAATTTCACAAAGGCTTTTTAACCTGTCTTTATCCATGCCTTTGATATTCCAGTCAGCTAAAATACCTGATAAAAGCTTTCCTGCACACGGATACAGAACAGACATTAGACATCGCACTTCATCTGTCAGCCACTTTGAGCTGTCATACCAAAGGCCTTCTATAGCTGCACATTCATATTCCCAAGCCCATTAGTGACTAGATACGAGTCTAAAGACTTAACTCACTGCAGTCATTGGAATGTGAAAATGCCTTTGGTGAGGCTAACCCTTACAAGCAAAGGCTTTAGTAAATCTGTCTCCAAATGTAACGTGTCCATTAGGGTCGAGTTTAAGAATGCCTCTTTGCCCAGCTCAATACTCAGTGACACCAATTTTTTTTTCTTTATGCACAACCACAGCAGAAATTTAACCACAGCTATATTTCACACAGATGGATGCTGGCAAGTCCTTCTTCCTTGGCCTCATTGAGTTTTACAATTCTAATTTAAAAGAAAAAAGAAAAAAAAAAATATATATATATACATACATATATATATATATATATATATATATATATATATATATATATATACACATACACATACATATACACATACTGTTAAAATCTCCGAAGTCATTTCATAAACTCCTCAACTGATTTCATAAACTCCTCCAGTCAATATGGTCATTGCTATTCAGAGTTCACTACGCTCTGGGCCTGGTGCACACTATCCTGGTGTTTCTCTTCTCCCTGCAATGCTATGAACTATACTGATGGGAGAAATAAATGAATTCATGGAGCATAGTTCTGTTCCAGTGTGATAAAGTAAGGATGAAGACATAAAGCCTTTGCTTATGTCTTATATTATGACCATTGTTGTTACTGCACATAACTTCATGCGGCCTTGATGAAAGCTGGATGCTTCAGCCCAGTGCAAACAATAACCTGCTCTCCAATCTGACAGAAAAGCTTCTGACACCTATATCCATGAAACGTGTCTCTTTCTGTGTATATCTGTCTGTCTGTGGGTGCATGTGTGTGTATGTGTATCTGGCAACTGGTGTGGTAAGTGCACATGGATCTACATTGTTAGTATGAGGCATACTTTCTCCTCTGCCTCTAGAGATATTCATCTCTCATCCGAAAATCTCTTACTGTCCCTGTACGTGCTTAACAACCCCCCCCCCACCCCCACCCCCCGCCCCGTCCTGGTGCACAGTCGTCTCCCTGCTGAACTTGCCCATGGCTCAAGGTTGCCATCTCCTCTGCTGCAGAGTGGAAGGCAGCATTAGTAAATCTTCTAATTAGCCCAAACCTCCAAGCTGCTTCCCGTGTGAGCCAGTCAGCCCAGACCTGTGCAGGTGGGCTCTGACTCACAAAGTTAATTATATTAGAGCACCAAACAAAGCAAGTTCATTAACCATAGCACCTTTTTTTTTTTTTCAAATATCACGATGGCTTAAGGACATTTTCATCCGGCTGATGCCTGACTCTCCCTCTCTCAAGATCAAACAAATCTGATGTATACATGTATAGACCGATAGATAGATAGATAGATAGATAGATAGATAGATAGATAGATAGATAGATAGATAGGTAGATAGATAAATAGATAGATAGATAGATAGATAGATAGATAGATAGATAGATAGATAGATAGATAGATAGATAGATAGATTATTCCACTAAATCTGTACTTAGAGTATAAATTGAACACATAATTCTGCAATATTATCAATGTTCATTTCAGACGAGATGCTGACTGTCAAAAATATTAAACATGAATACTCTGAATGAGGAATGATTAATGACTTGGGAGTGGTAGCTATGGATATATTTGGCAGATTCAAAAACTGTTGAATGATTTATTGTACACACTGTAAAAAAAAAATGAGCTGTTTTACATAGATGATCTGCTCCTAACCATCCATCCTTATTGGGGTATTTCCTAAAAGCCTATAATATCAATGCGGCGATCAAAATATCAGTGCTGTGGAGTCGGAGTTGGAAGCGATTATTGGGTTACTGGAGTCAGGGTCCATACACTCCGACTCCAACTAAACGTACCATACAAGTCGATCCGGTGTATAAGTCAGCCCCCAAAAATTAGAGGTGTAATATAGGTTTAGGCCTATATTCACTGGATAAGTTGACCCCCAAAATAATGTTCAACTTTTGGGCCTGGGCTAGGTCTGCGGACTCGTACACTTATGATTTGGTGCCTAGGCTAGGCTGAAATTATAAATGTTGATGGTAAATTTTGGACTTGATTTTTGATTTGACCTCTGTTCTATAGATACAATGTTTCTTTAAAAAAAATTGTAGGGATTAACTCGTCAAGTCTTTTACAATATAATTTTAACTTCATTTAACGTAACCTTTCATGTTCCATTCATTTAAATTTTATATTCAAACAAAATGCTTTAATCTGGAAATGGAAGGGTTATGTACCTAATTTAGTTAATTTCTTTTAAAATGGTCAATCGTTAAGTTGCTTTAAGTGTTCGCTTTTTTTTAGCTTTAACTTTGAAATCGTTGCAGTGGGATGTACTTTGGATGTTTGAACTGGTGAAGAAAGATGTTCCTGGTTTTCTTTTACAGCATATTTATAGCTTATTTCTTGAACGTCCTTTGACTTTATAATCTTTTGATAAAAATATAGCCTCTGTTTTGATTTAGTAAGTATTATATTTAGTATTACCCACTGTTTGTAACTTCTCTTATAAATAATATTAAAAAAAGCCACAATGTCATAGCTATAGCCTAACGGGTAAGGGTGCTAAAAAGTAGCCTGATGATTCACGTTAGCAGTGATGAAACGCTTTGTATGTTGTGTGCTTTCAGTCAATACAGGAAATATAATTAGTCTAATTACAAATAGAGGAGTTGGAGTCGGTGTTTTCACAAATTGAGGAGTCGGAGTCGGAGTCGGAGTCGAAGGTTTTGTGTACCGACTCCACAGCCCTGCATAATATAAATGATTACAACCTGAGTAAATGAACTTAATTGTGAGAATAACCTTAAACCTGAAAGAATCATATTTGCCGGTCAAAAACAAAGATGCACAGATGTACAATGTTTAAATAAACCCAAGTGTCTGACGCTTACATTTCTACAACCACAAAACTGTTTCAAAGCAATAAGTAGCCTAATTTGGTTCACACAATTTCTGTTGTTGGAAATCATTCACAGATAAAGAAAACATATTGATTTAGAAAGATTGCAAAGTCAATATTTGACCGGTACAAGTGGTGCATATTAATTACCTGTTTAATTACCATTTCATTAAGGTATATTGCGATCATAAATATTTTTCATCATTTTATTTTCTCTACTTAATAATGGGAATCTCAACAAATGAATAAACATTTATGTACATTCGGTCATGAAGAATAAATATTGATGTCTGAGCATTTAAGCCAAATTGATGCCAAATTGCTGGATAATCTTAGTGAGGAAAAAGAGAGAGCGAAAAGGAAAGAGTCTACAGTGCATGACTGTGGGTAGAGGTAATACCAGAGCTATATCAATATTAGTAAATCTGAGTCTGAAAAGAAGGCTTAGAGGGGTGTTGAAGGCTTCTCGGAAAAATAAGGAACAAATCTCCCATGATTCAGTGCATGTACAGTGAGCTCTGCTCATTGACAGCCTGCTGATATGAAATGAGACACGAGAACATTAACCAATTTAGTGGGACGCATTATCTTATATACTTCCTTTTTTTCAAAGCCATGTTCAAAACTTCAGTGGAACTCCCTTCCCTTCCAATCACCTGACCTTTGCCCCCACGAACACAACCACCATAAATCAAAATGAGTGGCCAACAACATTACAATCATCAAATAATAGATTGCACCTTTCACTAGGGATGCACGATCCATTAAAATTCAATTTAGCCAACACTTATTTCTCAAAACAAGCAAAAGTGCCAGTCATCGTTTTCATAGGAGCGACTCCACACTCCTGAGTCTCTGAGATTGATGAGTGAAGAGATTAACACTTCATTTTCAGTCCCACTAGAGATAGAAACACCATAATGAGGTAAATGTACTGAGGAAAAAGGCAGCTAGAGAGGAAGAGAGACAGAGAGAGAAAGAGAGAGAGAGAGACAGAGAGACAGAGAGAGAGAGAGAAATAGAGAGACTTGGAATGGGACCTGGAGGAAACCGAAAAAAAAAGAAGTGACAGAGAAGGAGCGAAAGGCCAGACCGAGCCCATCCTCAGCGACGCAGTGGAACAGTTTCCTGAGTAATACCAAAGCCCTGCAGCATGAGGAAGAAGGTGCAGTCACACCATCCATTAGAGCCCAATCAGCTTCAAGTTGTACACCATCTATCAGCACCAACAATTTCTCTCGTTCCAACAATTAGCACCGTTCTCTGCCAGGCTCCATCCTCAGGCCCTATGATGTTCACCACCTTGTTTAAGAAACGCTCTGACGAATGCACTGCTCTCCCCTGCCATTGATTTCTCTTCACACTGCAGCCCTGGGTTTGATTTGTTAAGTACTTGTGGACCAAGAGCATGCCGATGGAGGTTCCACACAAATTTGGCTCCTACCTCTGTTCTCCACCCATTTCTGTTTCAGTGTCTATTCCTCAAAGGCCTGCCTGAAGTCTGTCGCAACACATTTTTCACAAGACAAACACTTGGCTTGGACCAAAATCCAGAACCGCTGCCAATAGGCTCTGTTTTCAGTCAACGACCAAGAATTAAACCTATTCATGGACTAAACTTTTTCTTTTTCGGCTTCTCAATCTATACTCAAGCAAGTGACGGTTCTTAGTTATTTTCCCTAAAAGGTGTTCGATAATTTCTACCACTAAGAATTCAACTGGTTTATCAAAGTACAGATGATTATGTCAGTCGCTCTTCTTTTTTTTCTTAATTCTTTTCGGGGAGGTAAGGACTTAGTATCTTGATTATCTCTTTACAAATTATTTTGCAACTTCTTGACAGAGAGGGGTTGGATAAATTAATTAGTCCATGGCGGAGTAGTGATAAAAATATATCTTAGGCAGTTTTTTTTTTTTTTTTTTGGAAGGCACAAATCAAAGCTGTCGTTAAATGGATCACGCTGGTTACAGTGTGTGTCTCATGTTTCAAACATGTGATATGAGTGTCATAGGAACTCACATACCATGAAATAGCAGGAGGTGGTATCAGTAGGGGGCTAAGCGGAGGTGCAATGCAGAACAGCCCCACTCTTCTGTTGTAAGCCTCTAGGGGACAACTCCTACTGTAGCTCCCACTAAACGTACCTCATTACATAGGCTTTCACATTCCCTCCCCTCTCCTTTAATCGTATGCCACAAATGTAGAAATTAATTCTCCTGAGTCACTTGATCAGGCTTTTGCACGGCACGGATGCAGCCGCTCGCCTGATTGAGACGCTAGGCAACGATCCGTAACAGTTTTGGACGTGTTGGTCTCTTCTTGCCATGTACACATCTGTTTAAAGAAAAAAAATTCACAGCTTTTCCTAATTAAGGGCTTGTACATTTCCAGAACACCAGAAGACTGCTGTCTACATGTGTGCTTCTCCAGAAATACAGGAACATTACTAATGCACTTGGCACACTTTAGTGACCTCTCTGGGGAGGAGAGCGGTGCTGGAAGAAATGACAAAACAAGGAGACAAATGAGGAGCAGAGGAATGGCTAGGTAGGAAAAATTCAAAGAAAGAAACAACAGAGAAAAAGAGAGAGAGAGAGAGAGAGAGAGAGAGAGAGAGAGAAGGAAACAATAGCTGATGGACTCTGGGTTCCATATGAAGTTTGACTGTCAGGTAAAAAGCGCCTTGGGCTTTTGTGATGTCAGTCAATCCTGCTGAAGGATCTGACACACAATAGCACTGGGGCGGCCGTCAAGTGGACAAGACGCCGTTCTGTCAGGACCCCAAATGCCACATTCATAATCTGCTTGCCAATTCTCATCAAATTTACTCTCTCTCTCCCTGCTTGACAGTTCCCTCACAGTCCTGCCTTTGACAAGATTTCTGGAGCAGAGGCCTATAAATTATAAAGCTCAGAGGTAATGTTCTTGTCACTTTCCAGGTTCTTCTCCTGAGAGGATTTAACAGCAACTGAACTCCCTTACCCTTCCACTTCCTATCCATGCTTCTTTTGAAGCTCCTCTCCCCTTGAAGAGTATATTTAAGATTATTTAAGAATATCACATATAACTAAAAACTGCTCAAGGCTTAAAAGATTCCTTTACATATATATATATATATATATATATATATATATATATATATATTATTATTATTATTATTATTATTTTTGTTCTTTTCTGTGTCCTTGCTTCTAAAATGCAAATAAATTACAGTATCTCTGTCAAATCCATAAAAAATAAGCCCCAGTCTTCAAAACATGACAGAGTATCATTGTGTGTGCCTGGGTGTGTATGTGAATGAACAAAATGGTGCCATCAGTCTGGTTGTGTGCATTAACTCATTTGACAGATGGGGAGGAAAAAAGGAGTAGGGAAGAAAAAAAAGATGCATGAGAAAGCGTGGTGGAAAATATATAAAATGGACAGATTGATGGATGTGGCAGAGAGAAGTCTGGCACAAACAGAAAGGAGCAGGAGGACCCATAGGAGATGGAGTAATGGATAGAAGCAGGGGGACTGAAGGTGAGGAGGTTCTTTGGCCAAACTGCCCTCTGGCAAACCAAGTTTTCACCCTGTCGCCGCCTGCTAAATGTAGTCTTTTATGTACCAGTGACCCTGTGCCGAAAACCCATTTAAGAAGTCAGAGCAGCAGGAGAAGAGCAGGCACTTTCATTATGTTTCCGTCAGTGAAGAGCTCCTGGTCGGCTCGCCACGTCTGTGAGACCTACTGTGACGAGCTAGTTACTGAATGCTCTGCTCTCTCCCATCAGCCAGTCAGCATTAATTAATTTTCTCTATGGCTCTTCCGTTGGTGATGACAGCCGCACATACGGCACTGAGTGCAATAGCCGGGTCTGGGAGCTCCCCTACACCTTAACCAAGACAAGAGAGCAATTTAGGAGAATGAAGACAAGTCACATGTCTCATTTTACCTGCTTAGCACAAAGGCTAATGCGTTTAGATGGAGACTGAGGGAGAAAGACTGAGAGAGAGAGAGAGAGAGAGAGAGAGAAAAGATGGAGATAGATAGCTTAAGTTGGACAGAAAGTGACAATGTAAACAAAAGTATGGACACTTCAACACATTCCCTGGTGAGAACAAGCTGGGAAATCAATGTGTATGAAAGTATTAGTTGGCAAGATCCAGTTCACACTGGTCTCAGCTCAAGGTCAATCTTTGTGCAAGCTTTAAAAGAGTTCATTGTGAGGTTAAAAAATAAAAAAAGAAGAAAAAGAAGAAGAAGAATAGCATGTGTTAAAAGTGTGAATGGATCATATCTCTTGAGACATAAAACTGGTAAACAGCCATGAAAGACACATTAAGAGCAAGAAAGCTGGCTTCTTAACTTGTATCTCAAAGTAAATACATGCCTGGTGTTTTGTCCTTGCTCAGTCTCTTTCATGCACTCTTCTTTTCCTCCAATAAGGTCTTTACTCCCCATTGCTTTCAAGGATGAGCACACAAAAAAGCAAAAAAGCTGCCAGTAGATTCGTGTCGTAGCCTTGACACTGCACGGCTAATTAGCAATGCTGATGACTAGCTTAATTAAGCGTGCTCTGCTTTATGGAGAAGTAACCGTGAGAGCCAAGGAAAGAAAAGAGCTTTTCTGTACACAAAGATGGGAATGTAAACCAACCTAAAGATACAAGTGCACTACACATCACTCAACCTTATTAACATCCACAGCAATCCATTTCCAATCCATTTTTTTTTTCTTCTCTCTTTTGCCCCCCCCCCAAAGGCTGGTTGTATAAGTTTGGAAAACTATCAGTTCAATAAATGACTCACCCATTTGCTATACTGGTCTGGGCAAACTGTTCCAGACATGGCCAATATATTTCCACTTAGGGCATTAGAACCAGTAGCACCACCTTGGCCATGTCTCAAACTGCGTTCCATTCTGTTTAAAATGGAAAAGCGCTCAATACAAATATTAGCTGATCCTCTATGACTGTTCACACGCTAGGAGTTTCGCTGCACTATCCTTACCACGGTGTGACCGTATCGGAGTAAGATAACAAATAGCACTAATCAGATGCTAGGAGATGAGCCCAGCTAAGTGCTAAATGTCTTGAATAATTTAGTGTGAGGTGGCAATTTAATGAGGTGAGTCTGAGACTGTTCACAGAAGAGGCCAAGCCCTTACTGTGTGTCCACACGCAGAGCGAAAGGTAATCACACACCCATTCATTCCCACTCACTCGCATACGTACACACACTTACACGCGCACACAGTAAATATATGCAAAGGGACACAGTTTATAGTAGACACATAAATTATCAAATGGAGAAAAAAAAAGAAAGAAAAAAAAGCATCGTAGACAATCATGCATATGTGGTGGAAGGTGATTGTGGATTGACGTACATAGACAAGCACAACTACACACTCTCAGACACCATCTGAGAGAGAGAGAGAGAGAGAGAGAGAAAGAGAGAGAGAGTGAAAGGGTGACCTTGAGATGGATCCCTTGCAGACTCACTGACTCTTAAGTGGGGTCACAAGGAGCTTCTTGCTCTCTGTGAAATGGAAGACATAGCTCATTGATTTATAGCGGGCAGGTTTTATGCATGTGGAGGTGTGTTCACACCAACAGGGCGACTGCCTTTGCAATTTAATTAGACAGCCCTGAATCTCAACAGCAATATTTCACCTGAAAACCTCAGCGTTTCATCTACCTCATTAGGCAATACGATGAATTTTCCAATCTTGGAGAGCTATGTTTTCAGACAGCGGCAATTCAGTAGAGAGGACAAAAAAGAAAAAAAAAAAAAAAAAACCTTGAAGAGGGTTTTAACATCGTTGGATTTTCAGAGGCATTGAACTTTTTTTTTTTTTTTTTTTTGGTCCAGACGGGATTTCGAAGATTAATGAATTATTCGGAAAACGGGATCTCTGAGACACACGTGACTCCATTCATTGACTTCCATTTCTCAGCAAGGCCCTTGGCTCCGCAGATCATGCAAAAAGAGAACACCAGGGTGTCTCTTTGACCACGTCAAACCGTGAGCAGGGGGAAATATCACTCATTCTGACAAAGGCACATCGTGGACATTAAAGGGTAATTGGCTACTACTTGTGCAATATTTTAAAAGTGTTAAAAGTCCAGAAAATCGAGGTCTAAGATCAAAGGAAGACAACTCTCAGGACAACAACCCTTGAAAATGCACTCATTATAATTAAAATTTGTTTTAAAAAAAAGAGGAAATGCAAAAAAAAAAAAAAAAAGAGAGAGAGAAAAGGCTGGCAAAATATGGGAAATGCCATTCTTGTAGGGCGCACATGCGTATTTACAGCTAATAAGCAATTATTTTAAATCTGAGAGAAAGTAGAAAATACCATACCAACAGGCAAAACGTATCCATCTGATTAATGGACTTTATGAAAAGTGTAGATGAATTCTACAGCCATTAAAATTGTTTAAAAATAAATAAATAAAATAAATAAAAAAATCATGGTTCGGCTGCATGAGAATCATGTCGATGTCTAAATAGTCTTCAATAGGCTGGACTTCCTGTTCGACCACTAAAGGATAAAGCTGATTAAAACTGATATCACCTAAGGCTTGAGCTTTCCATGAAGAAGTGGAGCATTGACCTTCACATCCTGACCAATCAAAGGGCTTCATTCCCTGGTGCAGACACCACAGGTCAGAGACAGACATATGTGAGAGACCCAGACGTGCTTCGGGGGTTGATCCACCTCATAAGGCCGGACAGCTGCTCCCATTAATGGTCTATGATTGAGCTGAGAGCACTCTGCACTTCTGCTGCTCAACTAGAGATGGACAGCAACACCCACAACTTCCCCGCCATCTACTAACCCCACCCAACCTCTTTCCACGGATTACATCTATATCAGCTGTGGAGAGCCAGCACCGAAGATGGAGTCTGTCCCGACTCTCATGTCGGGATTTAATGGAGATAAACGAACAAGGTGAAGAGCCCTCTGAAGCCATGGTGGTCCCCTGAAGTTTATGCTCACACAAACAGTGGAAGCTGTGGAGATTTTGCAGGAAACTATGCAGGACTAACTCAGCAGGAGGTGTAATGTCTATGGTATTTAGTGCAGTAATGTCGCCTGAGTGGCAATTGAGAATCTATGACGGATTAACGTCGTTGGAGTTTAATTTATCTGAGTTTCATTATCCATACAATTTAAACTAGAGTGTAATAAAAAAGAAAGAGTGAAATTGATTATTCATAAACGCCGTGAATGACTGGCTTTCAGAACGTGCCAGATGATAAATGAGCAATGAGAAAATATAAACAAAAGATTAAACTGATTACTTATTTGTAAACTTCTGGAAAAAGGCCTTTTATTGGTTTACTGAAAGTATCTGTCTTACCTGATAAAAGGTTCAGTCAGGTGATGCAAAACACATGGAAGGAGAGAAAAGGGTGGGGGGGGGGGAGAAAAGAAAACCGTTAGATATCAGTTATTGCACATCATTAAATACAATTATAGTAAAATATGTGCGGGCACAGTCTATTCAATGTGCACTATGAGGAAAAGAAAATATTATTTAAGATGAGTGATGATTTTTTTTTTTTTTTTATCTTTAAAAATATTCAATGAGTCTTCCTTTGTGAAATCTAGTTCAATGTCATTGAATAGCACTCACTACTGCGAACAGGGAGTGACTCCACAGTAATACCACAATAGAAAATGCTATGGTCTGTACTTTATTTGCAGCTGACAACCCAGACATCCATACAAAGCTTTAAGGTGCGAGACTGTACTGTGTAATTAAGGAGCAGTCCACACACAGACTGCACAGTAACCATCTTTAGTACAATGTGAACACAGGCAGAGGCAAAAAAATGAGGTGTTATTTCGAGTGTTAACAGCTGAAGGAAAACAGTAGTATGACACACACTGGGCATATTGGTTCTGACAGACACACGTGAAATGACAACACATCTAATGAATTCACAGATGAACACTCAGACTAATCCTGTTTCGGTGAGGGAAAAAAAAACCAAAAAAAAAAACATGCAAATGTTCTTAGACTAATAATAGCGTATTTTTTCTTGTTGTTGTTGTTGATTCAGTGGTTCCAATTTTTGTTCCACGCCAACTCCAGAGAAACAAAAAAAAGCAACCATAATCCCACCCCTAGAAAAGGCATTATTAGAGTAAAGTTCTGTCATTTAACATCCAAACTTAGCAAATGAGCTTATGCAGAGAAGTAAAAGAGGGAGGGCAATTCAGCGCTAACTCCCCCCAAAAAAAAGAAAAAAAGAAAAAAAAAAAAGGAGAATAGGATTCATTTCTTCGACAGTTATATAATCCAAATGGCTTATGTATCTTTGAGAGATGTCACTGAGAGAGAGAGAGAGAGGGAGAGAGAGAGAGAGAGAGAGAGAGAGAGAGAGAGAGGTATTTAATTCTGTTCAGAAAGTTTTAGGTTTAAACTAAGCCTACCTTTGCCTCTGCTGTAAAGCTTTCCAGGGGTTTTTGCAGGCTTTGAGCCCCATTCGTTCAACGTAATGTGGTCTGAAGGACATTCCCTATCCTGCCAGTGTATAAAATGTATTTAAAACTGGGAACCCTGTAGGTGCACTATCATCTCCAGGTGGCTCAGATTGAAGACACGCATGCAAACCCAACAAAAATTATATTTGCGTGGCATTTGAGCACACAATAACACATATGATCCACCTCTTGAAATGGGACACAAAGACAGACAGACAGACAGATAGATAGATAGATAGATAGATAGATAGATAGATAGATAGATAGATAGATAGATAGATAGAATGTTCTGCATTACTTGCAGCAAAAAGAAAACAACTGTTTATTAACTGTTTAAAAAAAGAACAGATTTGCAATATTTCCTATGCCATGAAACAACCTTTTTCTCAAATTGTAACACAAACAACAAATCCCAAATATAGAATGGGAACTTTGACCTATAAAGCGAAATACAGAGTTGATTCACAGTTCAGTGTCAAAGCCAAGTTTCCAAACGCTCTCTTTACCTCAGAAATGAGGACGACAGAGTCTCAAAGCCCCGTGTAAACAGACCGGGAGAGGAGAGCGGGAGAATGAGCCGTTTGGTGCCAGTGACAGTAGGCAGTAAGCGGTACCGACGCCTGTCACAGGTGAAAAAGCGAAAAAGTAAACTGAAAACAGGTCAGAACACTACATTACTTCTCCTTCAAGGACGAAAAATTGTATTTTTCAGAGAAGTAATTAACTATCTTCTCATTGGTTCGTGAAAGGATTGGAGAATAAAGAATTTTGGTCACAAAGGACCAAATTCCTTGCACTTTTGCCCTCTCCAAGTTGAAATTATTGTTGGGTGGGACACAGCTGTCCTATCAGCGGTTTCAATTCAACATTACCAGCTTGTGATGTGACAACTTGGCCGTGTTGGATAGGTTTCCTGAAAATCCTTGATGCCGATGGGGACAACATTCCTTTTTCCCTAATTTGTATTCCTAACCATTGTGGGGAGCAGGCACCTCATTGATTATTTTCTCATTGCAAGTTATGACATTTTATATTTTGTCAATTCAGCTTTCTTTACTTTCTTTCTTTCTTTCTTTTTTTCTTTCTTTTTTCTTTTTTAAACATCCTGATTTCAATTGCTGATTACTCCGCATCGGTCAGAGTTGATTTGATGAAATAGCTGATTTGAGTTATTGCTTCCCTCAGTCAAACTTATTGCACTGCCTTGGTCTCCTCCACCCCCCCCCCTCTCCGTGTCACACAAATGCTGTGCGGAGAGAGAAATAATAACAGGAAAGCATCAGGGTGCGATGACAACCTACTGGCAGCCAGAGTGGCAGAACAGTCACCACGGTAACACTCTGACACCTTTCTTAGCAGTAGCATCATGCATCAACAACAGCTCTGCGTTATATACATTGCTTTTCCCCTGCATGGGTCTGGAGTTGCATTCTCGCTGCTCTAACAGCAGGAGAGAACGATCACCATGACTTTTCTTCAGCTCCTTCGCTGTCTAGAGCTCACTTTGGGGATTTGAGCCAAGAACAGCTACTGTTATTGACAGACAGAAGAAAGACAAATAGAAAAGAACAGAAAAACAAAAACAAGAAAAACAAAAAAGGGAACCCGTGACGTCCTCCAGAAGTAGCCTTTTTGCAGGGCATGTCACGATCCCCCCCCCCCCTTGTTCTTCCCTGAAGAAATCCCTATAAACTGCCTCCTTGTCATCTCGCCCGCTAATTAGCTTCCTCTCCTCTGCATTTTCAGACAAATTCCTACGGGCAAGACTCTGGTGTTGTGGTCATTCAGCACAAATCACTTCACACACATCACCACAATGCAACAGAGCCACTAATAGTGGGCATTGGCTCCCTCGGCACACTCCCCTCTGGGCTAGGCACTAGAGCAGGAATATCATATCCAATCAGCAGCCAGTTTCATCCACACTCTCTGTATGTCATCTGCAGAAAAACAAGCGAAACATTAAAAAAAGAAAAGTTCAGTCAGCCCTACATAAATATATATACATATATACATATATATATATATATATATATATATATATATATATATATATATCACAAATAAATGAATAAAAAACCAAATCTCAGCAAATAGGCTTGATAATAAAAACTGATTTGTTTATAGTATGTTAATAGCTGGGCTTAGCTTGGTTCTACAAATCACACTATGGGAGAGCGGGAACAAACATCTCAGAGAAATCAAAGCTCCATCTCTATGTTTCCACTTCACCGGAGTCCATGTTCTTTCAACAAAACTACAGAGAGGCACTGTGAGAGGCAAGACAGCCTGCTAGCCCAACGTCTTAAATTCAAGGGAAGACACATAAAATGGCAAGAACAGATAATGAAGCATATCAATCATCAGAGGAGATTAAGCCTATATTTCCAGCTGATTAACTGCTGGGAAAACATTTAAGGGTTATTTGCATGACTCCGCATTAGGGCAATCCTCATTGGTCACTCTAGTGCTTCAGTTATACCATGTCACAATGCCTGCCGTAACCGTGGAAACGACAGATTTAAATAGCACGAGTGTGCTCTAGAGTCCTCGGAAGAGCATAAGCAGTGAATGAATGTTTTCCAGTTGGTTAGCCTGTAGGGCTTTTTTTTTTTTGAGCGTATACTGTAAACAGCGTTTGATTTCTCACTTCTCTGTGAGCCATAAACTCCGTGTTATGCACCGTGCCATGTCCTTGGTCATTCTCTGACACAGCACAGCCTGAGGGAGCTGCTGGCTCACGCACATTAAACCAGAGAGAGGTGACTATCGCTCACACAAGCCGCCATTTGACTGTCAAAACCCACATTCATCACGGCGATGAATCATTTTCCCCCCACGTCCTCATAAGTGCCGGGACTCATTTGGTATTATGTTGAGCAAATCAGGAAATCAAGTGATTAAGTGGTTTTGGAAAGTCAGCACCCAGGTGATATGCTGCATTAATCATGCACTGTTGTTGTGCTTGGTGGCGTGTCTCATTTTTAGCCGCCAGTGTCTTTGCACCTTCACTGTCATTTCATGGTGTGTGCGTTTATCAATTGAAGACCTCAGCTTTGGGATGGGACAAGAGCTCTGTTCTCACTAGAAACTAGGCCAGTGTAAAGACCTGAGGAAATACAGACAGGCCTGGGGGACATCTCAGCTACACACACACACACACACACACACACACACAAATACACAATCCCTTACACTTCAGTAGACTATGTTTCTGTATATATTTGTGTGTGTGTGTGTGTGTGTGTGTGTGTGTTTAAGACAGAGATAAGACTGGTCTCACAGTCTGAAATTTAAAACGATAAGAAACGCACAGGGGTTCCGTTACCCCATTGCACTGCAGTGAGGGTAGTTAAACTGACTTCTACCTCACAGGCAAGCTCCAGTCAGCGTATAAACACAAAGCTTCGATAAGACAATCAATGAAAAGAGACGCTGTCAAGCGTCTACACGACGGTTTTCCTGCTCTAAATTCCATTTCAAAACATTTCTCTCTCTCTTTTTTTTTTTTTTTTTTTACTTTTTTTCTTTTTCTCTACATGGAACGAGCTCAATTACGAAGCTTAGACTTAAATACTCTGGATACCTTTTGCTTTGAACAACGGTATGCTAATAAACAGTAAATAAGCTCTCTCATTTACATTAACACAAGTGTTGTTGTTTGATAAACGCGTGCCCCGTTGGAGGTTTCTAATCTGGGCAGATGTGGGCTACACTGAAGCTCCAAGACAGCACCTCTCCACCCACTTGGCCTCTCCTCGCCCACCTGGTTACATAACATATTATTTGGATGCCAGATTTTTTTTTTTTGGAAATTACTCACAGTGAGGACTGTAGGGGAATGCCCAACTTTCTCCCAGTAAGCAGAGAAAGGATGTATGAAAACACAGCTCTGAGTGCCTCACATAGCATTCAGCTCATCAGTACCATTAGGTGAATAAATGTATTTCTGCAATTATTAGTGTGTGTGTGTGTGTGTGTGTGTGTGTGTGTGTGTGTGTGTTTAACCAAGGCGTTTGGCTTTTTGGGCCATACACTTGAGTTGAGCTCCAGGGGAAAAAAGGGGTTCACCAATTTGTGAAATATAAGTGAAATATTAGCTCTGTTAATATGTTCTATCATCAGAATGCTCAACTTTATTAGTGTTTTTATACCTCCTACCGTCCTTCACGGTATACTTCTGGCCACTAATATCAAATCTGTGTCACGTAGCAAAAAGAACCAGGGTCCCAACCCAAATGCTGCTGTCCTGCCTCCATCCGTTTACACAACCAATCATCTTACACAGCACACTTGGGAGAGAGCCAGCCTAATTCTCATCTCGGCTAATTACAGAAATGTACTTCAGCTGGAAAAATTATGAAAAGAAGTCTGACAGTTGCCAAAATACGATAGAAGGGCCTCCAGTGACCCCATGACCTCTCGTTACATAACGCATGCTGAAACGATTACACAACCGTTCACCATTTCGGGTTCACTTCCGCCTTGTGTCTGATGCGATAAGACAAGAAATTAATTCATTAATTGAGTTGGTATTTTTACTAGCTGATTGAATAAGGGCCTCTCAAAAAGGCCGGAAGCCCGGGTTCGTTTCCCTATAATGCCTCCGAACACGACAGAAAGGAAAGCACTCCACCCAAAGATAAATCAAACACGCCACTCTCAAACGGCCACTCTTCCTCAGAACAAAACTCGCTAGGAAATTCAGGAATGTTCTTCCAATTAGCCACCAGTCTGTGTATTCCAAAATTACATAACAATGAAATGAAAACAGAACCCTCCTACACCTGTCCACATATAGATATTGTTTATCCTGTTTTAGACAGATAATGTCTTTCCTGGACACATAAGTGCTTGACCTCATTTTTGCGGCGCATATCGGATATTCTGCCACATGAAACGATCAGACGGAACGACCCTCATTAAAAATGCACCGGGGCGAAGACGTCTCCGTCTTAAAAGGCAATTAGCCGCTAACACTGCATGCAGCGCTGAGGTATAAGGGGGCTACATTCTCCTTTTCCTGCATGTGAAAATCGATAGGCACTTATTGGACGAGCCTCTGAGTCTGCTGGTGTGTTTCAGTCTGGAGCTTTGGTGTCATCTCTTCACTAATGCTTTGTACGGACACCTCTATGAAACCGCTCTGTGTCCATCCCAGTACAGCCCATTAACTGAACTGACGCTCCATAATAGCGTGTCACTGACTTCAACCACGTGCATTATGGTAATGTTTGAAATAAGATCACACTTAGTTTCAACTCTCTTTGCCGATTACTGTTTTATTTTTTTCTTCCATGCCATATAAATTTAAATTAAGATGAAAGCCTCGAATGAACAGAAATCCCACCCAGTAAAAGTCAGTGATCTGTCTTGAGTCTTCTGTCAACACAGCAGACACCTCTCTGTCAGCTACATGACATGAGCTATATAATGGTGTCTATGTTTATGCCTAATCTCTTATGTCTTTCAAATCCCTAACACTGGAGGGTTTTCTGTCTTTCTCTTTCCATGGCACTATTTATGCTGAAATGCAAAGTTTTAAATATTGTCAATATCCCATGAAAAAGTCTTAGCACAAATATTTTTTTTCTGTTTGGGCCTTTTATTCGTTATACTTAAAATACCTTAAGCTTTGAGAGTTAAATAAAGGTAGAACGTACCATATTTTGCGGCCTGACAATGCAATATTTAGTTGTTATAATAGCTTCTAGCATTAAAGTACTTGTGCAACTTGAAAGGTCAGCCTCATAATTGGCTACTTCTAAGAAAAGACAAACAATGGACTATGTAAAACCTGAGGAGCAGGATGAATTGAGTGTTGATGAATCAGCCAGCTCCAGTCAGTCATTATCCCATATAGAACAGGGCTAACACATTAAGACATTTCATTTTACCAGCCTGTAACCTAATTATCCATGTACCAGCACATCTTCGCAAACTAATAGCTAATTAGCATGAGTCCAGCTCAGCATCCTCTGAAAACACACACACACACACACACACACAGTTAGAGGCAACTCTCTGTCTCTTTCCTGTTGATTCTTCCTTGCTCTCTCATTTCTTGTCATTGTCTCTTCTCTTTAAAAATACATTAATTAGAACCTAAAAATATGTTGGGGACTTTACAGCCTGACAAGAATGGCCACAGGGAAGGTTCTGTGTTACTGTGTGTATTATACACAACGATATCCTTTTAAAAGAAGATGGAAACAAGGAACAAAGCCACTGGATGCCAGGGTGAGGAGGAACGTAGTCACCGACACTTTGATTCTTTGGCAAGGAGAAACATTTCATACTTCCTTCAACACCAAGGGAGGGTATCACTTGACAGAACGAGAGTGAGCGAGAGAGAGGGATGGATCGAAGCAGAAAAGTACACAGGGACTTGAGCAATCCTCTCTCTTGCTCAAAGACGTTGGGTTTGTGGCCTGACTCCCTTGGGTGAGCTACAAACACTGAAGTCACACTATTCGCATCTGCAGTCAAAGAGTCCTTCATGAAATATGCATAGAATTGCCTGGGGGGAGGGTGTGGGGAAAGAGGTGAGTGATACACATCAATACGCCACAACTCAATAGTAGAAGAACAGAGAGAGACACCAACGCTTTGTTGTACGAATCTCTTGCACCTTTGAGCTCTGACGTCTGCCTGCATGTTACCACAATGGGCAATACAAACAGGATGAGTCACTAGCAACTTCTCTCCTCTCTCCAGCTCAATGTACGACTGCCCACTGTTCTCTTTAGTCCAGCAAGTGAATCTGTGATGACCACCTCAGACAGAGACCTCAAGCACACATCACCTTCTTTAGCTTTCATTATTATTCTCTCTCTCTCTGTCTCTCTCTCTCTCTCTCTCTTCCTCTCTGTTCTTCCATCTATTATTGAGGCCAGGGGATCGCATTGAAAGCGAGACACAGAATACATGGACATGTCCTCGGTCAGCAATGCTGATAGGACTTGAGCAGTAGATCAGTTTGGTTCTTACAGGGAGCTAGTACTAAAGTATTCTGTAGACTGAAATATGGAAGGACAGAAAGGAAGAAAAGACATTGACTTTCAGACCTCCTGTAAAGTTCTACTGTTTCTCCTTCTTCCGAAAGAGAGGTAAAGCAGAATTCAGAGCAATCTGCTGGTAAGCTCATCCTGTCTTTTTTTTTCTTTTTTTCTTTTTTCTTTTTATCATTTCTTGGTTGAGTCTGTCTCATCTAAAGAGAGGATTAAAACTCATCCATTTGCCTGAAGGAAGTTAGAACACATTGCACAGCCACTGGAGATTCAAAGTCTTAAACCTGAGTCAGTAAAGTCATGGTCAAGTAAATGCTGTAATGAAACAACAGTCCACCTGTGCTTGGGCCGCATGAAACACTTCCCAGTGTCCACCATGCTCTATCTAAAGGAGTCTTCTCCAGTACAGAATTCACATTACACGTGATGTCACTGCAATCTGCTCTCCTCAATGACCTGCGATTGAGCTAACGACTGCATCCAAGCTGCGCTCTCCTCAGTAATTGTGCTCTCTTACTGTATGCATGACTACGTCTGCCAAAGCTACGCGCGTGTGGGAGGAATGAAGTTGAATAGGTGAACCTCAGATCCTTTCCTGGAGGATGGGTATACCTTGATATAAAATCAAATAAAGAGTACCAATGGGACAAACAAAACTGGATTATACCAGTAGAGAGAGGGGGGAGAGAGAGAGAGAGAGAGAGAGAGAGGGAGGGAGAAATGGTGCAGAAAAGCCAAGACTGAGCAAACAAAGTAGAAAAAGTAGATAAAAATTCCAAATAAAGAAGGAAAAAAACCCCCCAAAAACGGCTAGAGAGAAAGAGAGTTTGTTTGAGTTCTGTTCCGCAGTCTCTGTGGAGTCGTCTAGCCGTGGATCTAAACATTCTGAGGTGCTCTACCCTTGCCTCTCGCTACCCCACCTAATTAATGCCTCCACTCGTAGCATGACTCAGTTACATAACCAACTGACCCGCTCCTTATCTCTGACTCCCAGACACCTCCTATTACACAACGGCCTCTCCAGCCTCTCCTGCGCTCCTCTCAACTGCATGCCCAGTCAAGCCCAGGAGTTGATCATGCCCCACTACACATTACCAGTTTGGGACACCGCATCTCCAGTAGAAACACTGTGTTTTCTACATACATGCTGAGAGTAACTGTAAGCTAGTGCGAAATACCCAGATTGTATCAGCGCCCCCCCACCCCCACCCCTTCCCTCCCAACCCCCTCCCACAAAGGAAAAAAAAAAAAAAAAAGAAAAAAAACAAAACTGAGGCTCATCAGATTTGATGCGAGGAGTCACTTGGCCTCGCTGACATTTATTCAGTGTTCTTTATAAGAGTAGAGCTGCAAAAAAAAAATGGATTCTCAGAAGTTTTGTGATTCTCACACTACCTGAAAGACAGAGGGTATATGTCCAGCAGAGATGAAAACTGGTGCACAGGAGACACACCAGGGTTCCATTCTTCCTTTGTGAATACATCACCGGAGAAAAGGCAGGTCTTGTTTTTTTATGAGTAAAATTTTAATG
The DNA here is from genome assembly GCF_902362185.1 of Chanos chanos. Lineage (NCBI taxonomy): Eukaryota > Metazoa > Chordata > Actinopteri > Gonorynchiformes > Chanidae > Chanos > Chanos chanos. Next base: position 42,098,193 of record NC_044500.1, read on the forward strand.
CGGAATCCTCTTTCCTTAAATCAATTGTGAACACCATAAAGGCAGTTCTTTACGGTGTGGCACTGATTCTTGCGTCAGAGGATCCAAGCGGATTTGGATGCCTAATTAAATCATCTAATTGGTTGCAGCACTCAAAGAAAAAAAAAAAATACCCACGGTCCATTATGGCCTGTTTTTATGTGACATTCAATCCCTTTTCCAAAGGTTTTGCATTGGTACGTTAGGTTTCCTAAACATACAGTCACTAATGCAATCCAAATATTAAGAATATTACATTACATATTCATAGGATGAATCAGCTAGATGAGTGCATGTAAATTTCAGTGCAGAGGAGTACATGCACTGGAAACGCGACACGCGCTAGTCCCAATCCCTGTTCCATCCCTGTCATAACAAATGGTCGCATGTTTTGCTAATCATGCTCCACTGTCGCTCATTACAATGAGCCAAAAACTCACTGATAGATGGTGCGGAATTGCTCTAATGGGGTCATGTTCTGTGAGGACACAGCGTGTGCATGGTACAGTTCTTCCGAAAGGTCTGCTGCCTGTATGAATGCAACGTTGTCAACAACTGTTATCTCACAGCTGTATTTGTGGCCTCACAATAGAAGACTTAGTTGTCCTAATAGCTTCGGGCATTAAAGCACTCGTACTAATTGAAAGGTCAGTCTCGTAATTATCAGCTTCTAAGAAACGGCAAACAAAGGTCAGTATAAAAAATAACGCAGGAGCGACACGAGTTGAGCGTTGATAAATCTGTTCCAGTCAGTTATTATCATATACGCAACAGAAGTCTGCAGGTAAAAAAAAAAAACAAAAAAAACTCATCACCGGACAGCATAAAATCACTACTATCGGGTCATATTTGGTGAGAAGTGAGTGTTGGCTAACAGTGCACACAGAGAGAGACTTCAGCTTCAATTTGAGCTATGAAAGCTGTGTTGTCAACAACCACTATCTCTCCCACTCACCTGTTAAAACTTATCTTTCCACAGTACACAGCCACAGAAGAACCTTTTCTTCTTCTTCTTCTTCTTTTTTTTTTCCAGAAGGGATCAAAGAAATCCATTTCTAACCAGTGGGTTTAACTGCAATAGAGGAAAGCGGAGCCTAGAACAGTGAAGTGGATGAAAATGCTGAGTACAGGAGGAGGCCTGGCTAGTGTTTAAGAAGAAATACATGCTTGAAATGCACTGGTGACTGGGAGCCTTCTCTTGAAGGCTAATGGTAAGAGACCTAATAATCGCGCGCGTTTCTACCAAGCTGCACGACAAAAGATTGAAAGCGGGAAAAAAAGATTTTTGTGTTTGTAAGGAATTTAAGTTGCTGTGATTAATCATAGCTGTGAACTAGCCGCTCTGATTCTGACACACACATACTCTCTCACACACACACACACACACGCATATGCACACGTGAAACCCTGACAAACTACCCGTATCCCTGTTACAGCATGAATCCAGTCTCCAGACACAGGGGATGATCTGAGGCGATGGGGGGTCTGGAGGACATGCAGGCTGCCTGAGCACGGACCCCTGCTGTGCTCTGAGCGCTTTGCCTTTCCCTCTCTCCATCGCTGGATTAATGAGAGCACACAAAGCTCAGGCAGCACATTACAGCCCATACAGCAATGTTATCTCTCTCTCTCTCTCTCTCTCTCTTTCTCTCTCTCTCTTTCTCTCCGTAAGCAAACCTGCGTGAATCGTCAAAAGCCCTCCAGCCTGGCATCAAAGTGTCATTTCCAAATTTCCATACTCTGCATCACTGGCAGCCCAATGCTCTGGACCGCTCAGCAGTCCCCCCCCCCCCACCTCATCCCACCCTTGGGGGAGGGAAATGGGTCACAGTAGCCCAGGGTGGTGATCACATCAGCACAAGAGTTAATGACACTTAGCCGGGAAAGCCGCTAGCTGCCAGCCAGCAGCACCGAACATGCTAAATGCTCAGATCCCATTAAGGAATCCTCAGGACTAATCAAGCTTTCATCTTCGTCAAACCACACAGCTAGACGACAACGGCGAGGACAGAACTTCCATGAAATCTGTTGTATAATTTTTTTAATCATCCTGTTCCTATTGTTCACAGCAGAGATATGTTAACACTTCTGTGTTGCCAGAAATTTCACCCTTATGAATGGAAGTCTATTTAAAACCTGTCTTTGGTCCATTGGGAGTTAGGTGTTGATAATTATTTACTGGAGTATTTAACCAAGAGGGAGATTAGAGGTTATGATAAATGATTTAACTTTTGCCATTATGGACTGAAGCCATATTTTGCGATCTCACCTGCTCTTTTAAGCTTTATGTTGCACAATCTGATTGTGCTCTGAGGAAGTGGAACCCTGTTTTCCAAAACACAGGGTGACCCTCTACGGCCTAGCTCTCAGTTCTGTCTTCATAAGCCACACATATACACTAACATACACAAATACACACACGCACACACACACAGCTAAGGGAAAGACAAAGAAAACAATGACCATTTTATTCCTAATCAGTCTGAAAAATCAGCAGAGGCCAAAATATTGTTCTCCCTCAATGTTATCTTCCACCATCCTGTGTGAACCTAAAAGAAATGGCGCTTTCCTGTTCCAGGGAGGGGCCTCACCTCCACAGTCTGCAAAAATAATCCCGTGGCCCTTGTTTGGAGAACAACCATTCTCTCCAGAAAGGACGTTCAAGACCAAGCACTTCAGAGACTGTTCTTCATGTCAGGAGGGGAAAAGTATGTTATGATTACTGGGCCGCTAACAAAGTCTCTTTTCTCTAGCCTTGACGGACAGTGAACAGGTTAGCGTAATCTTCAAAGTTACGCAACTGTTCGTCGGAGGGATTTTCTGTGACCTCGCCGTTAGTTGAAATGGAGCAAGAGAAGAGCAAAATAAAAATAAATAATAATAAAAAAAAAAGAAAAGAAAAAAAAACCAGCCCTGAATCAAGACAAAGCGCTGTGTTGACGGCTGTGGTACTCAGAAGTAATCGCTATCAATGATTGCTAAGTGCTCACTTAGGGAAATGCTCAATAATAGCTCTGTGGATGGCAAAGAAAGCATCTCTATGAAGCAGCACAACACCTGGCAAACATTCAATTTCCACATTAACATGACTGCGAAATAATAATTAAATAATAATAATAATAATAACAATATAAAAAAGAAAAGAAAAGCCTGCTCACATTATGTTTGTTGGAGCTTTATTCACAGGCCTGTTTTCAGTGAACCTCTTACTGCCTCCTAAAATCAGCTTGAAACTCTTGATCTTTTTCCGTCTTTCAGTGTGTTTTATATATTTACTGATAAATGCAGCAGTCAGACTCGGGCCTCCGAGGCAGTTCAATATCTTCACTGCCAGCCGAACACAGACTCAGTCTAAATGCCTCTCAGCCTAAGCTAGTGTTGGTACATCCGTATCTATCGGAGTCAGAGTTTAAAAACATCAAATTTCACCCTCGTTTTCCTTTTTTTTTTTTTTCTTCCCAAACTTCTGTCATGTTGTCTTTCAGGAGTAATATCACAGACTTCAGATGGGAAGCCAGCATGATGCAGAACTTCACACATCAAAGCTACTCGACATCCTGACTGTGAAATAAGGCTGAGGTAAAGATCCACAGAACTTCACATCGCTGGGAAAAAAAAAAAAAAGAAAGAAAGAAAGAAAGAAAAAATAAATAAATAAATGAACAAATACATTTTTTTAAAAAGAAATATTACTTTCAGTCTATCCTAGTCTTTTTTCTAGTCTGTCTTTCTGTTTATAATCTATCTTGACGACACGCATTGAAGACAATGATGGTACAACAGGGAGAGCCGGATTATTAACATACCGGAGAAGTCACTCTGTCTTTATTAAACCAGGTGAATTGCTCCAGCTTGGAAAGTTGGTTTCTTATTTTAATATCTGAAATTGCTATTATTGCGCGTGGTAATGCCGTTAAAGAGCAAGCGCCCTGAGTCATTCTCAGCGAGAATCATAACAGAATGTAGAAGATACTCATATGAGAAGTAAACATATGAAAAGGAGAGGTAGCAACTGTGAGTGTCTCCTGACACAATCCTGTGACTGATGATATGTTTTTGAGGATCTGTGCGTGTTTTTAGGCCTTGACTTTAGCCTTCAACGTTATCCTCTGCTTCTGTAGATTTGTCTTTGTGTTGTTTCATTGCGCTTTTGATTTTTAGTTGTAGACTAAAGCCTTTTTCATAAACACTGTCGAGATGCATAAGCTGCTTACCGGGACTGAAAAAAGAAAAAAAAATGGATTAAAGATTAATTTCTGATGAATGAAACAGGCTCAGCTCTGTGTCAGCAAGGCTGAAAAACAATGTTATGGATTTATGGAGATCATCAAGCGTATGATCTGCACTACAGCGTATGGTATGTGTCCTCTGCCTTATAGATTAACCCAGGAGACAGTCCGGGCCCGGGCCCGGGTTAGCTGACTTGGAGTTTCTCAAGTTGCAATTTTTCTTTATTTCTGGTGCAAGAGACTCTTCAATAAAAGGGTGGCGCCAGAGCTGGCTGTTAGCGAAGCACTATCGACGGTGTTCAAGCGGTGAGAATGCGAGAAAAGGATCTGTCTGTGGCACCTCAGAGGGATCGACAGAGGTGCCGGGGTCAGGGGGGGGGGGGCGCGAACAGACCACTGCAACGAGTCTCTGCGGCTCATCTTCCGTCGGAAGTTCGAACCAATAGCACGGGAATTCGTACATCCACAGAGTCAGGTTACGCTTGTACGCCCAGCTCGGGTGAAAAGTTGCGCAGATCTGATTGATGCTGCAGAGCAGGTTCGAAACCAAAAAGAGAGAAAAGCTTTTTGGTCGGCTGGACAGACGGAGAATACTGGTACGCTCAAAGTATTTACGGGCTCGCCATTCACGATTTGAGTGGCACCGTAGACCGGGGGGACTTTGTTACCGTAAAAGTTTATGTACATCTTAAAGTCTTCTGTTAAAACCACTCACGATCTATAAAATCCATATGGGACACCCTGTTAAAAAAAAAAAAAAAAAAAAAAAAGAATCCTTGCATAAGATGCTGGCAAAACGACAAAAAGTGCATTCTTTTCCAATCTTCAGTTCCTAAGCTCTCTGAAAGTTCCTAGAAATAAAAATTAAAATAAAAAAAATAAGAAAAAGGAGAAAAAAAAAGACTACATTCCATGCTAAAATACCGCAATACTCTACTACACAAACACCAGTGCCAAAGCGTCATCAATCAAAATAGTCTGAAACATAAGAAACATTTGAATATTTCCATTTATCTAGCAGATGAGATCAGTTTGTGTGGATGGAGCTGAAATCTCTTCTCTCACTGTTGACTTGTCAGTATTAAAACTCTATGACGGTCTTCCTTGCGGCAGGTGGGTGTGATCTCCGGGCTGGCCTTGCTTTCACAGGCTGGGCCTTGAGGCATCGCTGAGCAGGAAGAGCTGTCTCTCCAGCTCTCTGTGGCTGCGCAAACTTTACTAGTTGTATGTTTTTGAGTCTCCTGCAGCGAAGCCTAGCCCTCTTATTTGTGATGCCCGCAGGCACTGTAGAAATCCCTTTAGACTTGAGTTACTGGAGCCGGTTGAAATGGAATAAGGGGAAAGAAAGCTCAAAAAAAAAAAAAAAAAAAAGAGAGAAAGTATTACATTGGCCGTGCTGAGATTTTGGCCTATTCATTCTGTAACCTGGTAGGCTACGGACACCATCAAATCCTACGGAGGAAAAGAAAAAGAAATGCTGTAGCATTCAAAGGCCACATCAGAGGTGGGAGAGAGAGAGAGAGAGAGAGAGAGAGAGAGAGAGAGAGAGAGAGAGAGAGAGAGAAAGAGGGAGGTGGGTTACAGCTGGCGACACAGAGAGCTTCAGTGTATCTAAGAACGGTATCAAATCTATCCCTCAACTATTCAAATATTAATTCTGTGAAAACATCATTATTCCTAACATTCAAAGCACCATGAAAAGACAAAGATAATAGTGTGCCAGAGCCCTGGCAGAGAACAGAAATTTGATTTATTTCCACTTTAAACTCATTGGAGGTTCAGTTGCATGCGTGTTGTGTTCAAAGGCTGGAAAGACCTGGAGGAAGTCTAAGAGACGAACGCTCCACTTGTGAAGTGGAAATCCAGCCAAGCTTGACTCTTGGCTCCTTAGTCTCCCGTTACTATTTAGAGTAAAAGCTTTACTCCAGTCTACACTGAAACCAATGAATATTGCATCAGATGGCAGTTTACTGTAATTCTTGAAACATCTCCATTTCCACAGTATATTGACAGGATCCATGATCCTTAATGGGGTCAGAAGAGCAGAAGGAGTAGATTCCCCTGGTGGCCTCCACAGGAGGAAAGCTTAAGTAAAGACCACTGTCCAGGGCACGCAGACGGAGAATGCATCACCATGGCGATATCAACGGATATACATATATATGGTGATTACCCCCTTGGGACAAACCTATTCATCTCACAGGAAATTTCACTTGCTCAGTTGGACTTATTGAACTGATCCATGTGAGAAAACCACAATGTCTTCAAACAGACCAGAAAAACAGAAGCGGCTAAATGGCTCTCTTCAGCATTTCTCAGTTCTTTAAGTCTTTTTTTTTTTTTCTTTTAGAGCACAAATGGAAAGTTTACCAAGTACCAAGCACTAGCAACCGTAGTTAAAAAAGAAGTCCGTATCTTCTCACACGATTCCATTTTGCTCAGTAACAACCAGCGCTTCGGTAAAGCGAGTGTATTGAAAAGGCATTAATGGTTATTTGGACGTGTCATGTGTTTTTGGTGTGACTCTGGTACCCGGGGTCACTCTGTGTAAAGGGCGGGTGACAAATAGCCAATGCTGGCCAAGCTCTCAGCCCGAAAGGCTAGGTCCTGGACATAGCGTCACATCACAACCATCCATCACAAAGCAAGAGCGAGAAGCCAGACGACCAATAAATCAACGTCATGCCCTGGGACTGCGCATACAGCACTGTGAACCTGGCCCAAATGTAGAACCACAGAAACAAAACAAAACAAACAAAAAAAAATCCAGAACCTTCCAAGTAAAGCAAAAGAGAGAGAGAGAGAGAGAGAGAGAGAGCAGTGACACAGAGGCACAATTCAAGGCAAAGGAAGGAAGTGAGTGAGGTCCAGCGAGGGCTAGAATTGAGTTGAATTTGTTAGTGTTTTAAATCGATTACTCAACAAAATGGAAGGAAAAGGACCATATAAGCAATAAAGTGCTCTCTTTGGAACGAAGCCTGCGTACATATCCGCTTCACACGAGACAAGTTCAAATGGTCATTAAAGTCCATGACAAATTTGCATCATTGCACATCAGGCTTACACTTTGATAGAAGAGGGAGGCATATTGTGTACCGAGCCATGGGGGGATATTTCCCTGTGTGTAAAACAAAGTATGATATAATTGACCACGGAAGCAGAAGAGCTCTCAGTCGGTCCAATGCTTGACTGAAAAACTGATTTTAAATGGTCTATTGACTCAGTCTAAGGCCAAGCGTTATGTACCGACGTTGTCATGAAACTCGCTGATGCTAACTTTTGTCGTCCTCTCACACACAGGATTGAGGTGGTTATTTAAGCCATGGTATGAAACACCTGTGTGTTTTAACACGGATACAAATATAGTTTAGTGTTAAAATGTTATGTGTTTGTCATATATTATGTCGGGCCTTGTTTCAATGCTACATGAGCACCACAGGCAACAGTAAATACCGACCCAAATATCTCCTTCTCTCTCTTTCTGTCTCTCTTTCTGTCTGTCTCTCTCTCTCTCTTTCTCTCTCTCTCTCTCTCTCTCTCACCACACTGTGCTTTGCAATCTCAGATACAGACATAACCACACATTACAGAGTAATTGGGCTGTGCCATTTGCATTTCAATAGCATCATGTTTGGGAATAAGGGAGAACAGTGCAGCTATCTGCACCCTGCCTCTTCACAGGTTACATGGGAGAGCAAGAGAGAGAGAGAGAGAGAGAGAGAGAGAGAGAGAGAGAGAGAGAGAGAGAAATGAGAGGAAGAGAGAGTGTTCCATTAGAGCTCTTTGTGTGTGTGCTGATTAAAAATGAGCCATGGAAGATGGGGCGACGGACTGAAAGGCAGGAGCAGACAGGGGTTTAATTGGCTGATGACCTGTCCTGCGGTGAAATCCGCCACAACGAGGCGGGACCAGCTCACTCACCCACCCACCCACCCACCTCCCTCTCTCTTTCTCTTTCTCTCTCTCTCTCTCTCTCTCTCTGGCCCAAATATACTCTAAGTCAGGTGAGTATGGGAAGACTGAGAATGCAGCAGGTGACAGCGCTCCCCAGTATAAAGCAAGTCCTTATCAGAACAACCAATGGGCGACTGAGTCTAAGAAGCAAGACAAAAATGTACTTGCCAGCAGAAAAACGCATCTGGGCAGCTAGTCAGCACAGGGTAGAGGCACAGGAAGTATCCCAGGATGCCGAGGCAGCTGTTAAAAGGTGTCCTCCGAGAGCACGTCCCTGATTTGGTCACCTGGACTGTCACAATCACTCAGGACCTCCATTAATCAAACTTTACACACCTGCTGTCAGCATGCTCTCCTTTTCACTTAGCCTAGGATAACGGCGTCATGAATAACCTGCGATTGGTTTTTCCTCCCATGCTGGTTTCTGCTCTCTGTTCTCTTTTGCATGCTCTCACTCACGCGATTCCTGTCTGTTTCCATGGCTTTTAGCAGACAATGACAAACTTCCTGTTTACTCTCTCTTTTTTTGAGAGAGAGAGCGAGAGAGAGAGAGAGAGAGAGAGAGAGAGACAGAAGCCTTGTGGGGAAGGGGTGACCCGCTGAACAGGTGCCAATCAAGGTGGATGTTGTTAGCATGAGGGCTTTATGTAGAGAAGACAGGAGGGTAATGGAAACAGCCAGGAGTCAAAACCGAAACAGAGGACAGAGAGAAAGGATCGACAGCTCTGTCATCGAAAGCGGGACAGTCGCCACGACGACGCTCTCAGGGGAATACAAGACACCCCCCCCCCCCATCCCCGCCCCCATCTAAGAAGTCACATGCCTAAGCAGTCACATGTCTATACCAAGACCACAAGCCAGAGAGGCAAAGCACACCCCTAATCAGTCCATCACCGAATCATACCGAAAACATAACCACCAGTCAAAGTCAAAGAGAAATCCTTTCATTGATTCTCAAAACATGTTTCAGATGACAAAGCAGAGCCACAGGGACTGAGCAGGTACACAATGCATACCCCCTGGATTGATGGAGTTCCATTCAGAGCTTTGACAAACTGATTATCTCTGTGGAGCTTAAGTGCGGATCGATTATGCTTTTAAAAGGACAGAAGGAAAAAAAAAATAGTTCACTTTCAAATCCTAGTTGGGAGACTGCATTGTATTTCATTTTGTTTGAATCAAAAGGAGCCTTGTTCAAAGATTATACATCACCCCTGTCATTATTGGCTAATGAAATTGTGAAAACAAACAAACAAACAAACACATGAAAATAGAAGAAAATAGGAGAAAAATGAAATCTTAAAGAACCTTAAGAGACGTACCTGAACCCCAGGGTGTCATACTTTTGACAAAGGAAAAAAAAAATCTGACTTATGTTCTGACCTCATTAGCGAAGTGGCCAGAAGTCAGCTCATTTACATATCCCTGCTGGCATCCAAAAAATCAAGTTGTTTATTCATCAAGGGCAATTTATCATCCAAGTGATCCAGAAAAGCTACCTTCTGCTAGGCGGTCAATTATTCAGGGCCTGTGTGTTTCTCAGTGGAGGTTTGCCGGCTTGTCTGGCTGAAGAGAGCTGGCCACTGCAGGGTCCAGCACAGGTTTTTACCCTACAGGCACAAACACCAATTAGGCCTGAAATGAACACGGTGCTCAGGTCTCTCCTGGATTACAGGGTTAAGCAGCCAACGTAGGCCGTCCTGCTGAACCCCAGTCCACTAACAGCCCAGATGCAAGAGCAGCAGAGAAAAAGAGAGAGAGAAAGAGAGAGAGAGAGAGCCTCTGCATAGAGGAGAACTAATTTGACCAAAAAATGAGTTTAAAAAATAATAATAATGATAAATAAAATAAAAATGACGTCTAGTTTACTTAGAGTGCATTCTAATTAAAAGAAGATCCACAGAATAGAGAGCTGTTTCAAATAAATAAAGAATGCCCACGAACGAAAAATGATGCGCTATGGTGCAGAGCTCAAAAAAAAAAAAAAAATGTACACATACACATTGAAAAGTAAACTTTAATATAGAGTATAACTTTTTTAGGAGTTTGGAGACTACATCAAGAGGCACATAGCAACAATTTAACAAAATACCAGCAATTTGGGTTCTAGAATTAGATTTTTTGGAAGAACTAGAAGAAGAAGAAGAAGAAGAAGAAGAAGAAGAACATCAATATGAGCGTGCGCGTCCAATCACAATGACGCAGAACAACACAGCTATGAAGAACTCTGTCATAATGTCATTTCTGATTGCTTTTAGCTTTTCTTGTTGAAAGGGTGAGCCGCCTCCATTTTTATGTTCTCTTATGAAATCAATATTTTCTCTGCGTCGAACAATAAATGTCCAATGAAAACTAAAAAAAAAAAAAAAAAGGGGCTTGCATACAAAGATGAAGACCTTTGCTGACTTTGCCCTTCGGGGGAGTTTTTTTTTTTTTCCTACCGTTCGAGACATTAGCTTAATTAATTTCTCAACCTATTCGCGGACCAAATGGAGCACTAGCGTAACCCCTACTCTGTGGTCTGTGAACTTTACGGGATATGAACTGTGCGCATTCAGAATCTGCTTAGATTCCACTCAGAACCTCACACACATCAAAAAGAATGAAAATTAAAATCCAGACCTATCTACTGAAACTACTGGAAAAAAGACTCGCAGATTTAAGGGCCAAGCCAGGTCAAACCAGATCAAGCCAGCTCTTGTACACATACAGTAGTGTGCAAATTCATTCTATTCCTTCTTTTCCTCAGCGATTCTGCAAATGTCAACAACTGCAGACACCTATTACATGTGACAAAAATCTGAAACATAAAAACTAACTGTGTGACTTGAACACACTTCTTTGGGTGTTTTGAGGTGAATGTTACCAAAGACAAATGAAAAAATCTCAGGCTATAACATATGCCGCAGACAGTAATGCAAAAAGAGAGGGAGAGGGAGAGAGAGAGAGAGCGCGAGAGAGAGAGAGAGAGATTGAAGTAGCACATATAGAGTGGATAAAGAAAACTTCAGTCTCACTACAAGTTCTGTACTCTAATATGAGAGGATAGACTTCCACTGCTTACACAAGAGAGAGGGGAGAGAGGGATGGGAAAACTGGATTGAGAAACAGAGGGAGAGAAAGAAAGAGAGACTGTGAGGGTTGAAAGTAAGGTTGTCACTCTGTTAAAGCACAGAAACAATTATTCGTTCCTCCTCGGTTGGAGAAGTCTCACTGGGCTTTGAGTCAAACTGCTGGAGAACTCAGTGTGTTGCATTCAGAAATCCACCTGAGGTTTGCCTTTAAAATATTCAGCACTCCCTTCCACATATTCTCTTTAAACACTACAGCAAGGTGGTACAGGCATCTCTGCAGCCCTCTGGGATTGCAAGGACATCGACCCAAAGCAGTGGCAATTATGAACCAGCGTGCGGTTTTGCGAGGGGATTTCAGGACACAAATACCCCGAAACTGCCTAAAAATGAAGTCATACTATCTGTTTACTGCTGGTTCGCCTGCGTTGTATTTGTGTATGTATGTCCGTGAACATGGGGGAGCCATGAAATTCATCCTCGGGTGTTTGGGTGTCTCGTATTAAGAGGATGAAGGTTAGAGAACGAGTATGGGGGCACCTAGCTCTTTGTTGCCCCCCCCCCCCTTTGCACCTCCCCACCTCTCCCGTGGCGTTGGAGGAAGGGGGCAGGAGTCACCTTTGGGGCACTCCAAGTCGGGGCTCGCCTGGTGATTTATGGTCCTCCTCGCATCCATCGGCAGGGCTCATTTTCCCACAGGCCTCTGCACCGGAGCCAAAATTACACACTTCTCCTAAACTCTTTTCCCGTTCCCTTCTAACACTCCCGCGTCTCCAGATCAGTGGCGGGAGCCAGCCAAATTATTTTCCTCCGCCGCCGCCCCCCCCCCTCTCTCTCTCTGTCCCTCTCTCTCTCTCTTTCTCTCTCTGTCTCTCCCTCTCTCGCATTTTGTGCCACTCTTCCTTTCTTTCTCTCTCTCTCTCTTTTTCTCCTCCTCTGCCTTAATGGGGACCTTCTCTTTCTGAGAGCAGACTGACCCCTCCGCCCTCTCCATTTAATTGAAGGACCTGAACACTTTCAAGTACATGTCATTCACATCACGCTACCCTTGACCTTTGCTCTCTACATACCCGCTCTTACTTTTCCTTCATAAAAGCATAGATAGCGTTTTCATTTGTTCGACTGTATTTTTCCATTTCTTGGTTGTTTTTTTTTTTTTTTTTTTTTCCCTGCTCTCAGAGATAGATCGATGGCCCTAAGAGAGAAATCCATACATATGGCTTATTCAGTTTTAAATGATATCATCCCAAACATACAGGCCTTTAAGTAGAAATAATATGACCTTATAAGACTGGCCAGGACTGCAGGGTGTATAAGCGATCAAGAAGTTTCAAGAAAAGAAAGAAAGAAAGAAAGAAAAAAAAACAGCAGAGACGAGTGCCCTTTTCTACTGTCAAAGTGCATTTTTTTTCTCTGTTTTGCAATGACCTAGAGTCACATCACTGAATGTGGCCTTAGACCTACAGGGCTGTATTAATTACTGTTATTAAGCAATTAATTAATGAAAGAGAAAAGATAGCGCAAAGATGCATTTAAAACTCTAATGAATGGCCAAGAGCTGGCCACACAGAGTATAAGAGAAAGGAAACCAAGCTCACAACTCACATTAACCTTTTGATTAACTCTGCAGATACACTGATTGGGGCATCTTTCGTTTGTGGGCTCTGAAAGAGGGGAAGGAAAAACGCACACACACACACACACACACACACACACACACACACACACACACACACACACACACACACACACACACACAGACACACGCAAATGGAAGAGATGACATCATGGTCATCTCTTTTCCTGGCAAACATTAGCCCATGGAAAAAAAACCAAAAAAACAAAACAAAAAAAAAAACATCTTTCATCTCATTTCCGCTCAGAGGATGGATAGGCCTGGAAATATCTAATTTCATAAAACATCAGAAAATACGGTTTCAGCTTTATCCCTGTGCTGTTCTATGACTCAAACTCTCTAGAGTGAATTATTGTTACTGACAATGTCATTTGGACCCAGTATGGTCTGGAACGGCTCTAATTTGTTACAAAAAAAAAAAAAAAAAACCGAGTGAACATTCGTCGAAAAATTCCTTCTTGTTGAATGACAATGAAGGACATCAGTAAATGGTTTGTCTGTAACACACAGGTGTCCCTGTGGGGCAGTACACCAATACACCTTCAAGCCATTATTCTTCAAATGTGTTTTAAAAAGGAAGGTCAGCCATTCATATGATGAGTCTCTTGTTAAAGCTCTGCTTCCGCCCACAGAGGGTGTAACGTATCCTGAGAGCTCCATCGCTACACGTCCACGTGTTACCATTTACCTCCGCTTTTTTCTGTGCCATTCAAATACATTAAGAGGTTCCACACGTAAGCAGAGGCTAGAGACAATTCTTATCACCTAACACTCAGGGCAAGGCTTGATATCGTACATATTATGATATCATTTCTGTTTTATGTCAGAGCAACCAGTGGTCACAGCTGTAAACAGAGAGAATGCTTGCTGGTTATGGCTGGGCCTAGAGCTTCATGTCTCTTCACATGCACACGCACACGCACGCGCACGCGCACGCGCACACACACACACACGCACACGCACACACAGGCTCATGCACACAGAGAGATAAAGAGAGAGGGAGAGAGAGAGAGAGAGAGAGAGAGAGAGGCAGGCGCAAGCTTCTACAAATGATACATTTTTGTGTACAAGATGCTGTTTAGTGAAGGCAATTAAATAGCGCAGATTAAACTTCACAATGGCATGCTTAGGGAAAAAGCAATAGGTTTGCCCGCGGAACAATCCGCTGCTTTACGATGCCGACACAAATCAATAGATGTTTGTGTAATTCACTCCGTGATAGATAACTAAGGAACCAAAAAAAATAAAAGGAAGAAGAAGGAAAAAAAAAGTAGTTAATCATGGCAGGAAATCGTCGGAGACATTCTGGGTTCGACTGGAATGTTTGCCCATCGCCTGCGTAAAGTCTGAGGTAAAGTCTGTGTGGAGTCTGAGGTAAAGTCTGTGTGGAGTCTGAGGTAAAGCCTGTGTGGAGTCTGAGGTAAAGTCTGTGTGGAGTCTGAGGTAAAGTCTGTGTGGAGTCTGAGGTAAAGTCTGTGTTGAGTGTGAGGTAAAGTCTGTGTGGAGTCTGAGGTAAAGTCTGTGTTGAGTGTGAGGTAAAGTCTGTGTGGAGTCTGAGGTAAAGCCTGTGTGGAGTCTGAGGTAAAGCCTGTGTGGAGTCTGAGGTAAAGCCTGTGTGGAGTCTGAGGTAAAGTCTGTGTAGAGTCTGAGGTAAAGCCTGTGTTGGGTCTGAGGTAAAGCCTGTGTGGAGTCTGAGGTAAAGTCTGTGTTGGGTCTGAGGTAAAGCCTGTGTGGAGTCTGAGGTAAAGCCTGTGTGGAGTCTGAGGTAAAGTCTGTGTAGAGTGTGAGGTAAAGTCTGTGTGGAGTCTGAGGTAAAGCCTGTGTGGAGTGTGAGGTAAAGTCTGTGTGGAGTCTGAGGTAAAGCCTGTGTGGAGTCTGAGGTAAAGTCTGTGTGGAGTCTGAGGTAAAGTCTGTGTGGAGTCTGAGGTAAAGCCTGTGTGGAGTCTGAGGTAAAGCCTGTGTGGAGTCTGAGGTAAAGTCTGTGTAGAGTCTGAGGTAAAGTCTGTGTAGAGTCTGAGGTAAAGTCTGTGTGGAGTCTGAGGTAAAGTCTGTGTGGAGTCTGAGGTAAAGTCTGTGTAGAGTCTGAGGTAAAGTCTGTGTGGAGTCTGAGGTAAAGCCTGTGTTGGGTCTGAGGTAAAGCCTGTGTGGAGTGTGAGGTAAAGCCTGTGTAGAGTCTGAGGTAAAGTCTGTGTGGAGTCTGAGGTAAAGCCTGTGTTGGGTCTGAGGTAAAGTCTGTGTGGAGTCTGAGGTAAAGTCTGTGTGGAGTCTGAAGTAAAGCCTGTGTGGAGTCTGAGGTAAAGTCTGTGTGGAGTCTGAGGTAAAGTCTGTGTAGAGTGTGAGGTAAAGTCTGTGTGGAGTGTGAGGTAAAGTCTGTGTGGAGTGTGAGGTAAAGTCTGTGTTGGGTCTGAGGTAAAGTCTGTGTGGAGTCTGAGGTAAAGTCTGTGTGGAGTCTGAGGTAAAGTCTGTGTGGAGTGTGAGGTAAAGTCTGTGTGGAGTCTGAGGTAAAGTCTGTGTGGAGTGTGAGGTAAAGTCTGTGTGGAGTGTGAGGTAAAGTCTGTGTGGAGTCTGAGGTAAAGTCTGTGTAGAGTGTGAGGTAAAGTCTGTGTAGAGTCTGAGGTAAAGTCTGTGTGGAGTCTGAGGTAAAGCCTGTGTGGAGTCTGAGGTAAAGTCTGTGTTGAGTCTGAGGTAAAGCCTGTGTGGAGTCTGAGGTAAAGTCTGTGTGGAGTCTGAGGTAAAGTCTGTGTGGAGTCTGAGGTAAAGTCTGTGTGGAGTCTGAGGTAAAGTCTGTGTGGAGTCTGAGGTAAAGCCTGTGTGGAGTCTGAGGTAAAGCCTGTGTAGAGTCTGAGGTAAAGTCTGTGTGGAGTGTGAGGTAAAGTCTGTGTGGAGTCTGAGGTAAAGTCTGTGTGGAGTCTGAGGTAAAGCCTGTGTAGAGTCTGAGGTAAAGTCTGTGTGGAGTCTGAGGTAAAGTCTGTGTGGAGTCTGAGGTAAAGTCTGTGTGGAGTCTGAGGACATGGAGCTGTGGTTGTGTTAAAGGCTGTTTGGGGGTGTGTATGGCAGAGTTTTGTGTGAGCACTGAACAGTGCCACTGGTGCTCCTGTGACAGAGTGACACAGTGATGATGCTGAGAGCTGGGATCAAATGTGGGATTTGCAAAAAAGGATGAGGGGGACATAGGGAGCTTGTAGGAGTTATTCTCCACCCACGTGGGGGGTTACAGTTAATATAAGTCACACCCATTTAAACACAATGGATAATCCTATTCCCACCGTAAACACACAAGAATCTCCTCTCCACAAAAATCTACACTCAGACACACACACACGCACACAGACACACACAAACACAAACGCGCACACACACACTTACACACACACACACACACACACACCCTCAGGCATACACATCTACACACTGTCTCTCTGTCTATTTCTGTCACACACACACATACATATATACATACAGACACACACACACACACACACAACCCCAGGCATACACATCTACAAACTCTCTCTCTGTCTATTTCTGTCACACACACACACACACACACACACACACATGCAGAATCACACAAATGTGCACACACCCACCCACACACGCACATTCTAACCTCAAACATATTCTTTGTTTTTCTCTTCTCTCTCTTTTTCTCTCACACACAAATGTTCACAAATCCTTTCACTCACATGCACATGCACGGACTTCAGACACTTGCCGCTTGCACAACAAAGCGGAGAAAGCATTAAACAAAGGGGGAAAAATTCTGATAACAGCTTTTTTTTTTTTTCCTTGGTCCTTCCTATTGTGTAGTGGAGTGAGTTTCCATTAACAGGCTGTAACTGAAAAAAAAAAGGTTGATGGTTTTCAACATCCTGGTTGTAGGTGTTGTTTGTGGCAGTCCAGCTTTGATGGTTGGTCTTCATAACAGAGAGACCCTTTCTGTTAACCAGGCCTGCTGGGCAGAACTTGGAATCAGCTCTTTTTCTCTCATGTCCTGACGTTAAAATGAAAGGAGAATAATCAATGCTGAGCTCTCTGATTAGATCATTTTTACTTCCAGCTGCTCCTGAGACTGATCAATAGCGTCGGTATTTGGCGGAAGAAAGATTGACCAATAATTTCCCCTTGGATTTTCAATTATAAACTGCTAAACATCTGCAATAAAGCCAGCTAAGGGAAGAGAAATGTTATCTATCACGCTGCAGAGTCACTGTAGATACCAGTGATATCAGGAGTGCAGCTGTCAGCAGAGAGAAATGCCCCAGCAGCTAGGCCCCCAGCACAAGCATCTCACACAACTTCCACTATTCATTCTCTTCTGATTACAGCACTTTCTCTCACTCTCGTTCGCTCATTCCCCAATCTCTCTCTATCTATCCATCACTCTCAACATCTCTGCATCTCTCTCTGTCTCTCTCTCTCTCTTTCTTTCTTTCTTTCTCGGCTGTTGGCACCTTGCTCTTGATCCTGAAACTAATTGATTACTCACTCTAGCCCCAAGGCCACCCCTCCCTCCCTCCCTCCCTCCCTCCCAAACTCCTTGTGCATTTGTTTCTTGGCTCCTGTTCTGAAGTCTGAAATCTTTCAACTTGCTGAATTAGGTAAACTTGTTGAAGTCACACAACAGCTACACAGAGAGCGCATTAAATATCTTCCTCTAAGCCAATAAGCCCCAAAAATGTGTACTCTATGACAGAGTAATCTACAGCGCACTTCAAGCTGGAGATTTGTGGCATTTTTTTTTCTTTTAATGATACAGCACGACTTGATGAGTTTTCGCACCTAATTCATACGGGTAAATGACTTGATTCAATTTACGACAGTCGTTTTTGAAGAAGCCGTTAAAACGTATGAAGCAGAGATGGGAGATAAGAGAGCGGCAATCCAGTTTGTCATGAGACCTACAGGTTTATAACTGCCTGCCTCCCTCTTCACAATCATCTACTGTTCTCCTCCTCTGTTATTCTGACTCATCTACATAAACACATTGCAGAGAAAACAGGCAGTAGGTCATTCACCAACAAAACACACAGCTCTCTCCCTCCAAATCTAGCAAGCTACTTTAAGATCATCAAGATTCTGCCCACTCAGAGTAACCTCTAAGACAATCAAAAATTATTAATGAAATCCACAGGAGAGAAAGAGAAAGAACAGGAAAAAAACAAAACAAAACAAAACAAAACAAAAAAAAAACAGCAATGTAGAACGCGCGAGAAACGTTTGTTCCTAGTCGCCCTCATTCACTCACACAAACACGTGCGCGCTCACCCACACACCAAATACATAATAATTATCTTCTCTGTCAGTTTTGATAAATACTCATTAGCAGAGGAGAAATGTTAAGTGACTTGAGGTGAGAAAGTGGAATTTTCCATAATCAGGAGCCACTTGTGTACCAGGCATGAAATAAACAAGCAGATTTCATTACACATTCACAGACAGGTCCTTAGCCTCAGCTGGACTCCGCGACACATCTGCACACCAAGGGACAGTTAAATGTGTCTCGGAAAAATAACGGGTATCGAAACTCTCCGCAATCCATTCCCTGCTATAATCTGTGACAATCAGCTCAGTTCAGAGAAACAAACTTCAGTGCTTAGATCCTTGGTTCACTACATATATTCAGCTGCTCATTGAACCCACTGATATAAATATTCATAGATATTTTGCGAAAAAAAAAAAAAAAAAAAAACGAAGTCCACAAACAGATGACTGCAAAGTGAAAAAGAGGCATTTCTGCTGAACCCAGGCCCTAGTTGGGCCCGAGCCGAGTGTGATCAGAGTGCAGAAAATCCTAATTCCTTCACGGATTACCCCTGTGGGGATTAAGTTAATTTGATCCACATGTTCAGGACCACTATGAGCATGAAAGATAATCCCGAATCCTCTGTGCTCAAATGGGTCATTAGCAGCATGAAACATCTGTTAATGCTAGCCCTGCATTACCTGTGTGTGTGTGTGTGTGTGTGTGTGTGTGGGGGGGGGGGGGGGGGTGGGGGTGGGGGTGGGGGGCTAGCTGTGTTCAACATCAGCTTGTGCGACACAACACACTGTGTGTGTGTGTGTGTGTGTGTGTGTGTGCGAGTGCGTGTGAGATCTGTGTTCTTCAGTCCCATACACATCCACCTACATTTATTTTCGTCTGGCCGACGCCTCCCTTGAGTCATGGCCATCTGAGCTGCATTGATTAATTAAACACGAGCGATTTCTCATCTTTAAAAGGTTTAATTACACCAGGGAGCAGTGTGGAGATCGTGCAAGGACAGGGGGGGGGGGGTCGCAGATACACTGCTGCACTTCATCAAGTCTGCCACGGGAGCCCACACGCCCTGTCAGGTCCCTGTCAGCCTACTTAACTGTGGCTGGCCTGTCCCTCCAACAAACACCGCGCTTATTCCCAAATACCCACCCAAACAGCCACGATTCATTACAAAAAAACAGCATCACTGCTTAAACCCATCTCAAAGCCGTAAAGAACAGAGATGAGCTCCTGCAGCTCCGAAAGAAAACCAAACAACCATCAAAATGTTGCCTAATCGAAAAGAGGTAGGTATGAAAAGTCTGAGGTACGGAATAACGTCAGCAGCATTTTAAAAACTTCTCCATCCAAATTTAAGAAGCTTAGCTATCAGATGTAAGAACAGAGACAGAGAGAGAGAGAGAGAGAGAGAGAGAGCGAGCGAGAGAGAGAGAGAGAGAGAGAGAGAGAGAGAGAGAAAGAGAGAGAGAGATAAAGAGAGAGAGAGAGAGAGAGAGAGAGAGAGAAAGAGAGAGAGAGAGAAAGAGAGAGAGAGAGGGACACAGAGAGAGAGAGAGAGAGAGAGAGAGGGACAGAGAGAGAGAGAGAGAGACAGAGAGAGAGAGAGAGAGAGAGAGAGAGAGGGACAGAGAGACAGAGACAGAGACAGAGAGACAGAGAGAGAGAGAGAGAGAGAGACAGAGAGACAGAGAGAGAGAGAGAGAGAGAGAGAGAGAGACAAGGAGAAGAGATAATGGAGTCGCGCCATGCTGAAGTGACTAGATTTAGATAGCAGCTCCGGCCCTAGCGCCCAGCTGTCAGACTGCGCAGTGACGGGGCCACCAAGCTGCCACAGTCCTCTCTTCTCTGACAATGACATCACGGGCCACCAAGGGGCCGGCACAGGCCTGTGTCTGCCTGACGGCTCCCTGCCTCGCCTGACAGGGCCCCTGACAGCTAGCACTCTCTCTCCCTCTCTCTCTCTCTCTCTCTCTCTCTCTCTCTCTCTCTCCAGTCCTCAATTTCTTGCTATTTACTTTAGGAGATGATACAGCAAATTTTTTTCTTTTTTTCCACAAAGGATAACAGTCCCTCCATCTGCATAATGAGTGACTTGTCTCTTAGGCATTGCAGTCGCTCCACACATGCTAACTCAAATATTATATGACCAAATATCTGAGTTATTATCTGGGGTTGTGTAAGACTTTTATGAGGATGGAAAGCAAGCAGAATAATATTATCATTTCTCTAATGTTTGTCCTTAGCTATGAAGTGTCTGCTCTTGGAGGCTAATTTAAAATACTTGACTAATCACTCGCTAAATGGAGAGCATATAAACAAAACAGCAGGGTATGCTATCGTTTCAGACAGAACTTTCCAGAAGATTTTATATTATTAGTGGTATTAGTATTAGTATTAGTACATGTGTTAATTTCATCATGGGGATTATACACTAAACATTTCCATATTCAGGTAAGCCTAGACATAAAGGCTGCACAAAGCCGAGACAAAAGTGCTTTTCCAGGCAGACGGAAAACACTTCAAAGGCAACTGAAATGCCCTCCACAGCCATCCTGCTTCCTGCCACCCCTTCATCAATCAAGCTCACAAAGAGAGAGAGAGAGGGGGGAGGGGGGTACGAAAAAAAAAAAAAGCCCTTCTGTCGATACAATATTTAGTTTGGCGATTATAAGTTACTAATTTATTTACATTCCTAATATATTTACTTTTTTTCCGAAGTGTAATAAATCGTGGGTGGCCGGGAAAGTGATTTGATGATTTAGAACCCAATTCGGGGTCCAAAATTGGTTCCTGCCAGCCTAATCCATCATGGGGGAATTAAAAGGTGCTTGGGCTGTACGGTGAACCTGGGCGCTACCACGCAGCCGCATCATTCACGACCGCTCACCTCCGACAGAGATGAATGGTGTGGATCGTGGCCGTAAATTGCTGATCCGATCATTAGATGATAGCCAAGATGAATCAGGTTGCAGGTAGTGATGATAAAAAAAAAAAGGAAAATGCTTTTTTTTTTGCTATTTATTAGTGCTTAGGAACCCCTGACAGTGTGAAAGTAGGGGTTTAAGGGGAAAGGAATTACCTTAATGCTTGAATGCCCTTCTCACCCTAAACACACACATGCAAACAAACACACACACACATACACACACACACAAATATATAGGATGATGAGTGATGGGCAGGTTGGCATCTCATCATGGTTGTCACTGTGGTCTGCCCGATCAGTGATAAATTTAGGTCTGAAACAGGGCAGGTCAGATATGTGGGCCCGGTGCCCATTTAAAGGTTCACATAAAGGTTCACATGCTATTTCACACACACACACACACACACACACACACACACACACACACACACACACACACACACGCACAACCATCACTCTCAGTTCTGTACATCATGACAAGCATGCTCACAGCTCTCCCAGTCAAACACTCTTTCAGCCATGCAGAGGTCACAGTCTCCCCTTGTCCCCTTGGATATGATTAATAAATTCCACAATATCCCCCCCCCCCCAAAAAAACAGAAAATGCCATCAAGAACAACTCCCACTTCGTCAAAACACGACATCCGACCAACAACAAAGGCAGAAAAAGAGCTCAGATTAAGCTAATATGACATTAAACAACGTAAATATGATTGACAGTTCGTGAGGGTTTATCTAACACCGTGTGCGCGTGTGCGTGTGCGTGTGCGTGTGTGTGTGTGTGTGTGCGTGTGTGTGGGGAGGGGGGTTGCATCATCTCCACATGTCTCACGCCAGCTCATTCACTGTCGTCATCACGCGTGCATATTTTACGCCGTCACAATGATCGTGTGTGACAGTTCATCGATGATGTGATAGCTACTGAGGTATGAGAGAACTGTGACCCTGTCTCACTCTGGGACAGGCAGAGACGGCGTCCGCCAGAGGTGTGAGTCTTTGTCCTTGCCACACTCTCATTTTCCATTCAACTACGATTGATTAAGAAGGGAGGGGGAAAAAAAAAAAGGTCCATAAAGATACTGCATTCAGCAGGGAAACAGATTAATGTGTCTACTTAGGTCTCTATTCTATTTTTAATTGCCTTTTTTTTTTTTTTCAAAGAACGTCCCTTATATTTACTCTAGACTCCTTAGGACTTACTATCAAGCTTTGGAAAACAAATGGTTTTTCACCATTGCCACAATTCCCGCGTACTCGGCGAGAATGTTAACTTGTGGTCTTTTTCTTTATCTTTCCCTCTCCATTTGTAAAAAAACAAAACAAAACAAAAAAAAACCAGCTGGCGTGCGCTCCTCCTTTTCTGCTTGCAAAACACGACGTTACACATCTGTTCCTCAGCGAGCAGAGTGGTCGTAATCTATATCATTGTGAGACAGCTTCATTCCGGTTTATTCCAGAGTTCAATCTGAGGTTTAATCTCGTCTCATGACATCAAAACTGCTCATTTGTGGAGATGGAGAGTAGCTTGTGTAAGCTGACAGAGGTCTGGCTGGAGCTGTTAAGCGTTGATGAAGACCACTCTGATTTGAAGAGAGCAGGAGTGCTCAGTGGGTGACTTCGGTGCTGAAATATGTGGCAATTAGAATAATGGAAAGCCAAGAAAGAGGCAGACATCAAGGGCATGAAACTCAGACATGGGGGTCTGTACAGAAGCTTCCAGAAGACAGCATGCCATATACCTCACTGACATTACACTCGACACTCTCACCCAGCGAACTCATTACAACCACAAACAGAATCTCAGTGACACAGCATCTCCATTATACCCTTTAATAGTTCCAGAACTTTCTAAAATAGCTCAATAAATGCATATGTTTCTGTAGTATTGAACAATATTTTGACCCTCAAATTATCTTTTAGTGTCACAGCATCAATCGAGTCTATGTTCAATTTCCTAATTGTCTCCTCAAAATTATTACTCTAGCTGATATTAAGAGGTACGATAAATTTAACTACATCTTTATGGTTAAGTTATATTTATTGCGAGTTAAGTGTGGGTTTCCGAGGTCTGGTCATTACCAACATGAAGACGCCCAAATTTATGCTGATTTAAGCAGTATGTACCTAAAGTAATATTCGCATTCATTAGCTAGTCATTTTCTGGATGAACACTCTGTTCTACGGTCTATGAGAAAGAGAGAGGGAGAGAGGGATGGATAGACGTCATCAGAAAGTGAGAGAGAGAGAGTGATAGAGGGATGCAGAGAGGAGTGATGTTTGTCTTTATTAGTCAGACCCCCCCTTACTGTTTACAGGCCTGTCATTCCCCTCCCTCTGTCTCATCCTTCCTCAGTGATGTACAGCAACACTCGGAAATATTTAGCTGTGAAGATCTCAGCGAAATGAATGAATATTTCATGCATGATGGGGCCTTTTTAATATTTCAAGCGTAATTAATAAGTCGGCGTATCGCTCCCCTTGCAGCGGAAATCACGCTGAATGCCAACCGCAGATGAATGAGAGGAGTCCGGGCGTGTCCTCCAACGCTATGGCGCTATCTCTTTCCTCAAGACTGAGGCTGGCGAATCATTATCTTCAAGTTCAGTGTTTAGCACTTTGTTGTAGTTACACCTGTACATCTCTATGCTAACAGTAACCTTTTAAACAAAAGTAAATGAATCCAGCACAACACAACTATGCACTCTGATTAGCTTCACTGCTCTCTCTCTCTCTCTCTCTCTCTCTCTCTCTCTCTCTCCTTCCATTATTATTTTGTACCACATGCTTTGTTCTGGGTGCAGAGGTAGCAGCTAAACAGGACTGGCTGTAACGCTGTCACACACACACTGACCAAATGAAGACATCTGGGCAAGTCAGAGGTACGGTGACGGTCATTTTGAGAGTCGAGCTGGGGGGTCTTCCCACTCTCCTCTCGTGGTTGTGTAGTAGAGTACGGGGAGAGCGAGACAAGCACCCCTCTCCGCGATTCATTACCTCTTCCAGCCAGAGCCCATTTTCCACAAGGCCTCTGTGTCAAACGCCTTCAAGCCTGGCTTCCTCCAAACTCCTGCCTCAAGCTCCTTAGGAAGAGGATCTTTCGCTGGAGGAAGCATGTTACCATGAGCAACCAAGCATCAACGATTATCCGGCCAGCTCCCAGGCTGGCAGAATCGAAGGGGGAGAGAGAGCATTGCACTATGCCAGGCCTTGGTGTCAGAGCTCGGTGCTCCGTAGAGTTTCTCTCTCTCTCTCTCTCTTTCTCTCTGTCTCTGTCTCTCTGTCTCTCTCCCTCTCTCTCCAGAATCACATGTCTGGGGTGACAGCTTTCCGGCACATTCTCCACAATCTGGGCCCAGAAGCTCCGAGCACCTGGGAAGACCTGAGGCCATGAATTGCCACACAGCACTGTTTCACAAACTGCCAGTCACTTTCATACACCACAACACCGTCTGCATCTGCTCAGCATCAGCTAAACCTCAGGGATCCAGTGAGGAAATGCGCCTCATCAAGTCATTTTCGCACGGTCACACAAACACGCTCGCAAAACGCAAACAAGCTCAGATCCACGCAGACACACTCAGAAGCAAAACACACACAAATAAACATATGCACTCGGAACAAGTGACAACTCTCTCACCCTCTCTAACAGCTTTTTTGTCTTTCTCTCCTCTTTTTCTTTCACTCCACTCTCTGTCTCTGTCTCTCTCTCTCTCTCTTTTACTCACCCCCTGTGCTGCAATGAAAGAGAGAGAGAGAAACAATAAAACACAGAGAGACAGAAAAGAAAGCTAAGGGATGAGAAATGATGTACGCATTGCCTTCCAAGAGCCTCACTGTGTGGCAATATTACGGAAGTTGTTATGAATAATAGTCCCTTGTACACAAGCTTTAAATAAACTTTAATCAATTTCAGAATGTGGGTCTCCAGCTAATCCATTTGCTACTTTATAGCTGTGCACCATTGCAAACCATAGCCACACACAGCTGTAGCCCCCCCCCTCCCTCCGGAGGCAACAATAGTCAAGCGTTTTCACTATTTACACATTTGGAGGCCTTGTGCGTTTCCAGTAAACACTCTTGAGTCTCATTCTGTTTCATTATGCTTCTTTTCTGAATACCCCATTGAGAAGGGGGCTTTCTTAGACCTCTGATTAAATACGGAGAATGATCACCTCCTCCTTTTTTCTACCCCTATCTCTCTCACTTTCTCTCTCTCTCACTTTCTCTCTCTCTCACTTTCTCTCTCTCTCTCTCTCACTGGCCCTCTCTCTCTTGCCTATATTTAGACTTTTCCAATTGCCTTTTCATTTCATCTGAGACTCCAGTTTGAGTCATTAAGCTGTTCCCCAGCATACGATATTTAAAGACATTCGGGCCACGCTAAATACATTAAACACCTTTTTTCCGAAGGCTTCCTTTTCAACCTCTGATATGACATGACTTTTAATAAGCCATAAAAAATGCAGGCATATGGTTAATTCTCTTCTTTATTTACACCTGAGGCAAGATCTAATCAAAAAAAAAAAAAAAAAAATCGACCCCAGTGGGAATTCCACGCCCTGAACACGATCAAAGGCTTTTTTGGCCAAAAGAAATGTTCAGGAAGTGCTTCTGATTGCTCGCTGATTGCTCCTCTTGGTAGGTTATTCTCTGACTGGTAAGTTCACCCGCAGGCCAAACCTTCACCTCACAACCATTATTATTTAAAGGCTGAGTAATCCTACAGGAGTAACAGCTCGCCTCATCTGACTCAACCCCTGCTCCTCCGCCGAGGGGACCACTCCGCTGTCTCCACGCCATTAAAAATGGACAAAGACACCAACATTTCCAAGCAGAGACAAGATTTTTTTTTTTTTTTTCATCCTTTGCTTGGTCAGTGTGCTTCCGTAACTGAACTTTGCTCAAACAGAGAGTATTATGTAGGCCCAGAGTTGTTAGACATTGGGGTTATTTAAAAAAAAAAAGGAAGACCTGGATCTGATACTCGAATAACATTCCAGATTCTAATTGCCCTGAGCGCTGTATTTTAAACTAAAATAAGTTGGTTTTAAGAAAGAGCTTTGTCTGATTGCCTAAGGCAAGTGCCAAAGCGTCATGTGAAGATAATCCTAAATGTCAATCAGACATGAATAACAATCAGACCGCACTCTCTAGAAATGATGTTTTGACTTACATCTATGCCTGCTGCCTGGCTGACTGAAACTCTTATTCAACTGAGACAAACCAAACATTATAGAATGATGAGTTTTATTTTGTATTGCCCCAAATCCTTATACACACAAACACAGACACACCCTTACTGAATTAGGCATTTCTAAAAGAATAAGTAAAGACTTTATATGAGACGAATGTTTCTTTTTCCTTTCTGCATTCAGGCTAAGCGACTCTGAGGTTTATACAACATTGATTACTTTTTAATTAACACATGCATCGTGAATCTTCAGCTCTTTAATGGTTTAAAACACCAGACATAACCAAGCTCTCAAAGAAAGTGAAAACCACTGGCTTAGTGGGTTAAAACCACGCGTGGGAAATCAGGTCGCTGGTTCCAGTCCGACAAAGGACACCTGGCAGCATGGTGCCCCGTGTCTGTTGGTTATGATGTCCCTTCCCTCTCTTTTGGCAAGAGCTCTTTTGCACTCGGTTAAAGCACTTAACCCCAACTAGCTCCCGGAGTGCCGCAATAAAGTAACCCTTTCTCTCCCCCCCAACTACCCCCCCCCCCACCCGGTCCGCATGCACATCTTCAAAAAGAGTGTGTGCTGAATAGCCATGCTTTACCAAAAAAAAAAAAAAAAAAAAAAACGGATTAAATAAACAATGAAGATGAGCCACTGAGCGGTAAATACTTCAGCATTTCCCCTTGACTGCGTCTGTCTCTCCCTACCCTCCCTCAACACTGAACACCCACTCAGCGCTGGGTCTGTTTGCCCAGCACCAGGGAAATACAGGCATTTCAATGCCTTTCGCAGGCCAGACGCGGGGAGGGGTATATTTACACTCCAAATATATCAGCCATTCTTTATTTCAATCTCAGAGCCTTGGCCTTTTACAGCAGGCTTCGCTGGCAGCAACGTTCAAAATGCAAAAAGTCAGGAGAAATAAAACAAAAACAAAAAGAGAAGCAAAATGCTTGGAACAAACAAGAGTTTTTTTGTTTTTTTTTTTATTTTATTTTCCCTCCTCCTCCTCCTCCTCCTCCTCCTGACTGTGCGTGCAGCGGATAAACAAATGGAGGTTCTCAGACAGAAAAAAAAAAAAATATGCAACGCGCTCCTTCTTTCCACGTCAGGTGGAATGAACGGCGCGTCGGGCGAGACGTTACCGCGGCGATCTCGCGGCCGCCCGAGAGCCCGTCTCCCCTCAATGTGACCTACATGGTTAATTTGAGAGTTTTCTGCTCGCGCGCCTCTGGAAACGGTACCGCGGCTCAGATGAAATGCGCCTACGGGTCAGAGTCTAAAATGGAGAGATTACTCAAACAGTACAAAGTCATATTCAATTACGGTAGCGGGTTATTGGCCGTACAGTAAATTGCACAATTACTGCGGATACAGTGGCAGATGTGCTGGTCCATTTGCGCACGCTGCAAGCGGGGACCGCGCTGTCAGCAGGAAGGGGTCATTCTATTAGAGCAGACTCATGATAGACCAGCAGTATAGCTGAGATACATACTTAAACCAGCAAGCACGCTTTAAGCAGAGAAAACAGAGCCTCTCTCTATTCCAGGAAAAAAAAAAAAAAAAAACAGTTCCGCTCTACCTCTATCTTTCTCTCTATTTCGGTCTCGCTTTCTCACTCACCTTGATTTCTGTTAAACAGCTGTCTCACACTGGCATATTTGCATATGTATCGCAATCTGAGATGAATTCATTAAGAGGGAAGCTGAGCTGGTAAATGACCCAGTGTTTCAGTCCCTTCCACGTGTTTAAGAGCTTACCCGGAAACAGAGGGGTTGTTGCCACAGGCCTCATAAATACAAGGAGACGCACACACACACACACACACACACACACACACACACACACACACACACAGACACACACACTCATAAACAGGGCAAAGCGTGAAAAATAAAAGTCAGCCTGAGAAGTCAGAACCAGAGACAGAAAGCAAAAGCCGGTGAAGATCTGAAAAAAAAAAAAAAAACAAAAAAAAAAACACAAGAAACGGAGAGGGCAAAAGAAGCCCACCATGTCCAGCCTAAACATCCAAGCTGCAGAAAAACAGACCCAAACAACAACGGCAATAGGAGAGAGAGAAAGAGAAGACACACACAGAGAGACAGAGAGAGAGAGAGAGAGAGAGAGAGAGAGAGAGAGAGAGAAGGAAAAAAAAGTTTCATTAGCATGCTCAGTCAGGTGCAGGGTTTTCGGTTTTTCTGTCAGCCCATCAGCCCATGCTCAGCCAAATGCTCCCTCTAAACATCCAGCTGCTCCGTACGCCGATGCTTTCCCAACCCCTGGAAGCCAGGCAATAATTACTTGTTAAAGGAGAAGGAAGGAGGGCATTATGAATTCCGCCTTCAGCTTCTATCTATCTCATCAATGCGCCTGTCACTTCGTAATTAGCAGTCTAATCGATGAAAAATGCTCCTGTCAAAATATTTCAAATGACGACAAAAAAAAAAAAAAAGTCAGAGCGGTTATGAATTCCGCACAGGAAGTCGCAAGGCACAAAGGGACTCGGCCTGTCAACGATGGAAGAACATTCGCGTCAGAAAAGAGAGAAAAAAAAAAAAAGATGACTGGGAACATTCAAGCCAATCTTTCTTTGTAAAAAACTTCTGTCCTCCGCTCTAAATACGAAACAGAACTAACTTCGGGCTTTGAGAAGCAGTGGGCAGCCAGTCTCACCCTTAATTACTTAAAATCATCCATCGTGGGACGCCATTCAGAGAATGACTTTTTGTGAAGGCGGTGAATGAGAGGGTGTTTCAGTTCATTAAGGATTCTGCAGTCATTTTAGGTGAAAACGCAATAACGCGGAAGCAGTCCACAGTGAAATTCCATTACTGGTGAAGTACAGCTGGCTCTGTTACCAGCTCAATTACCTTAAGTCTTATGTTCAGAACGCACGGTTTCATTACCTACAACTGCTGATATCATCACAAGAGTCATGTGCATCTACAAAATAACTCTGCTTTAAGGCATGTTACACAGTTACAGACCAGCAAAAGATTGGCTCACACATGGTTTATATGACCTCTGTGAGCAAAAACTTAATGGAGCAAACACTAAAACAGCCCAAAACCAAATGTTAGCTGTCCATGAAAATATAGTATTTTGACATGATCCTGGAGCTGAACCGAGTGAATTTGATTGAGTTAAATACTTCACACGAAGTATTTAACTACTGCTACTGTTGAATGAAACATCTGGAAAGGGTTACATCTGTACCAGACCTGAGCATCAGGAAAAAGCACTTGCATGCCTCCGTGCTCTCAACGAGAATAAAAGAGCGATGAAATAAGAGAAACTAAAACCAAACCATTTCAAGAGGTCTGAAAAGAAGTAAAACCGGTAATACACTTTTTCTTTGTTTTTCCTCAAAAGGAGCGCTCTAAAGACAAAATATCATCAATTTCCATCTTCACATCTCTTGATAAAGAGGCACTCAGAGCCAAGAGCCCTCTATTAAAACATGCCATCTCATTTGAAATTGCATATGTGTGTTTATACGAAAAGGAAAGGATCTTTAATTAAGCTCCGTCCTCTATTAATACCACGAGCACTGATATCACAGAAGGATTTAAAATTAATATCCAGTGCAATACAAGAGAACCTTGGCACATAATGTCATTCTGCTGATTTTTTTTTTCCCTGAAGTTTCCTGGGAAAAAAAAAAACAAAAAAAAACCCCTTGAGCTTTCCGTCAAATCTATTTAAAGGAACTTGAAGAGTTTAGAGCACGAGTCTAGCTTGACAGTTCTAGGGAAAAGAGACTTTAATTTTGAAAAAAAAAAAAGTTCAAAAGGCACTGACTGAAAGGAGCAGAGAAGACTCCTTTAGCATGCGGTTGAGCCGAGTTAATCATTTTGCTTGAGTAAGATGTTTACCTCTGTTCTCATGAGCAACCCCTTAATTACAAAAACTCGCTGATTATGTTGATTTTGTCCAAATGTTCTTTTTTAATACTCTAGTAAAAACACTCAAGCTTCAAAAACAGTTATGTTTTTTTTTGTATTTAAAACAGTGTATGTCAACATAAACTGTTCAGTTAAGAAACCAGTAAAAATTATGTGTCTTACAGCTTTTAGAGTCCAATGCTGAGGACTAAACTGCACTTCATTGTATGATCTGAGATAAAGATGCTAGAGGACAAAAAAAAATAGAATATTTCCCAGAAGTGTCACCAATATTTTTTTTTAGCTATGCCTGACAGGACTAAGCTACAACTGATTTCTGTTCATTTTAAATGAAAAGCCATGATTTCAGTGCAAGATGACTTCATCCTCTGCAATCGTATGAACGTGATGCACAACACAAACCAAACAGTACATCTATGTGGGTTTAAATGAAATGAGGAGTTTTACAAAGTGGAAGAATTGGTGGATTCACTTTAGCTCAATGAAGCAGGAGTGGTGGCGTCATGTGATGTGTGGAACCACTGGATGTCGGAGGCAAACAGTGAAAGCAGGTGCAGCTTAACTGTGTGTAAACAAGGCAAAGCCACTCTGCACTGGTAGGTATACTGTTCATAGGGAGTGGATCATCTGCTGGCTTCATTAACACTGCCTGGAGGGCAAAGCCTGAATCAGCTGGGCTGCACACTGCTATTCTGCACAGGGGGGGTATATCTGCATTCAGGGCCTTAAAGGGAATTAATGCTGTAAAATACACTTACGCGCACGCGCGCACACACACACACACACACACACACACACACACACACACACACACACACACACACAACCCGTCCTCTAAAGCTTCTAGTCTGACTGAGAAGGCCATGCTTCACATAGTGCCAACATTACCTCACAGTTAGCCAGGCTCTGTGTATCAGGTGAGTAAAACAGAATTATGAAGAGAGAGAGAGAGAGAAAGAGGTCTGAGAGATAGGGGTGTAGACAAATGGAGATTCTAGTAATCTCAACCACTGTAAAACATATGCCATTAACTGTCGAAGAAAAAAAGAGAGAGAGAGAGAGAATTCCCTGTTTGTGTGCGTGTGACTTTCTGCGCCTTCGCCATAAGAGCAGCCACCCTGTTTCCCTCCTCTTCCTGATTACAAATGCAAACTCACTTCCCAATTAGCTCAATGCTAATCACATTTCCCCCCATCTTTCCCTGACAGAGTATAGGATCTCTATCTTCCTCAGACTAAACAGTCAAATCCCTGCTTTCTGCACACCAAACATAGCCGGGCCACCATCCTCCCTCAAAGCCCAAAGGGCCTGGGGAAGAGCGCTCGTCGCTGAGTGTGAGCGGGAAACTCCTGGTGAATCCCAGAGCTCCTCAGAAAAAAGGCTGCGCTGGCTATGCGGCTCCCCAGTGTACAGACCAGATTATTGAATATCAGACGAGCTGCCATGACTTTAAGATATGAAAACCATCAGAGGATTCCAATGATGCGTTAGCTAGAGAGAGGCTAGCCTTCCAACGGCATCGCGAGTGCTGTCAGAAACATGCACAAACACACGCATACACACGCACACATACAAACACACACACACACCCCGACGTACACACACACACACACACCCCGACATACACACACACACACACACACACACAGACACACTCAAACAGAAGAAGGAATGACATCGACCTATATGAGAAGTCACAGTGTGTATCCATAGGAACTGCAGCGTTATCAGCGTTAAGATATAAAATGAGGTGCCCTCATGGAGATTACACACACACACACACACACACACACACACAAAAGACAACATGCCACAATGTGAGGGCGTATTTCACCAGCGAGAGATACAGACGCATAGCACAGACATGAAAACTCCTAGCACACTCACAGGAAGCATAATTCAGTGGGCTGTTGGACATACAATACACAGACATACACAAACCCTGTGAAACATATTGTTCATTATGTAACATCAATGCATACACAGACAATCACCTTTACGTAACACCATCCAAACCTGAGGCACCGTAACACTCCTCAGATATGTTTGTGTTTATACAACATGTATTGTTCTTCTTCCTCCGTGTTCGAAGTTTAATTAATTGTATTATGACAACATGTTATATAACGCTATAAATTGGGAGAAAGGAAAAAATAAAAAGAGAGTAAAAAACAATCAGCAGACCTTGGGTTGAGTGACAGATATTCCCAGTAAATATGTCACCTACCACATCCTGCCAGGAACCCGTAGCTTTTAATGCTACGGTGGTACACAATTACAACAGACACGAGGGGAAAAGAGGTATTTAAATAAATAAAATAAAGATCATTTATTGCCCCAGGCTTGGTTGCACAGTAAAAGATTAATGCTCTTCTTCTGCAAATATCGCTCTGAGGGACAACAGAAGTCACTTTTTCTGCACAGAAACATTCATAAAATAAAAAGCCCCGAGAGTCCCTGAGGCAAAGGCTCTAAAGAGCAAGCAGGAGAGGAGAAGAGAAGGAAGAGAGAGAGAGAGAGAACGAGGGAAGATGAGCTGGACAGTGGATGAATAACTCGCTGTAGTGTCTGTTGGGGGGAGGGGGGGGGGGGGTGTATGGAGTTAGGTGGCCTGTCAATGTGTGTGGTATAATTCACCTGAGTAGGCCCAGTAGGACTCCTCTGCAGCCCTGCGTTGTCTGCTGCTGGATGGCTGCTCATGGTACTCCGCATGCAAAGAGCCCAGATCACCACCTGCCAAAGCTGGAGAAAGACAAATGAAAAAACAGGGGGAGTTATATTATAGCTGTCATTATTTCTTTATTACACGCACACACACACTGAGCTGCGCATACATACAAAGAAACACACAAAATCACACACAGGGGCAAAGAGGACTGCCATCCACTGTTTATCATCCATTAGACGAAAGAAAAGAAAAAAAAAAAAAAAGAGAGAGAAAGAAACGCCCACCCCACACAGAGGTATTTACGGCCTGACTGTACTGGGTTGGGTTTCCAGTCGGCCTCATAAAAAATGTATGAGTGGCTAAATAAATAAATTAGGTCTTATTGGCTGCAGAGCGGTAAGCTAAATTGCTAAGTGCTGAAGCACAAGGCTGTGAAGGGTGATGCACGGGCAGGAACGCGCGCTGAGCCGGCCAGGGCACTGGCTGCAGCAGCAGTGGGCCCGTCTTAAGACGTCGCAGGAGGAGAAGAAGAACTGTACTAAAGGGGAAAGAAGAATAACATCCTCCCCCCGCTACACACACATACACACACACGCGCGCGCACACACACAAACACACACACATGCACACACACACAGACACACGCGCACACACACAGACACACCCACACGCGCGCGCGCACGCACACGCACACACACACACACAAACACACACACATGCACACACACACAGACACGCGCACACACACAGACACATGCACACGCACGCACACACACACACGCACACACACGCACACACACACGCACACACACACACGCACGCAGCTCTCACCCCCTATGTCTCACCCCTGCTCCCATTTGTCAGAAACGATCGCGCCGGCTCTTCTTTAACTAGGAGGGAGCTCCAAACCTAGCGACTGTGTGAAGACATGGGGCGAGGCTGGAATTTTTTATTTTTTATTTTTTTTTAGAGCCAGCTTCATCTCTCTGAGCGCCGAATGCAATTTGGCAGTACCTGGGGGTAAGTGCCATTTCACATTTAGGCCAACCCAAAAATCGGCCACCCACGGCAGCGGGAACCGAGACAGGGGGCGGGGGCAGGTAAGTCGGCGACAGGCCGGTGACTCACCGGGAGATTGGGGCTGCTGCTACAGCCTGTCTCTCTGTTGACTGCTCTCAGGTAACAAGGACGCTCGGCCACCAAAGATGTCAATCAAAACGTAACGCAATAAAGAAAAAAAAAAACAGCTCACGAGGCACTGTGGTTAAGTGCATTTTGGTATGAACAATGGCGGACTTTATTTATTTAATTTTTTTTTTTTTTTTTGCTTCAATGACAAACTTTTTTTGCACTACCGTGCTCCTAACCCCTTCACCCCCCACCTCTGTAATTCCTTCGGATGTAAGCCAGAGCACACCCACGAATGTCGATGAGGGGGCATTCTATGGCTTTTCTATGAATTACATTATCGATTCCCAATATTCTTTAAACAGAAAATGTAATTATGCAATGCTTTACCCTGTCTAAGCATCTGTTTCACCCTATGCCTCTTTGAAGTCCATACTCTCTCTCTCTCTCTCTCTCTCTCTCTCTTTCTCTCTCTCCTCTTCATTCATTCTGTCTCTATCTTTTCAATCTTTTGCCCCATGAAGTCCATACTCTCTCTCTCTCTCTCTCTCTCTCTCATTCATGAACACAGATACACAGAGTTTCTGAGTGATGACTCCTAGCTGCTGCTTTTCCTGTCTGTTCTCAAGCAGTTAATTTTATTTCTCTCCATGATTTCTCTCCACATCTCTGAAGCACCGCGCTCCCCCCCCCTCCCTCTTTCTCTCCTCCACTCTCCTCACACATACAGCATTACCACTCCATTTATGGCCGCTCATTTAATGAGCAGCATCCTCGCCAAGCTGTGCTAACACTCTTCGCCCGCCGTCCACTCTGACAGTTCTGCCTCTTCCAGTCTTCACTATGGCTCCGACAGTTGAATATTAATTTCTTAAACAGTGACCGCAGTAGGTAGAGGCACTGAGCCCTCTCTAAAAGCATGTCCAATAACAGCATATTACCAACTCATGGGGAGGAACCCTGTTCCAGCCCAGCAGGCTGTTATGGTGACAGTTGTCGGGGCCTTGTGACGGACAGCGGGCTGCCTTGGCAACGGCTCAGCTGGAGGGGCCAAAGAGGAAGGAGGAAGAGGGGGCCCAGTGTGGGTGCAGAGGAAGAGGCAGAAGCCCGAGCCAGGCCTGGAATCACTCGCGCCGGTCACTCTGGGAAACCTTTCCTTCACAGACAGAAGCCTTTCTAATGCCTTTCACATGCACTTCACACTGCTGACACGCTTGGCATGGAGTGATATTGATCATTGGCTGCGTGTAGAAATTCTCTGACACTTGCATACATGCACGAAAGTGAGTTAACACGCACACAGACAGACACACACACATACACACACGTACACTTGCACTTAGACATATCCTGAGTGCTTTTCTTTTTGGCAATATATGGGCCAGGCTAAAAACAAAATGAGTTTGACACTTTCTGTCCCTGTATTAGACACTGTCAAGGAGGGAAACTACTGCCTGGGCTACTTGTTGTCTTTAGGGAACAGAGAGAGAAGAG
Organism: Chanos chanos; assembly: GCF_902362185.1. Taxonomy (NCBI): domain Eukaryota; kingdom Metazoa; phylum Chordata; class Actinopteri; order Gonorynchiformes; family Chanidae; genus Chanos; species Chanos chanos. The sequence goes on from NC_044500.1 coordinate 42,133,665, forward strand.
GGGGTGAGAAAACAGGGGAGAGAGGGGGGGGGCAGAGAGAGAGAGAGAGAGAGAGAGAGAGAGAGAGAGAGAGAGAGAGAGAGAGAGAGAGAAAGAGAGATAGAGAGAGAGAAAGAGAGAAAGAGAGAGAGAGCGGTAGACAGAGAGAGGGAAGTATTACCCAGACTGACCGACCACCAGCAGCTTTGCCCAGTCTCCTAGCAAACACACACACACACACACACACACACACACACACACAGGCACACACCCCATATCCTCTCTCCTTCCAGACCATGTCAAAATCAATCAGCATCAATACAGTCCAATATGCAGAGAGAGCACTCATGCACACACGCACATAGGCCCACACATGAAAAAAAAAAAAAAAGACATAAAGCCAGGGCATGAACACATGCCAAAAAAACATCTTTTTTGCTCAAAAAAAAAAAAAATGTCCTGGTAACATTGTCTTGAGGGAAAATCTTTTAGAGTCCAAGTTTAACGGCACATCCAATGCCAGAGACGTCTCCAGCGATCAAATCCCAGGCTCCAGAGGTTCCATCTTGTCCAGATCTCCTAAATGAATTTTGACGTAATTGATTTAGATTTTCCTATTAGAGGAGCACAGTTTTATGAGAGAGAGATTGGAAGCTGACATTTTTGTCAGGCTGTCACTGCGGAAAACAATGATAAGCAGAGAAAGAAAGAGAAAGAAAGAGTAGAGTTATGGTACTCAAAGGAGGAGAGAGTTGGAGTACAGTGTATAAAACACCAATCTAACCCTCCAACACAAGTTGTGTTTTTCACCAAATAAAAGTGTTTGGGCACATTGGATCGTCTGACTGCCTGACAGAGCTTTTATTTATTCTCTTTTAAAAACGAAAAAGAAATACTGCTAATGTTTAAAGAGATAATGAATCGCTGACAGCAATCACTCTAGCCTTGAACTAAGCAAAGCTTGAAACGGTGAGAACAAAATCCCCCAGTTTTAGGTGGTAATGGAGAAAAGGCACAAATGCTGACAGAGCACACGCTCCAATCAGATTATGCATTTCCTCACCGGGCTCTTATAAAGCGCATTAAACCGAAAAAAAACTTCGGCCGTCTCTGACCCTCTCCTCGAGAGAACCCACACAGAAAATCCCCCCCCCCCCTCCCGACGCTGCCCCCCCTCCAGAAAACAAAAAGAAAAAAAAGGAACCCGATACATCTGTCGACTGTTAGGGCCAGGCATTTGAGGAACGGCCGGATGTTTGCTCAGCCGTCATTAGAATGCATGGCGGAGTCTCTTGTCCGCGCACTTAACCTTGATTTTCTTTTGTCTTACTGTAGGGTGGGGGGGGGTGGGGGGGGGTGGGGTTGTTCGGGTGGGGCTCGTTGGGGTGGTGGGTGCTGCCTGTGCCTGGGTTGCAGTTTAAGAGGCATGTGGGGCAGTCCCTACTCTACTGATCTACTCATTAACATTCCACACATCTCTCTCCAATAGCTTTCTGCTGAAGGGCATGCACCTGGGGGCTCGTCTGGGATATATCGATATATGAACACACACACACACATACACACACATACACACACACACACACACAAGCAGGCAGTAGGAGCAACATCTGTCGTTTGAGTCAAGCTTTGCAGTGGAGTGAAAATCCTGTGTCTCTCTCTCTCTCTTTCTCTCCCTCTGTCTCTATCTATCTATCTTTGCTTCCTCTGTGAAGGGGAGGCAGCACATGTAGTGCACTTTAGAGGACATGTACTGATGTAAGAGTCTGAAGTCAACGCAAAAAGCAGAGCAATTGGCTAGCTACAACTCACTGCTGTAGCCTGAGAGAGGGAGAGAGAGAGAGAGAGAGAGAGAGAGAGAGAGAGAGAGAGAGGGCTCAGACACACTATATAATCCGTGAAGCGAAAAAAAACACTGCGAGGGAACACAAGAACCATGTCATCTGTCTGTAACACATTATTCAAACAGCTCTTTAGTGTTGCTGTAATGCACGTTAAGACACACATCAGCACAGAAATGCCTTACTCTCTCCTCTCTCTCCCTCTGTCTTTTCCCCTCATTGATCTCCAGCAGACAGCAGACAGGAACAATGGGGGGTATTCAAAGCATGCTAATGTTAATGGAAAGCTCTAACTTTGCCTGGTACAAGGTCTCCAGACCAACGCAAGCCTTAGCTAAGCAGGGAAAAGCAGAGACGGATTCAGCACCCCAGATACAAACAAGTCCTAATGTATAGACTGCACGTAGAGATGCGGCAATGATGCGTTCTCTGCTCGTTCTCCGACAGCCATGGCGCTGGGTCAGCGCACTCTAAATGGGACCGGGTGAATTCTGGAATAGCTCTGCTTAACTAGCACTGTGCTATGCAGAGCACAGAGGATGTGAGGAGAATGCAAGGGAAGGGATTCATGGTGATCTTTAGCCATGTTCTGCCTGACTGCTGAAGTATGCAGGCGGATTTGTGGGCGTTCTTCCCGTAAAGGAAAGGCAAAAAAAAAAAAAAAAAATCTGCACTCATTTCTCTCTGGCTTTCTGGAAGAGACAGAGCGGAGAGTAAAAGACATAGCGCGGAGGAGAAAACGAAGAGAAATTGAGAATAAGACCCTTTTTCCTTTCTCTTTTTTCCTTTAAACTGAGGCTTGAAGGTCAGCGCGTATGAAACAATCCATAACAGATGTCACTTAGCAACTCCAACTCCAGACAATAGACATCTCCCTCGGCGTTAGAACGGCGGAGCTGTGCTGTTGCCGTCTCCGCAGATGAGATGAGCTTTGCTCTAATAACACATGCATTTCTCATATGACATCTCAATATTCATGGGGACAGATCTGACTGCTCCAGGCACGTACAAAGACAGCTCAGAGTGATTAAAAAGACTTCATATGGGCCAAGTACAGAGGGACTAACAAGACAATGCAAGGGAGTGTTGTGCACTGGGGCCAATAAGACTTTGTTTTCTCCACATCTGCGGCCTGTGGCTAAACGGACGTGCCACACACTTGAAGGACAGGAGCGGAGGCCTCTTGTTTATGGAGGAGGACTTTGTGAGTGAGAGCAGGGACTGGGAAAAGTGGACATTTAGTCTTTTTTTTTTTTTTTTTTTCCTGTCCTGAGGTGCCTCAGCAGCTTCACTGCATGGGCCCCCAGAGCCAGGCCACACTGTTGGACATAATAACATAATTGGAAGTAATGATGGCTGCCCTTTAAGACAGCTCCATAGAGATCATTAGAAACAGAGAGAGAGAGACAGAAAGACAGACACAGAAAGAGAGAAAGAGAGAGAGGGAGAGAGAGAGAGAGAGAGAGAGAGAGACTTTATTTCCTGTCCAACTTCACCAATGGCTCTGGCCATCTCCTAAACAATGAGAAAATACACTCACTGTTTGGTCAATTATATTCTCTTTACCTTCCTCATATTCTCTCTCCCTCTCGCACACACACACACACACACACACACATATAATACACAATGAACTCTGTGAAAACATTAATGTGTGCATGCAATGTACTGAATTTATTTACAATCACACTAAAACAGTAACGACAGCCGGTGCTTATGCATTAATGCACATGGGCACACGTGCATACTTTCATTATTCCAACTGCTTACAGGGTGGGGGTCACATGATATGGCAGATGAGTGCTCTTGCGGAGGTAGGGCTGAGCTTTTTAATGAGTCCTGCATCTGTTTGTGATTAACACCCCTCGCATTCGATGCAGGGCGCTAAAGACAACAGCGGAGCCGAACGCGAGCGTCTCTGCAAGGGGGACGTTAGCCACCGCGGAGCGAAAACGAACGCCGTTTCCTGCGCCTCCTGACCTGCGGATGCCTCTGGGCCAGGCTCCAAAGAGTGCGTGCGTGTGTGTACGTGTGTATGTGTGAGTGTAACACGGGGTGTCCCGGGGTAGGAAAAGTGGGCTCTGGAGCCTGGGCCCACAGGAAAAGGAGAAAGAGAGTCAAAGCCCCAAAATAGCACACGACTTCCGTGCTCTCATTTGCATACAAAAGCTAAGCCCGGGCATTGAAGAGCGTTCCCCCGAGGTGGATGGTGAATGCCAGACTCTCTCTCTCTCTCTCCCCCTCTCTCTTTTTCTCTCTCCATTTACCCAGAACTCCACAGAGTCCGGCAGTCTATGCATTATGTTCTCTCTTGGCTTCATTACCAACTCAGGTGGTACAGAGAGAGCCGCATCAACATACTCTCTCTCTCACATACACACACACACACACACACACACACACACCATCAACAGCACTGACATCATTGTCCCGCTGCCCCCTGAGCATACTATGTGATCTGATTACCAGGACAAAGGGTAGAGGGGAGAGCTGGCAGAGCAAAGGAGGAGAATACGATTCTACCGGAAAAAAAATACAAAATTCCATCAAGCTATCGCTGCGCAAAGGCGGATTTGAGCGGTCAAAAGACGATAATTACAAAATATGAAGAGAAAATAAATGTTTTAGATGACAAACAACATGCCGTTAAGCAGTGCAGAGAATGGGTATAAAAACAAATACATATCCAACGCTTAAGAGACAAAGTTGATAAAGTCATTAAATTAGCCCTGGGCTTGCCGTTTAAGATCCAATAAAGCATTCGTTAAACTTAACGAGAAACATGAAACTTCCATTCCTTCGAACCTTTTTCTTATACAGTTTCCAAGTAACATGAAGAATTTATTAGCACAAGCATATCATGTCTAATTTGTCTCTTCAAAACAAGGTCGAGCTCTGAGTGATAAAGTAAATTTAGAACGCGTTTCTTTAACAGATATAGTACAATGAATCTAATTAAGTCAAAACATGTCTGTCACAAGAAGAGGTGCCGTAACAGCCAACTGTACAGAACATTTCTTATGGTTAGATGCAAGTAGACGGCGTTCACGTTGATTACTGAGCTCAAAAACACTGTATCTGCATTAAAAATAAATGAATATCCAGTAACACTTTATCTTACAGTCTGCTAATTACCAGGTATTATCTAGGAAATGAGATGGTAATAAAATACAGTTATTAGGATAGGAATTACTAAATAATTTCCTGGTAAGTACATAGAAACCTACTAGGAAACGAGATGGTAACAACCCTAACCAAAACCCTAACCATCTAGTTTCCTACTAGGTTTCTATGTACTTCCTAGATAATAACTTAGTACTTACTATACATTTCTAATGGGTACTTTCTGAACAACTATATTTTGTTGCCATCTAGTTTCCTGGTAGGTTTCTATGTACTTACCAGGAAATTATTTAGTACTTTCCTATCCAGTTTTTGGCATTTTCCTATAACTGTATTTTATTACCACCTCATTTCCTACTTAATACCCGGTAATTAGTAGACTGTAAAACAAAGCATTAATCCGTTAATCCGAATATCCTTATACAGGATAAATACTGTACAGCACCATGGATACTTTATTCTCACTTTACATTGACTGAAAGCAGGTCAAAAATGAAATATTTGACCTGTCCTAATCAAAAAAGAGAGAAACACAATGGAATTCTCCCTCTGTAGCTGGGTAAGCGGTGACTCACAGCATAGCGGTGCCACGCAGAGAACAATTTAAAATCGATACTGGAACTTGCGCGGCCCCTTCACGAGAAAGATTCACCCCTCACGTCAAGATCAATTTAAAACTGTTCAAATACCGATATGGTCGTAGATTATGAATGATCCAGGTAGAAAAAGAAGAGTCCGATAGACTCTAACCCGACTGGGTACGCGCTCCAACACGGGCCGACTCTCTCTCGTCCATTTTGAAGATCGTGTAACGCGTAAAGCGCGGGTTCGAAAGCTCTCTTCATTTATTTTGACACAGAGAAACGTTATGAGAGCTTTGGCTTTTGGCCTCCCCAGTGTTTGAAAAGCCAAAGTGAAAGGCTAAAGAATAGGTATGATCTCACAGGGTGTAATGGCAGAGGAAATGAGTGAGAGAAAATCAGGTTAACTGCACTGGTGGGAAAAAAAGGCATTAGAAGTCAGTATAGCTTTTATTGGTTTAGAGAATAGGGATACTGTGTATCAGCTGACTGATACAGAAGACCAATCTGAAACATGTAAATATTGGCATCTGGAGCGTACTGGGTAATGTCTTTGTCCTAACAGTGATATTTTTTTCCTCTGTTTGTTTGTTTGTTTGCATGGCTGGCACTAGTCTACACATTTTTTTTCTCTGTGTGACTGGATTTTGACAGGCAATGTCACGAAAGGGCTTAGTCTAGCAGACACGGAATTTTCCGAATCAAATCTCAGTGATTCGCGCGTGCGGTGACGAAGATTAAGACACCTGAATGGGTAAAGCCTCAAGCGATGGGAGGATTCTTTGGGTCGAGTACAAAAATCACAGCAGAGACGATAAACATGGTTCTGGCTAACACCAAGATGTCCAAAGTGTAATCTCACAGCAGTTGGGCTCAGTGGAGTGCTGGACGCAACCAAATTCGATTTACACCCACTCAAGGCTACCAACTCTTCTCCTGTCGCTCAAGCTTGGCTCAGTACAAACAAGAGCCCACTTCCCCCCCTGCCAATAGCTAATGACAAACCCACCACTCCATGGCAAGGAAACCATCTGGTGGCAGCAAAGCTTTTTAACCAAACAGAATACTGCCAAGAAAAGACCTGAGTGTGAGAGTGGTTACTGGCAAACCGAGCTACGAGTCCTCTTCAAATTCAAACCGTCCGTCTAACGTTTTATGTTTCGACACGTATGTGAGTTGTTAGCGTGCGTTTCTGCTTTTACGACAGAGCGCGCGGATTTCCGCGTGCGCACGTGTGAGCGGGGCGAGGTGAAAGCGTGCGTTCTAAAACGTATTTGTTTTGTTTTGCTGTGATGAATAACACCGAGATGAAGGCGGAGAACACGACCAGCGGAGGCAGTAGCTGAAGCCTCGGTAGATTACGCAGCCACATTCATCAGAACGGGCAGCCAGTTCCTTCACGCGCCCAGTGTCGCTTATTTAGGTTTGCCGAATTGCCTCGTAATCACTCAAACTGGCAAGTCTAAATATAACTTTGCCGTAAATCTACCGTTTCTTGTTGAAATGTGTAGGAACCCTTTTCCACTGTACGTGCAAACGCTGGGACAAGATGTGCTTTCTCTGGCTCAGTCCTTTCTCTGTCTCCTAATGAAAATGTGTTAGCACTGGGAGAGCGAGAGTATGACACACTGGAAACGTTGTTACCGTGACTCGAGCTCCATCATCGCGACACGTAGCTTGTCTTAATGTCACTCTTCCAACAATGCGTATTACATGTCGTCTACTCTGGAACTCAAATTCAGAATAAGTGAGAGATGACAGTGACTACAAAGATTTTTTTTTCTTTTTTCCTTTCTTTCTTTCTTTTTTTTAAGATTGTTGCTATTGACTGACACAGTAAAAAAAAAGAAAAGAAAGAAAAATGCAGAAAAAAAAGTTCCAAATGCACGCCTGCGTTTGAAGTGAAAACAGCAGATGGAAAAAGCTCCTTTTCATGTAAAGTTTAAATAGTTAAGGCAAGAGACCAAGGTTTCTGAGAATTCTGATATTGTTTGATGAGTCAAATATCAGAGGCCAGATACCTTTTTTTTTTTTTTTGATCAAAACACATTTGTCACATGACTATGGATTAAAGTTTAAGTGAGCATGCGGGGAAAGGGTTTGTACACAATTTCCTAGACAGGATTTAACATGCAATTTTTGCAAAAAAAAAAAAAAAAGAAAAAGTTTGTCTCTGCGTTATTTGATCATAAAATTTATATAAATCCACTAGAAGAAAATATGAAAAACGAAAATATCCTTTTTTCTAATCCTGTCCATTTCCTTTCATCAGTCACGTTATCTAAAGTAAAAACAAATAAATAAATTTAAAAAAAAAAAGAGAGAGAGAGAGAGAGAGAGAGAGATGAGCACAATCTTCACAGCTTGCACAGTCAGTCCTGATCTAGAGTGAAGGAGGCTGAATTTCAGACCATTGAAATCCAAAATGAAGCAAACAAGAATTGGCAAAGGAAATGTGTGCCTAGCAAACAGAAAATTCTTCAATTTCACCGCCGTCCCCTCCGCATACTTTGACACACGCTGCAAAGCAGGGTCGTATAGCGTGACACCAGGCAGCAGAAGTTGGCCGCTCACATTCACTGTGGCAAAAATAAATATTCCCTCAATTAGACATTTGTAAGTAAAATGCCTGGTGTTAACGGCTCAAAGCAATTTCCGATAAGGCCGCAGTGTACTGAAGTGAATCCAACTAATAAATGAGGAGAGGTGGTGAAACGTATTTTTAGCAAGAGATAAAACATACCTTGGAAATGTATTTCTCGAGGGACAACCGAATCTAATTATTTGAGATGTGGAGAGGTGCAGACGGGTCTAGTTCACAGAGCATCAATGGTAAACTCTCAATCTGGCATCGTATTAAATACATGTTTAAACCCTCAGAAAGATTGGAGAAAAGGAGATGACAGCAATGCCGCTCTCAGTGGCAACCCCCTGCACACACACACACACACACACACACAAACCCCTTTCCTAATAAGACTACAGGGTGATTTTAATGTGACAGTTCATCACTGCTATTCTGTTTAAACACAGTTGAGTAATGCCAGGGGTAGCACCGCACATTTGAACAGATAAATGAAACTAAACATAACATCAATTACCCTCCGAAGAAAAAATAGGACCATGTTGCGGGGTGGATTGCGTGTGTATGTGAGTGTGCGCGTGCGTGTGTGCGTGTGCGCGCGCGCGTGTATGTTTACAAGTAAAAGAATGAGAGGCTTTCCGTGAAGGTTCCGCGTCTCGTTTGATAAGATTGCGAAGCAACCTTTTTAGATGAAGAGAGCCACCCAAAAACAAGCAAACAAACAAAAACAAACAAACAAATAAATAAATAAAAGTCCCACCCCCACGCAAGAGCCCTCACTTCAAAGATAAGTGGAGATGGGAAAAATAACGCGCAGAAGAAGCGCACGCTGGCAGGGGAAAAGGAGGTGGAGAGGTGACATGTATGCATTCACATGGAGAGACAAGAGGCCTCCCACTTTGATCAACCGCTGACAGAAACGAGACTACTGTTTACAATGGGACACCTCTTCGCTCCACTCTCTACGTGCGCGGGATCAAAGGGGCCAAATTAGGAGGGGGAAACCGCTGTATCACACCGGGGTCAAACGCAGCTTGGTCAGGGGACTGACTGACAGCCGCATCCCAGAGCTTGCCACGCCTCACCGGATCCGTCAGTCAGTCAGGCAAGCAGAGAGGGAGAGAGAGAGAGCGTGCGAGAGAGAGAGACGGAGAGAGACAGAGAGGGATTTCCGTGTTTCCGGTGTGTTATATTCCTTCACTGTAAACTACACAAGAACTCTTCCTCACCTGTGCCAGAGGAATAGTTCTAATCTAAAACTACCAGAGTGCAGGTCCAATTCACATCATATCAACAAAAGACTAGGGATTAGATAATGGAGAGAGGGAGAGAGAGAGAGAGGGGGGGGGGGGAGACAGAAAGAGGGGGTATGGGGTGTGAGGTTAGGTAACACCAGTTCAATGCTTTCCAAAAACAAACTCCATTGGCTCGCCTTTTCATTTCATTCCTTCCAGTATTTATTTATTTATTTACGTATTACTTGATTATTTTTTACTATTGTTTCTTCATGTATTTAGCGGTCTGGCAAACTCAATTCAGCTCTTTCTCTCTCTCTCTCTCTCTCTCTCTCACTTTCCCTCACTCCGCTCTCCTCAATGACAGAGAATGACATCTCATTTCAATTTCAACAGATTGACACGGGGCAATATTTCACACTATGCTATATACTCATCCTTGAGAAAGCTATTAGGTAGGAGATAAGGGAGGGAGAGAGAGAGAGATGATGAATTTACTGCACTTGATGGAGAGTATTTTGTCCCCCTATTCAATTCACATCACCAGTGACTGAACATGGACACTGTGATGCATCCACCCACCTCCAAGTACAACCACCTAATGGTGCATTCCAATAAACCTACATTCAGTCTACACATTACAGTCGACCTCTATTTATAGACTAGGGGTTATTACTTTATAATGGAGTCTGTGAGATCTGAAAGTTAAATTCATGTTGGAATCGATAGGCAGAAGATGAATTACTTCAAAGTAAATTATATACTTAACCTTGGCGCTTTCACTCAACAATATAAAAAAAGAGAGCAAAAAAAAAAAAAAAAAAATTAAAAAAATAAAAAACATTTAGCTAAAATCAATAAGCTCCTCTTCATTTCATATTAGTTCACCAGGTTTCATATCTCTGACGGAAAAGGCCAGCAGTTTTCATCACTCAGTCAATTTTTCATTTATGACACCGCTGTAGCCAAACGATAATCAGTCCCATAAACAAATATGTAATCAAACCCCATTTGGTGGTGAGCGCTGCTATTAGAGACACAAATGACTATAAGAAACAAATGAGTTACGGGAAGGAACAGGACCTCCATCTTCCTTACAGCCGTAGCCAGACAAGCTCAGCTCTGATCTGAGGTCACAGGGAAAGTGCTTTCAGCTGAAACTGTCTTTGCAGCTGGAGGTATGTGTTTGGACCACCTTGCAAAACACATGAGACAGCCAATTTACCGAGGAACACGGAATACAAGCTGCTCTCTCCCTACGATACAAAACACCTCACAAACAACCGAAGCAGCCCTGGGAGTTCCGGGGTTCCACGGGGCCAACTACCAGGGGACCCGTCTTCACGTCAATTAGCAGAGAGAAGGGGGCTTTTGGGGGGGGGGGGGGGTACACTGAGTAAGGAGATGTCAAAAGAAAAGGAGAGGGTGGAGAAGTAACAAACAGCTCCATCTCTCTATGTATAAGGCAGACAATAAGAAACAAAACAAAATACAGCAAGGGGAGGAGAGAAGATGATAGGAGAGGAGGAGAGTTGGGGGGGGGGGGGGGGGGGGGGGGGGGCTAAAGAGATTGGTGTAATGAAGCAAAAAGCCTGCAGTGGAATTGCACCGTAAATCAACTCTAATCCCCATTTTGTCTGCTAAGTGCAGATAAACAGACTGGCCGTGAAACTTGTTATGCAGAGATTGATGAGTGGCTTGTGCAGGTGCAAACATCTCCTCAAACCACTTTTCCCCTCCACCCTGTTTCCCTCTCCAGTCAGTCAACAAACCCCCCCCCCCCCCCCCCCCCCCCATCCCCACTACCCCTCACCCACTCCTCTTTCCTGACAGCATCCTCAGGCCCTGCTCATGGTTGCCCAGCCTCAGAGGAGCTGGCTGTACCTCCTTCCTGCGTGCAGTGTTCTACACACCCAGCTGCAGGCAGAGGTGTAAACCGCCATGGCTAATAACAGTTAACAAGTACTATATGTGACAACACTGAGGTCTTATTGCTGGAAACAGGCCACTCTGTGTGTGTGTGTGGGTGTGTGTGTGTGGGTGTGTGTGTGTGTGCATACAGTAGCTCAGCACCTGGTCTCCCTCTCTCTGTCTCTCCATCTCTCTGTCTCTCCATCTCTCTGTCCCTCTCTCACACACACACACACACACACACACACACACGCACACACACAAACACAGACACACACACACACATTTTCCCTGTGCTAAACACTGCTGGTCACTTGCTGATCTGGGGGATCCAGCCATAGCCCCCAAATAAAATGGGTTTGTTACACCGAGGCAAAATACAGCGCCATTTCAGAGCAAGTACATCATTTTATGAAACTGACACAACCAGACATATGATGAGGTCACGTGACCAAAGCAGCAAACACCGAATAATGTATGAATTTATCAAGTCAGCCATAAGGACCATCAGAATGGCCTCATTCCTGCTCACAATGCTATTATACAAGGTCTGAACTGAACTGCGCCTAGTAGGATATTAGACGATTCTTCAAGAAGAAATGCTACCAGCTCTTTGGAGGATGAGAGAGATGGAACTCTATTCCGTAAATCCATGCTCCAGAATCACCCATAAAGGTTAAATGATGTTTAGCTGTCATAACAGTGAAAGCCCCGGAAGGAGTTTGACTTCATTATGGTGTTCATGAAACCCCAATAAAACAACTGTTCACAAAAAAAGAACCCCTGCCTCAATGTGTGTGTAAGGGGATATGTAATCATCTTGAATGGGTGGAAACATCTTGAGGATCTTACATTAGCGCTACAGCGTCCACTTCTTGGCTTAAAATAGCTCCGCCATTACTCTGCCATGCAGTTCGCACAAGATGTCTGCCCATTCGCGAACAGACACATCACCAACGTAACAACTGGTTACAAGCATCAGGTGTCCAGGGTTTGTGCTCTCTTAGGAGTCAGCACACTGGCCTTTGTTAGAAACAGTTTCTGAATGAAGGCTGTATCAAGTAGAGGTCTTGTGATTCTCACAAGGTACAATTTCTCGTGAAAACTAGGTCACACAGAATCATATTCTCAACTCCTGGGTAATTTTTGAGGATGTTGCTTTGTGATTTTTAGCAGCTATCCTGATAACTGTTGAGGAGCTTAGACTGGCACTGTTATTATCTACCGTTCTTGCCTTTTTAAATTTTTTTTTTTGGCATCGTGCCGTGATTTCCAACACTTTTCATCTTGCCTCATTCAAACTTTTTTTTTTTTCTTTTCGTTTTTGTAACTCGCGTACTTGCAGTGTAGGCACAGCTTATTGGACCTTGTTCAAACTCTGTAAGACACCTAAGGCTGTTTTAGAAACTCACATTACATGGTTACATGGACTTTATTTACAGCAAACAACATGTATTGGTGGTTTGTATTCAATGTCATTCAATTATCCTGAGTGGCTGCCTAAGTAATTGTGATTTAATTACTTTGAAGTGGTTGTTTCTCCGTGTGGTCTTTCCATCTGTCAGTCTGCCCCTCCTCCAGTAGGTCAAGGTCTTAACGCGACCTCGAGTCTTAAAAAAAAAAGCTCGGTAAAGAACAAGAGTGAGAGACCGAGCAGAAGTCGGAAGCAGAGAGTAAAGAGTCAGGAAACACGTGAAGGCTACCAGAGGCAGGTTTGGACAGGTCTGGCTGTCAGAGCAGGTGTTGTAACATGTTGTTTAAGTACGAACTGGACTTGCAAGCACTTACTCTCTTTCTCTCTGTCTGTCCTCGATAAAAGTGTTTATTCAATACAATGTGATTATTGTATTTAGACACTAAACGCTTTGTAGCCTGAGAGCTCCCATCTTCCCACTGTTGTTACTCGACACGCTGGAGAAACTCTCCATAGAGGATGGCTTTCTTTTTACAGCATCAAGGTTAGCGCTTGGTCCATAGATGCCTCCGAAGGGTAATTACGATCTCCGCAAGGTAAGCCGCAGTTCAGGTTTCTCCCTCAAGGCAACAGCGAATGCAATTTACACACGCAAGACAAGAAAACAAAACAACCAAAAAAAAAAAAAACCCCACAAACAAACATTAGTCTTCTCTGTGAGTCACAAAGACCCTTAAGGAGTATTCTATTGAGTGAGTGAGTGAGAGAGAGAGAGTGAGAGAGACAGAGAGAGAAAGAGAGAGAGAGAGAGGGAGACAGAGAGAGAGAGAGAGAGAGAGGGAGAGGGAGAGAGAGTCTTTTTAACGTGCATATTCTTCTCATCTTCCACGGGTGTCCACTTCCTGCCTCCTTCGAACAGGACAAGACGACAGCGGAATGGCACATTTCTGTTAAAAGGCTGGTTGGTGGGTTTTAAGCTTTCTGTATGATTCAAACCCCAGGCGCCATTCCTCTGGGAGCAACTGAATCACCATAATCTTCCACAAATATCTTCACATAACACACTGGTAGTAGGCACGGTTTGTATGTTCTAAGCAGAACTTTTTTTTTTTAATCCATTTTTAAACTTAAGTTAAAAACAAAATATATACTTGTGCGACTGATGCAGCGATTTGAAGGGAAGTCCTTGATGCAGCCTCGGTGCATCAGCACAAATTTGTTTTGTTTATTTGTTTGTTGTATGTTTGTGTGTGTGTTATACCAGGACACGGTTTTAAAAATTGAACATTTAGCAAGAACCAGCATTATCGTTGTCTCTCCAAGCCTTTTCTAATATCTGTGATGAAGTTGCATCGCATTCCTTCACATTTTATGTGGTACTGAAGTAGTAAACAATACTGCTGAGTTAATCTTAGAACATTGATTTTCATTTTTTTTTTGGTGTTTGATTTCAGACAAAACCACAGAGGCTGAGCGCGGTGATCTGTCATCCACACGTCTAAACGTCTGTGTGAAATTCTCCAAAATGATTTTCCTTTCAGTCCACTGAATCAAACAAGATTTATTTCCTGTGACATTTTTTGTTGAATCAGATGAGAGAAAGCTTTTGTTTATTACACAAATTAAGGCAATTTGACAGCAGCAACTGATGGAAATAACAATTACCTTCAGAGTCAAAAATAAAATCTTACATTTATTGCTGCATGTTGTTATTGCATCAGCATCAGGGTAAAGGTTTTGATGCTTAATGACCTGGGTAGTTGGCGATATTGCATTAGTGGCAATGTCTTAGAGAGGGAGTAACCCAATTCTGATTTGAGAGTCAAGCACAATGCTGAAAGCATAACACTTTGTTTATTTGCGAATTCAATTTGTCCCGTTTTTCCTTGAACTGTATTACAGCCAAGGAAAAAGGGCGGGGCAGCAGTGGAGGGGGCGGAGAAAAGCGATTAGCCATGAAGTTTCAGTAGAGCTTGACTCTCAAGCCCATGAAAAATAAGCTGTACCCATCAAACAAGCATGCCGAGTCTGCATAGGTAGGTTAATTGAATGCAGTAAATTAAAAAAAAAAAAAAAAAAAAACATGCTTGCATTTCACTTGGTAATAGCGGCCAACAATGATAAACAGGAACTATTCAGATCTGGTTCTCCCTTCAAATGAATCATTCACTGGATTGTTGGAAACGAGGTGAATTGGTGTTAAACTTGCCAAAAAAAAAAAAAAAAGAAAAAGAAAAAAATTGCCAGAGCAAAAGAAAACATGTTAAAAACCTAAATTCACGGTAGAGTGGAAGACGCAAAGTCCTCGGAGAGACCAGGAGAGCTGTCTTTGCCCATAAAATACATAACCCACAGGGAAACTATCAAACTAACGGTGTGCTATGCTCTATCAACTGAACAACCAGCAGGCTCACCTCTCAATGTACTGTAAATAATTGACAAAACCATTACAGCTACTGGTATGCTGTTTAAAGTTGATACTTTCCAGTGCTTCCTACTGGAAACTCTTAAAGAATTTCAACAACCAGAAATTTCAACAAATCAGAAAAGCTGAATAGTCAAGACGGGTGATTTCACTGAATAAAGACGATACATTAAGCAATGCATGTAAGCTTTTTTTTTTTTTTTTGCAGATTAAGATGTAAATAAGGAAAGCCAGCTTTGCCAGCTTGGCAAATGGATGAGATGAACTTTTTTTTTCTTTACACGGCAAGGTTACAGAAAGATATGAGGAAAGAAACTCACTTGGTTTGATTTGATAACTTATCTTAGTGCAATGTTGCATTGAAAGGGGAGAGGGAAGGCAGCCTTTCCTTAATAAGAACGTGGCAGCAGTTTTGACAGCCAACGTCTGATGGAAGGGTAGGAAACAAAACACACAAACAATGACAAGCAATCAGTTGTTGACACCTTGCCCCGGGCGCAAACCTTCATGTACTACAGGAGGAGGGAGGAAAACACACACACACACACACACACACACACAAAAGACAACAGGAGAAAATGACTGATAGTCATCAGATCTGTGTGGCTAGGCTTTCCTGTGCTTTTTCTCTCTCTCTCTCTTTTTTTTTCTCTCCTTTTCTCTCGATGGGACTCGCTACGGAGACGCTACGACAACACATCCGCCCAGATAGTGTCCTTGTAAGATTTGGTCATTATGGGGCCGTTGACCATCATATCTTCCCCTGTCCTTTTATACACCTCACCTTGAACGTGCCTGGATAAAAAATGGGTAGAAAACATCGGAACACATCAGCTTCTCTGTCTAACGTTTGGGGGGAAAACATGTATTTTTATCCACATTTAGTTCCAGCGGCTTAATGCAGACACATGCAAACAAGTCAAGACATAAATGTGGAAAGCCTTCACAAGGAGAAAGACAGGCACTATTTTTAGCGCTTCAGTACTCATCCCAAACAACGTGCCCACAGAACAGCAGCCAGTTCCAAACACACACACACACACACACACACACACACACACACACTTTGTTTGAGGGAGAGAACTGGATTTATCTGACTCTGAAGGGTTCAGCTAGCTGCACACACTGAGATGTGAGGCTGTGAGATTCCTCTCCACGATCAGGGAGGGAGGCTGACATGTCTCACCCCCCCTCCTCCTCCTCCTCCTCCTTCTCTACCTCCTCCTCTTTCTCCCTTCCTCCTCTCTGGCTAAGTCGAGCGCCAGCGAGGGGAATCAGGCTATGGAAGAGATAACGTCTCCCCTGGCAACTCATCCACAGCCTTTACATTAGGCCTGTGACTACAGATACGACTGCCTGCCAGCAGCACTCGCAATCCATTCAGCCGAGCACAAAGGGGCCAGTGCAGAGAACCAGCGCGACACAGGACCCCAGCCCAGGTGGCCATCAGGGTGTCTAACTGACTGACCTTTGAGCGCTGTTTCTGCACCAAAGACGTGAGTCACAGGTGTAGAAAGAACGATTACTGTTCTCTGTGATGACCTCCTCTAGCTCGCTAAAGAGTTTCTCTAATGACAACACCACATCCGCAATTCACCAATAACCTCTGGGTAGCAATGACCTCTTTTACGACTCCTTTAGACATACAAGAGCCAAATTACTTCACGAGTGACATTTTCTTTCTCTTTGTCTCTTTTTTGTTCTTTTCTCCCGCTCTCTCTGTGTATGTGTGTGTGTGTGTCTCTGCATGTCTGTGTGTCTCCGCGTGTCTGTGCACTTGCGCATATGACATCGAACAAAGCACTTAATGTTCAAGGAAATCAGTGAATAAATATCTCCAATACTGCACAAGCTCCAGTAAAAAAAAAAAAAAAAAGATATCGCAGCCTTAGTTGACATAGGCCTTTTAAAGAGGAACTAAAGGTTTTTATCTTGACTTAGACTCTTATGTGAGATGAGCATACTGAAAAGTGAGACGATCCTTCTTGATCAAAGCAATGGAGTCCATCTCTACAACATTTCATTAAGAGCCAACGGGAGTGCTACAGTGAAGGAGGTCTAATGCGCCCTGACTCACATAATGGTGGGAAAGCTTGTGAGTATTGATTACGATTATGCAGTGACTCCAAAAATCAATTAGATTAATTGAGCAAACTACCGGAGATTATGCAGATTGCGGGGGGAAATAAGGGGAGAGAAAAAAAAAACAACAACAAAAAACAAAACAAAACAAAAAAAAAAAAAACAAAAAAAACAAAAAACCAGGAAGAGACACAGCAGCTGTTTTGGTGTAAGTAATGGAGCAGAACAAGAGAGTCCTGATTGAGAGAGGCTGTGTCTCTCCACTCTGCCTCCTCAGCAACTGTTAAACCTCTCCTCGCTGCCATTTCCCTCTGCAAACCCATAATAAGAGCAAGTGCATCATGGGAAGCTGCCTAAAACAGCCGTTTAAATATGTCCTGAACACAACAATAATTTCCCACTATAATTAGCCTTGACTTTTCTCGGTGACCTCGTACTTTCATTCGGCGATACGACTGACTTCTCTTTGGAGACAAGAAAACAAAGGGAGGAGGGAGAGGAGCAGAAGAAAAAAAGGAATAAAAAAAGATGAAAAAAAAAAAATGAGAAAAAAAAACCCAAAAAAAACAGAGGGATCCAGTCTCTTGTAGTTGCGCCAAAAGTGGGACCAGCATGTTTCTGAAATGTTGTGAAACTCACTCGGCAGGCCAGCTCTCGACGCCTGCAGCAAAAGGCACGGGGGGCATGGTAAAGAGGACACGGAGCGGTGGGGACGAGGGAGGAACGGAGGAGAGGAGCGCCAGATGGTAAAGGGGAAGCAAGAAACCCACTCCAACGCTCTTTCTCGCCAAGCGGAATGGGCTACCGAGGTGAGGGGTGGCAGGGTGGCGCTAAACCATGACCGCAAACAGGAAACGCGGGGTCTGCCAGACACAGCTGGGGGTCTGCAAAGGGGGACGCTACAGAGAGAGAGAGCCCACCAGAAGAACAGAGGAAGCGATGGATCCGTATAATGGCTCTTGGCTCATCTCAGCGCCATGAACATGAGAAGGATACGCGTTCTTCTGTTTCCATCCGCGGCCGCTTCTTAGCCGAATGAGGAGGGGGGGAAAAAAAAAAAAAAAAAAGGAGAGATGATCGTGAAAAAGAGAGGGCACTGATTCACAATGAGGCGAAGAGGATATCGCCGTCTACAAAGCAATAAAGGAGGAGAGTCATGGGCGAGGTGAAGGGCGTTAGGTGGGAGTCTGGGGAGACCGGAGAACGCGGTCGAGAATTAACAATGCCGCTGTGTCCCCTTTAGTGGCTCTCCACCAGGTAATAAAGTCGACAGAGGCAGAAACAAACCCATCGTTTATAACCTGGCAAATACAACACCGCGTCCTCTATCTCAAACCACGTTTGCGTGACACGACTCCTTTGAGCTCCATCGGAATGAGGCAGCCCGTAAGCGGTCTCGACTTGACTAGAGGGGTAAAGTGTTTCTGATTTAGGGTAATACCTGAGCGCGGAAAGGCAGTGAGTTCAACCGCTTTGCAGAATACAGTCAATTTTTATCCTGAAGGTTGTGTAGTGAGTAACATCCTCCCACGGCACTGTAAATAGAGTTCTTTGAGCCAACACTGGAAATGAATGTAGATTTACTTTGTTTTGACAGTCGGGTCACAGATTTAGCAAATGGGTGGAAAATCTTTGACTGGGAATAAATAAGCTGATGATTTAAAGTGGGGTTTTTTTTGTTTTGGTTTTTTTTTTGTTTATCTTAGTTGTTTTTTTTCCTTGGAGGTTTATTTTTTCTACCCATACAGACTTACATCCACAGCAACCAAAAATCAAATTACTTAGAGAGAGAGAGAGAGAGAGAGAGAGAGAGAAGAGAAAAAGAGAGAAGAAAAATAGCATTTAGCTGTGGAGCTATTGTAAGAGTTTCATTTGAAAAGCCTCTAACACAGCTTGACTGTGTTGGTGTGAGGACTTGCAGGCTCCCCTACAGCCGGTATCACACTTCCAGCTCTGACCACGATCAGCTAAACTCCTCAAATGAGCTAAACAAACAGCACGGCCAGTCCTGTTAACCTCTCCCTGGGAGCTGACACCTTCTCCACACACCAAGAGAGCACCACTGTCCTTGTTCTCCAGTGACCTGGCAACCAAAGGAAAAAAAAAAAAAAAAAGAGCCCGGCATAGCCCCCCCCCTCCCCCCCTCCCCCCAAAGGAGGAAGAAAGAAAAAAAAAAAAAGAAATCTATAAAGGCACCTCCTCGCTAAGTGATACAATCTTTGCTCACTTCCCCTTGAAATGAGGGGAGCTTCTCGGAAGAGAATTTAATTTTCTCCCTTTCCAATGAGACTGTCGGTCATGCATGTATTCCCTGTGGGAGTGCTCCACCTCAGCGACCTGCTATTATCTCACACCTGACCCACCACGTCTCATTCACCAGCCCTATGCTGCCTGCCACCTTCACCAATGCTTGCACATCTGGACTGTTTCTATATCACACAATGACTACACTGCCAGCCAATCACCAGCTGCCACTGTGTAACCACGGGGCAAAGGCGGGCCACACGCTGACAGGAGAGGAATCAAAGCCCTGAGGTCAAAGACAAAGTATCTATTTTCATATTCCTGAGCATCTAACTGTAAGAAAATGTTATGTCAAATAATTTTAAACACTATGTGTTATATGCAGACGAAGTTCATTGTGCAGAACATAAAAGGGACTGAATTTGATGTTGGTTCAGAGGCTCAATCCCAATGTTTCTAATTAGCAATAAAAAAACGTTAGTGCCGGCAAGATTTTTAAAGACCATATCAAAGTCTTTAATTCTCCCTGTCTTTCTCTGTCCTTCTCTCTCTCTCTCTCTCTCTCTCTCTCTCTCTCTCTCTCTCTCTTTCTCTCTCTCTCTCTCTTCTTTTTTTGCACACTGCGTTTGACATTAAAATGTGCAGGCTGATATTGACCTTTGGCTGAGACTTCAATAAGTGAATGGGTGTTTATTGGAAACGCTGTTAAAGTCATGTCTTTGAGGTCAGCCAATCGGTCCAGATCTTTACTCCACTGCTGTCAATATGTTAACTGCAAGCTGGCTCTGGCCTTTGTGTTGAGCCGATTACCTGAGCCTAGTTTGAAAGCTACCCTTCCGGCAGTCTGTCCTCTGATCTGCAATTTTCACCCCTCTCTCTCTCTCTCTCTCTCTCTCTCTCTCTCCAGTGGCTCCGGATGGAGTGGCCTGAGTGGGCGAAGCTGCTCTGCCCCTGCGGAGGAACCTCATGGATCAGGCATACGCAGCAAGCCGGATTTCACACCGTCCGGCTAACCACCACTCAAATGTCACACGCTATCTCAAGACATCAGAGAGGCTGTTATTTCCACAGCCAAGGCCAGAATTCTTCACAGTATTACTGTATTAAAGAACAGGTGAGAGAGAGAGAGAGAGAGAGAGAGAGAGAGAGAGAGAGAGAGAGAGAGAGAGAGAGAGCCACAGGACAGAGGGAGAATGGTGGGATGCACTCTTGATAAAAATAATCCAGTGAAGTATGCATTTCTATCATGCGCTAGTGTGCCCGTACAGACATGCACATGCACACTCTCACACACACATACACACACACATATGCACAAGCACACACGCGCACACACACACACACACACACACACATCTTTGATACCCACTTGATATAGGCTCCTCTCTCAGCCCTAATCAGAAAAGGAGGTGACTGGAGGTCCAGCATTCAACACTACCACTGTGATGGGTTCAGCAGGAGGTGAAAGAAAGCAAAGGTTCCACAGGGAACAAGAAAGAGAGAGAGAGAGAGAGAGAGAGAGAGAGAGAGAGAGAGAGAATGTGTGTGTGTGTGTGTGAAAAAGAAAGAGAAGGAAAGAGAGAGCACGTGGAAAAAAAGAATAGGGTCATTTACTCTGAAAGGATTGACTGTATTACAGGATTTTTCTATTTGCACAGCAAATGCCATTTCTGTATTAAGGTTATACTACTGACATTTCTGCATATCATCAGTTTCCATTTATTTAAGCAGACCAGGTTAAATACCGCTCTGAAGGGCACAAGCGCAAGATCCCACCAGGGACTCCAATCCAATGGTTCAATTCCCAAATCCCTCAGCAGTCCACTGACACATCCTAGCATTCCTCAATCCCAAAAGGCTTTGCAATCCCCTAGAGCCTAACCTGTTAAGGAGAAAGCAACGTCCTTCAGGAATGCAGCCAGCGTCACTAATTAAAACCTGCACTGGAGGATGAGCATCCTCATCTGAGCCCTGCATTAGCCTCATGCTACAAACCCTGATCACAAGAAACCATGGAAACCATGAAACTGATGGCACTGTGAACCAATGACGACACTCAGCGCTCACCATACATTCACTCTTAAATGTTAAAAATGAATATGTGGATTTCAGTTTATTTCTCCACAATGGCTAGTTCAGTCAAACTAAAAGGTTTAGAATACAGGTTGTGTGTGTGTGTGTGTGTGTGTGATGGGGAGGGGGGTGGGGGGGCTGACTTTGCAAGTCTGACAAATTCCAGTCACGTATGGCAAGGCTGAACATCTTTTAACAACTCTCTCCTCATGCAGGAGAGCATGGTGCTGAGGGCTGTTCGCCTCCTGACTTCAATCAAGGCTGACCTTCTGACCCCGGGCTCAGCCACCACCTCCTCCCCTCCTCACCACCACTGCGTCTGACCAGGTCACACAGCCAGAGAGCGTAGGAAAGGACAGAACCACACTGTCACTCACATACTCCGCACGGACGTCCCTTAATGCGTTTCACTATAGCATATGCAGAGCTGTACGCACGCCAAAAAAGTAACACGGCGACTCATTCAGAAACCCTTTTCACACGTACACTAACAGTGTTTTCACACACGCACATGAACACACATTCATATTATATCAACCTCACATGAGTAAGACCGGCGCCTGTGGATGTGTATGCATCTTTACATTAACAAGTCTGAAAGTTGTGTCCAGGTTTCACTTACTGTGTCAGAAGTATAATAATATGTGAAACCTACACAGAAAATATTCTCATAATATGACTATTTCTTGGAAAATCCACTGGGGCTTAGTGTGCGAAGCAATTCACAGCTGGTTTATACCAGTACTCACTGTAACTAATCTCAGTTAGACATCTGTGCTTTGCACACTTTCTAAATGGGCTATTAAAAGCCATATTAATTGTATCAGGGTCCTGCAGCCACTATAAACACAGACCACAGAAACCAATTTATGTATGGTATCAATGATTTCCACTGTTTGCCCATTAAGACAGTCATGGCTTTGGCACACTAATTAACTATATTAATCAGAGGGGAGCTGTTGGCTATACAATCAAACACAATGCTTGCTCCTAATATTCATCTCTTGTACATTATCTGGAAAACAAAAAAAATAAAAGGGGCCCATCACGCAAACAGTTTATCAAAATGCTTGTGATTAATTTACAACTGTGTCAAAAGGGTACTGGCTGTTTAGAAAATCCATAATCTATGCATTACTCAGCTGCTCTGATGATTTATAAAAGAAAGAAACGGGCACATAGACCTAAGGAGATATGGTTGAGCAAGATCTAGGCGGTCATTTCTCTGACTATTGAGAGGAGTTATGGCCATTCTGACTAGAAGTCTTTTACTGGCGCGTGATCGATTTAAGATCACTTTGAACAATGTATTTCAGAACACGATAAGTCTGATGGAAACTGGTCAGAGCGCCTGCCTGAGAAGAGAATGAAAGGAACAAACCCATAAGGAAAAAAAAAAAAAAAAAAGGTTTCAGAGCTCATACTCTAAAAGCAGGGGGAGGGAGAGAAAGAGGGAAAGAGAGAGAGAGAGAGAGAGAGAGAGAGATGAAAGATGGTGGTATAGTCTTCAGAACTCTCCAAACCCATCTCTCTCACTTGCCTTGCATTTGCAGATCAATATTCTCACTAAGTGCAATCTGACAAAAAGAATACTCCACATTTGAATTTACTTCTGACAAAAGCCAGTGAAACCCTACACTTTTATTACACAGGCATCCAGAGTAGAGGCTAGTGAAATTTTTCCACACAGAACCGAGAGGCAAAGCGAATTTCAGGTCAGATGCGAGCCGATGAGCCGCGCTGCTACAACATCATTCCAAAAGAAAGAGAGAAAAAAAAAATCATCCTTACGATTGCTCAAGGCACAACCAAGCACAAAAGCTTTAACCAGAGTCACTGAATAGACTAGCCTGTCTTACTACTGCTAAAAAGACAAACCTTATTTAGAAGCAAGAGAAACAGAGATAGTTTGGGTTCATTTTAACAATGCATAGAAACTGAAATCTACATCATTTTTCCTTGGGCTCTATTGTTTTGTATGAAAACAGTCTTCAGATGCTGAGAACAGTACAGCGACCAGTCTGACCTCTTTTTTCACATATTATATTCAAAATGTTTTCAAACAAAAAAAAAAACTGTGTAACTGCAGCACAAGCAGGGAGTATTTGAGCTCATTTTAACACATGTCATCTAATATTAACATCAAACTGATTCACAAGAATAGTCTCGCTCCCAGCTGTAACCTAGAGCCTGGGATTTCTGCATACCCTCCCTATAATGACGCGCTGATTCACGGTGCTAGTGCGTGGCATTTTTAGGCCAAGTATACAACCTGTTATAGGATATATGCACTGATGCACTGATTGTAAGTCGATTTGGCTAAAAGCGTCTGCCAAATAACAAAATTGTAAATTGTAGTTGTATATAACAGAAAGCTGGTGGTGGACAGAATAAAATATATATATATATATCATTCTATTTTTGAATGATTTGTCTAGCTTAATGACATATCATTGATTAATCTATTAATTTAGAAAAAGCAAAACACCATGCAGTGTTAATCATCATAATTACAAGATGTTGCTTTTTTTTGCATTCTGTTGTGCACTCCAGTGTAATTCCAGGCATAAAAAGAGCTATTTTCTGTGCTTGGTTGCCTGGTAAGTATTGTTAGCTAAGCAGGGAGTCAGTCAACGTGGTTCTGTTTGCTGTGACCACATTTCTGCTGCTCAACCTTTGCTCCCTTAAACCCTGTGTTTTTCCAATACTTTTTTTCACACGTCCGTCAGATCAGAAACACTCTCTGAAAGGACAATTTCATTTTGGCATTTGTGTTTAAAATCTAATATTCGAGAAATGCTGTTAAAGAGAGAGAGAGAGAGAGAGAGAGAGAGAGAAATTCGCTAAGAAAGAGATCTGAAATGCACTGTGAAGATGTGAATAA
This sequence comes from Chanos chanos, assembly GCF_902362185.1. Lineage (NCBI taxonomy): Eukaryota > Metazoa > Chordata > Actinopteri > Gonorynchiformes > Chanidae > Chanos > Chanos chanos. Next base: position 42,158,041 of record NC_044500.1, read on the forward strand.
ATAGTAGCTTGCACAAAAAGAGAATAAGACAGGAAGTAAATTCAAATAATCATTTCTGAAAGGTGTTGGCCTCACAGACGTTCAAAAGACAAAAAGAAAAATCTACCTCCTTTTGTCAGGTTTTTTTTTTTTTTTTCCAAGCAAAAAAAACAAAAAAGATAGAAAAGTAGTTGTGAAAACAGAAAAGCACTCGTGGGCATCAAAAGCAAACATCTATGAAATGCCTGTTTCTCTGAATGTCTTTTCTTTTGCCAACCTTTAACAACACTGTGTACCTCCCACCCCCACCCTTCCCCCTCCTCCCTTCCATTGACTCCAAGTCTCTCCCAGGCCTCCCATTCCACTTCTAAAGTATCAGAGCCTTTGAAGTTATTTTAGGATCAATACTTCATACCAGCGAGCGAGTGACTATCACAATCCAGGAGGGAACCGTGAACTAGATTTAAGGAGCCACGTCATAAAACAGGACACAGAGTCCGGTCAGGCAGTCAAACTGACGTACCCAGTGTTAAAATCAGCGAAAATCTGCTTTAGAAACTCACAGAGACACAGTGGGGAATAGATGTGCGATAAAACATGCATGTATACAGCACCGCATGCTTACGTGATGACTGCCAGTATGTGCAGCGTATGGCTATACATACATAATGCTCCTACTTTAATGAGCTCCACGCATGTATGGGAAAAATGATATTAGACATATTCTCTCACACTAGCATTTTCTCACACTAGTCAGATGACTGGTGTTTTGAAGAACAATACATTGGTTAACAAATAAACACAACATTGTACAATGGTGTATGCTTGGATCAGTTAGCAAGCAAACCGTAAGAGTACCTAGCTTTTTTTAATTTAGCATGCAAACCCAAGACTTGCCTGGAATGCATAATTTGACAAGCATTCAAAACTAACTTCATCGCTAAATATGCATGCACACATTTCTGGACTATAACTTTATGGAAATGCTTCTCTCTCTCTCTCTCTCTCTCTCTCTCTCTCTCCTGTCTACTACTGCCATCTCCATCACAATGTACATTAATATTTGTGTCAAATCATTTGAGCTGATCGCCGCCCTCATGAATAGCCATTACACGTCCATTTCCGTAACATCAATATCAGTTCAGACTGCAACCAAATCCCATTTACACCTTCCACACTCCGTCCACACTGCACCCTGCAAATTCAATTCACGTCAATGGGCCCATACATCAGTCCGCAGCTAGCTTATACCTCCTCGTTTTATTACCACCCCCCCCCCCCCCCCAACACGTATGCATGTTCGTCTTACAAACGGTTGCATTTCTCATGCGAAAATGGAACGTAAAATTTCGCAGCTCCATCTCATGAGAACACGCATTTAAACGATCTTGACGATATTGGGACTTGATTCGCTCGTGGGACATGGGCGCACTTGATTTTTTTTCCGCACATGTCGCCGGTGGAAATCACAAAGCTTGTCAATCAGATCGCACCGCAGCGTGCCCCGTTCTTTAAAAATAACGTCCTTTCAGACAGTGCAGAGATGAGTGTGCGTGTGTGTGTGTGTGTGTGTGTGTGTGTATGCGAGCGCGTGAGCGAGTATCTGACAAACGCTAATTAAAGAGATTAGAACAGTGGTGAGAATGACTTACAGTGATAAGACAGTGACCCCAGTGCTAATTGGCTCCTCCCAGTACATTTAATCCAATTGAGTTCCATTCTAGTTGTTTCTTTGTTCTTTCTTAACCTGTCAGTTAGACATCCATTCCATTATCTACGCTATTTTTTATCTGTTTTTTTTCTTCTTTTTTTTTTGTCTGAGACATTACGTAAATCTAACGTGTAGGCAGAGAAAATTCAATGCTTTGACAAAGAACATTTTAGTTTCATTATGTGCCAGTCAAAGTTAAGCGGTTATTAGCAAGTAATCTGACATGGCGATATGCAGAAGAGATAATCAGCCTATCCAGGCCAGAGCGTTGAAATAGCTTCAGCTTTGAATAGGCATTCTGACATCAAAAGTTTTCATTTGATGGAAAAATCAATGGATTAAAAAAAAAAGAGAAAAAAAAAAAATCAAATTTTGCTGCTATATATGAGATGCTTTTCACTCTACACGTTTTTCTCTTTCCCTATAATCAATAGTACAGAGAGACGAGAGCAAAAAAAAAAAAGGACAAAAAAAAAAACTTAAGCGCGTTCCATGAAATGAAATGAAATAAAATGAGTGGTTGGAAAGCAAGCAAAGCCTGTCCTTTATCCCCTACTTCAGCTGTGTGTTCGCCGTCCACACAGCGACCCTGCTGCTAAGAGGCCCCTCCTCCTCCTCCTCCTCCTCCTCCTCCTCCCCCACCCCCAAACAGGCCTTTGGAAAATCAGATCACATGCGCCTCTCAGCTCCCAACCAGCCCAGAGGAGCCCGGATTTTACTGGCAATGCACGGTTGCTAAGCACTACTTCCTCATATGTTCCATACTGCCTAAATCTTTTTCTAATGAAGGCTGCTTTCTGGAAAGATTGTCTAAGAGCTAGGATTCCATTTGTTTTGTTCGAATTTCATCTTTTTTTTCTTCTTCTTCTTCTTCTTTTTTTTTTCTCAGTTTCTCAGAGCATAAAAATATAATAACACGGATAAAGTAAATCCTAACATACTGTGCTTCACTTTGACCTCAGGAGTTGTAATCTGTGCACAGCCTTTAACTCAACCTGGAGGAAGTCTAGCAGACCCGGCGATACTCAATTTGACACAAATCCCTATTTTCATCCCCATTCACTGGCAGAGAAAAGCGCTGAGGTTTTCAGACTCAGATCTGTTTAACTTTCTGATTGCGGCCTGGCCTGCGTCTGCTCTGCGGATAGCCATTCTACTCGGCCCGGAGAGAAAGATAATGAAAACCAAAGATGAAGACGATAAGACTGAAATGACTGCAGTCCTCTAAACAGAGTGCACAATCCAGCAAAAGACAAGCAGCTTAGCAAAAACATTCGTCTGTTTGGATTGATAACTGTCTCCATGCCAGTTCGGTTTAGAGAACAGGGGACTGGGAGATTATGTCGACAACAGAAAGCATATCGTGTTGGCAAAGGAGAAATGGACTAGCATGACAATCGAAAAGCTCTATGTCCCGAACAGAACTCACGAACACACAATGAAAAAGAAAAAAAAGAAAAAGAAAACAGCACAACATAAGACATTTGAAATTTAATGTGGGACACCGTTTGTATGAGGTTTAAACATTTATGCTCACAATCACAATGTATTAAACATAACCAGTGAAAACATGGCATTCATTAATACAAAAAATCCAGCCTATCATATGAATTATGCTTTAACAGATTTTATGGCGTCACCACGTATTTCAGATAATTCAAGGAAACAAAGATGGGCAAAGGATAAAACAGCAAAAGCTTTACATAGAAACAAGTTCCGTTTTCAAATAATGACGATTTCCGGTTGAGAACAACAGCTGTCAAAAGTTTTAGAGACGACTGTGAGAGAAGAGAAAATGGAACATGTCGTCACAAACTCAAACACAACACAACACAAACTCACTGAATGATTAAAAAAAACAACTTTGTTCTAGATATGAGCCACATCGTACAGAGGGTAAGACATCATTTTCTTAGAAACGGATAAATATTGGACAAAGATGGAGCCAGCAAAACCGCAAAGCCTTCAGACCAATTTTTTTCTTTTTTTTTTTTTTGTCCTCACGGAAATTCATTTGGTTTAATGTGTCATTGATAACACAAGCGTGTACAGATGAAGTCATTTTTCAATACTGTTGAACATGAACAAAATTGCTTCCCTTTAAGAGATACCGAGAGCAGAGTGATGATACAAAAATGCTGGGCTGACCTCTTTCAGTAATTCATAATTAAATCAACTGGTTCAAAGTCAAGCCACACACACACACACGCACACACACACACACACACCCAACACACAAAGCTTTACAAACTATCAGTCAGTAAATCAGATCACATGCCACATCATGTGAGCTAAAGAAGAGATTCGGTGAAAGTTTCGAGTAGGCGCTATGGAAACAGTGCCATTGTACTAGGTCAGCTGAACCTTTTCTCCACAGAGATTTGAAATACCACCCCTTTTGTTCTTTTCTGATAAAGTGCTACTTGAATATGGTACACATAACGGAGCAAGACCGATGAGCAGAGACCAATATCCACATTTGGATTTGATCACCATTGGTTGAAAAATGGAGGAAAGAAGGAAAGAATCTTTTTTCTTTAATCAAAGCGTTTTATTTGACGTTAACTACAACTTACAACAATAGTTAATATCTTCACTGCGTTAAAATGTGGAGATTACAGCAAAACACCGCACTGAAAAGGACAGATTTAACTTTCTAATTAAATAAAGAAAAATCTATGCAGTTTCTAGAGGTCTGAAAATCTGTGAGAAGATTTCATTATTTAAAACTGACATGCCCCCCGAGGCAGGGAAATCGGAATTGATTCTTGATGTTATGAAGTCAAATGCATTCAAAGGAGATGTGCTTTCTGAGATATCGAAGATATCGACAGATAAACAGGCAGACACCCGTGCATACATACCCATACACACACACACACACATACAGAAAGAAAGAGAAATTCCAACATATATGACTTCTTTTCCTCTGTGCTGTATTCCTAGGTAATAAGGTCAGAGAGTCTCATTACTGCCAAGGTTTGAGAGTTTTATATTATCATTTGGCTGCTAGCACTGCCTGGAGCGGAAATGTAATGATATTTTGTTACCAGCCCATCTGCTGCTCGGCTGAAAAAACCTCTTCCCCTGCAACACAATACCCCTTTTTGTGTGTGAGGCCGGCAGCGCTCCTTCTCGTACAGTACACGGAAAAGCGAGTCCCCGACACATCCACCGCAAAAGACACACAGCACAAACAACTGTCCGACGCAGGTCACTTAATCTCCACCAGCGCTGAAACACAGCTGCCTCTGCCAAATAAAGATCTCTGTCCAGAAGCAAAAAATACTGCGTCAAACGATACCAACCTCCGCACGTGTGTTTTTTAACGCGCACAAATTCAAATAAACACTGCCAAGGCCCGTGCGCCGGAGAGAGAGAGAGAGAGAGAGAGAGAGAGCGTGAAAGAACGCTTGTGGCAAGGACTCGGCTCTGCGTGACCATCGGAAGCCCAGAACTGGGGGAACTGTCGCCCTAGGTGTCTGTTAATTTTAGGTAATAGGCCCTGCAGTCATCTGGACGCCCAAGCTTCATTCGTGTTTAATGGTAATTAGATTTTCTTTTTGGATCGTTCAGTGAACGCTTGTCAACATGCTGTCACAGTAGAGATTCTTGAAGTGACACAGCCTAAAAGCTACTTCTTTGGCTGCATACCAAAGAACTGAAAAGCGCTATGAACCCAGCCACTGACAAAAAAGGCGGGGGGATTGGGGAGGGGGTGTTGCAGAAAAATGTCAAAGTTTGAACTTTGGGTAGTCCTCAGGGCAGACCTAGTCATGCCATGTGAAAGTTTACTTTGGCTATGAGGCACAAATTTGTAATTAGTCATTTCCTGATGACTAATTACTTACTTTCCACATTTCATCAATTATTCAGTAATATGTCATAAGATGGATGTGTTTCTGGTGATAACCCTGTGTAATTAATGGCAATTTCACAGTGTAACTACATATGCATTAGCAATGTATTCATGAAATAAATAGAAATAATCAGGACTAAAACAGAAACCTTCAGAAAGTCGATTTCATTTTCAGTGACTGGCTATTATTTTTCAAATGACCTGTTCAATAACCAGTTCTGAAATATTTAGAATGGGAAAGATTTAATGGTCTCAAAAATCAGGTGATGCTAACATATAATATCAACATTGGACGTATTGTTAAATACCTCCTTGTATGTCTTTATTCTACAGAAAAGCATTACACGATTACACAGAAATACTTCCATGGAAACTGATCGTGGAAAAATGCGGAAAAAAATCTTTAAAAAGTTGGTACGCAAAAGACAAAAGCTATTTCATTAAAAAAAAAAAAAGAAAAAAAAAACTTTCTTAAGCAAAATAAGACCTTGAACATGTGTGCCACGCTTTAGCAGAGAAGTCAGAAAACACTATTATGCCTGATATAAAGGCAGAATCAATTTTACATCCATTTATTGTTAGTTTTATAACTCCTTCTTCAGCGTTATTCTTAAAGAGTGCAAGATTGACATCCTTTGTCTTTGAGCCTCTTTGAACACAATGGGTGATTCGCGCACACTTGCTCTGACTATTAAAGAGGTGAGTGATATGATTGATCATCATTAAAAAGCACATTGTGATGCAAACCAGAAGAATGAGTGACATCGTTACTTGGATAAACACGCATTGACGGCAGCTGCCTGATGCGTCCCTCTTGCGTCCGTTGGGGTGTGGGGTGGGGGGTTCGGTGGGTGTTTGGGGGGGGGGGGGGGGGGGGTGTTATGGGGCACGGCACCCAGGAGCACTCCACGCCGTCACGCCTGGCCGCTTTCCATTCTATTTCCCCTGTGGGTCATCCATCGCCCCCGATGGCAGATCCCGACTGGAGCCCTGAGGTGATTAACTCAAGAAAGATGGCTGCGGCTGCAGTGTAAATCCGAAGGGGTTTCAGGTGGAACACAGGCGCTTGTCTTCAGATGAGGAATGGAAACCGCCTCGGCCAAATCCTTCCTGGAAATGTCTCCTCTTTCTCTGTCTCTCTCCCTGTCTCTCACTATTTTGAGCAAGGCAACAGGCAAGATAGAGAGGCAGAGAGAAGGACCAATGAGACAGAGAGAGAGAGAGAGAGAGAGAGAGAGGAAGTGTGGAGTGAAAAAAAAAAAAAAAAACTCCAGAGCTCCTTGAGGGTAAGATGAGGGAGACCCATCTGTTGGACATCTGGTTGGAGGAGTGAGGCACCTCCAGCATGTAGGTCAGGAAATCTTGGATTTAGAAAGAGCTCCAGAGCAGGAGGCCTGAGTGTTTCTTGGTACACAGTGATTGGAGTCAGGGTGGTTTAGGGTGGTGAGGGGTCACCCAAAGCAAACTACATCAGCAGTCGCTGTGCACACCCATCAACACTAAGTCAGGCTAGAGTGAACCATCAGTGTCAGGTCTGCCGAGCAGGCGATCTCATTCGTCCAGTCGCAAAAGATATGAAAAAGAATATCTACTCTCGGATTGATTCGCGGTGGTACATCTGAAAACGTTCTGTCCATCGGCGAGCTCGATGTCAGCTGCATTTGCTGTTCTTTGCAAACTCTGATTGTTTTAATGCCCACACAGAGTACGAGGATTGACTAATGGAACAAAAATGGCAGAGAAGATGAAAAGAAACAGTGCAGCTAGGCCAGTTGTACAGAAAACCCATTAGGTTTGCTGTGCTATCCAAGTCAGATGGGCTGCATTTGTCTTCTCACATTCATTTCACTTTCCCTGTGTTCTGCACTCCTGCCACATTGACTCCAGCCAAAGTGCTGAGCAGAGGGGTTTTCACTCTTCACCTAAAGCTGTCACTGTGTCCCAATTCCTCACCAGTATGATGCGGCTTACAAATTTATCTCAATTCATTCCCAACAAAAAAATGTCATTCTTCTCAATCTGCTTGTTAAAGGAACTTAAGAATCATTTGAAAAGGAAAGGAAAAAAAATGATTGAAGGTACTTTGAGAATTGTACCTTTTGAATGTTTTAGGACATTTAAGACATCGCTAAAAAAATTTAAATCTCATAAGAGACATTCTTTAAAGACGTCAGTCATAGTTTTCATAAGAGAAGACAGCAGTTATTCTAAAATATTTCACTCGAAATTTTACTTAAGACTTCAGATACCTTGTTAGTGTGACACCGCTCCTCAAACTGGGATATTATCATTATTTTTTTGTCTTTTTCTTTCTGCTGCAGGTGAGTCTTTTCATAAATGGTATGCATTAATCTAAAAAACTCTCTCACACTCAAATTAAACATCTTAAAGGGAAATTAACTCATGAATTTACAAGATCATTAAGGAAAATCATGATCTACAATAGCTGTCCCGGGGATATAGCCCGTGCTTTGAAAAGGATTATACAAGCCCAGAAAACAATCTTTCACATTCTTCAGTCTTGACTAGAGAAAATAACACGAACATTCACTGAGGAGTGTTTTCAAATGAGAAGGAAAAAAAATAACAGAGAAAGAGGCAGAGATAGATAGAGAGCGAGCGAGAGAGCGAGAGAGAGAGAGAGAGAGAGAGGAGTCTGATGTCATATAGTGCTCTCTCTTAATCCACTAAGGTTCAATGCAGAGTGATTTCCACAGCTGGGCTAAATCAGTCCGGACAGACTTTGATCATGAGCCATTTGCACTGCACCTTCTATAGTAGCATGACAGATCATTGCATGGATATCTGGACAGGCAGAAAAAAAAAAAAAAAAGAAAGAAAGAAATTGTGCCAATTTGGAGAAAGAAAGAAAGAAAGAGAGAGCGGAAGAGAGAGAGAGAGAGAAGAGAAGTGAGAGCATTGTAGTTTAAATAGCCTCCCCCAGAAGTAAGACAAATTGGTGTATGCAGTGGAGCCCAGAGTCCGTGTCCCCATCTCTCAGTGGAGGAAGCCGGCATCTCCCAAGCATTAAAGTGGAAAAACCAACGCCACTGCGAGAGTTTAATGAGGACGCTCTGTACGCTTCGGCCTGCCACTGACGCCGTGACACAACACTTCTTGGCATGTGGTTATTTTCCTTTTTTTATTTTCTTGCTTTTCTCTCCCCCCTTTTTTTCCCAGTTCTCTAGTGAAATAGAGTGCATATCAAGGTTTAAACAGCTTGGGCACTTTTCAGTCAACCTAATGCAACGCTAATGCATTATGTCTGTGAAAATGGCGTGCAGTATATCAGTGACTACATTTCCCAGAAAGCGCATGATATTATGGAGTTTCTAAACCTCTCCCCATCCCACCCTCACACACACACACACACACACACACACATACACACACACACAAAACAAATGTCTCTGCATGGCAATTCACAGAGGCAGCTCTGATGTATAGAGTGTATGTAATAGTCTTTTTGTACCATCCTTTTTTTTTTTTTCCCTTTTCTCCTCAGAGATGATGTGCTGGAGAATAAAGCCATCGCTACGGACGGACCGCCGTGCCCTCAGGAGGTCATTTTTAGGATTGACAGACATAGACCAAAGAAGACGTCGGTTTTAAAGGCCATGTCATTTTCTCAGCCACAGGGGTCACCTGCGGCAGCCTCGAAACTCGTTTCACCGCTCAAACAAATATTCAGGACGAAAAGCTAAGTGAGTACAGCCTGAAACTGGAGTAAATTTAAACACTTTAATTGGAGAGAACAGTACCGTTTTCATGAAAAAAAAAAAGACCAATGCTGCAGGTTCTTGTTCCCTTGGTAAATATTTGATCAAGGTACAAATCTTTGGAAGACCTAAGACTGGAAAGGGTTGATTTTGTTTTGAAACAAACCGTGCAAAGAAATGAAAAAAAAAAAAAAAAAACAGGCAAAAAATCAATGATGTGGGTAAAGAGAAAAATTAATTTAAGAAGTACATAGGCATTGGTGCCAGCTAAACCGATACAGTGATGGATGAAGTTTAGCACTCTTCTACAATGAGTCTGATTGAGTACCTCTAGAAACACTGAATTAATGTCACTGATAATCTAGAGTAAGCACAATGGGACCCAGACAGCTGGAAGTGAAGTCTGTTCCAGAACTTTCATTTATTTATTCTTATCTAATCCAAGATCACAAAAAAAAAAAAAAAAAGGAGAAGACACTTATATAAAACGCCCCCTCTAGTGGTTGACAGACTGATACCCTATACGCGTGAAGTAAAACGAATGCCCCTAAAGTCTCGCAATATCTAAGAAGTACATCTGTAATCAAAATCTGTCCAGGTGCTACTAGCCGTTTTTGGATGTCAGAACTTCTGTTGATGCTTAATTAAGATCTTTGTTCGTTCATCTACACATTTCTCTTTTTCACAAGTAGACAACAGATCTGTTTTGGCTGAGCAAAGAGCACTCTTTTGAAAACAATATCTTCAAGTATGTTTGACAGCCTCACTGCAAATGCGACAATGCGAACGGGAGAGATAAATGGTGATTTGTTTTGGCTAACAAGAAGGACCTAGCAACGTAGCGTGTCAAAGCAAGTAGCATGAGAACGTCTGCAAACTTCATGCAGAACTGACATTTAACTTTGAAAGGGAGCACTGGACCCCAAGCCTCTGTTTGTTATTAATGAAGATTTCCTTGCTTTCATTGCTCCAGTACTGAGCTAATTATTACCTCAGAGAGAAAAAGTGAGACAGAGAGAGAGAGAGAGAGAGAGAGAGAGCGAGAGAGATTCTTCTACCCTTCCAAGATTTTTCTCATTTCTATGCACCCTGTTCCAACTTCCATGTCTGAGCCAAATGAAAATCTTTTCAGTCCAGCTAGAGAGAGAGAGAGAGCGGTCGTAATAAAGCTAAAGTAAATTTGGGTGACTCTGATCCAGACCAGTGCCAACACAGAGAGATTTTGGTAAGCTCATAGCACAGCCATCACACAGAATAAGAAAAAAAAAAACACCGATAAACTTCAGCAGATAAAATGCCATGATAAAAGGTCAGATAATGTATTGAATAAACATAGCATCATTTTTCTTAAGCGATATCAAAACTAAACATTTGAAAAACAAATTCAGTGCAAACAACACTGGTTTGCAATGTCACTGTTACTTCTAGGACAAAAAGACAGCTATACTAGCAGGAGTCATAAAATTTCAATGCATTCAAACAAACGTTGCAGTAATCAAAACTGCAAACCGACCTATTAAATAATTTTTTTTTTATCAAAATTACATGTGTAAAAATTAGAAATCTAAGCTTGTGTCATCATAGCAAATAACTGTCATTGTTTCGACTTTGTAGTAACGATTATTGTAAATGCACACAAGGAACTATTCAATAGTTTGTGCTCTGGACATAGAATAAAAAAACCACTTTTACACTGTTATCCGAATACGCAGAGAAAAGTCATTATTAGCTTTGGATTATGTCACGGTTTACTGGCAAACAGAGTGTGTTTAACGGTTGTCAAGGTAATTCATTGTCTTGTAACTCACAAAGTAAAAGGTCGCAGAGTTTATTTGATCACCTGAAAACAGGTGATTTCAGTCCACTCATTTTTTCTTCTGAGCTCTACTGTAATGGTATCGGGCGTAATCAATATTAATCGGGCATAGGCTAATTTTAGCATGGGACAGACTGTGTGTCTGGCTATGTACTGCCAGTAATTCAGCTCCCGGTGCGGTGACGATATGAGTGTCTGCCTGAAAGCTGGAATGTAAAATCAGAGACAGTAGCTTTAATTATGTTCCGTCCCTCATGCTGATATCCTCCTCAGCACGGCCAGTCAAAGAGCAAGCGGAGAGGGCCACAAATCGACCGAACTCCATCTCATCACTTCCTCTTTCTCTCGCTCTCTCTCCCTCTCTCTCTCTCTCTGTGTTTCCCCCTCTCTCTCTCTCTCCTTCTCTTTTCTCGCACAACACTGCTCTGCTATCTCCTCCTAATCATTAAATAGTTTGCACACAATATATCTTGTGGTTGTGTACTGCTGTAGCGGGGCATGCCAAGCAGTATCGGCCTATCGGCCTATCTGATCCCCGCCACCCTTTCTGGGGCTAAAAAAAAAAAAAAGAAAGAAAGAAAAAGAAACGGAAAAAAAAAAAAAAGCCAAAGGAGCGTGTGCTTTTGGTGCCTGTTCTGAAATGAGAGGGGAGAAAAGTAAGGATTTGCAATTCTGTCTAATGGTTGGCCATTCACGGCAGCGAGAGAATAAGCGTTAAAGAGCTGCAATTAAAAACGGCCCTTCTCCAATACTTGAGCAAGGATAATGGAAGTCGTTCATCGAAACAGCACGATATCTGCCTCGCTCCCAAAGAGTGGCTGAATGGAGAGTGTGCTGAGTGAACCAAGCCCTATTGGCGGGAATCAACTAAAACCATGAAAATAAGTAGAAGAGGAAGAAGAAGAACAAGAAAAAAAAAAAGCGTGGCACTTTCTTACCAGCGCTAGACCAGACTCCAGCACGGTTACAAAACCTTCGGGATAATTATGGGAAACTCCCACCCTAAGCAAGTCGAAAGAACTTGGCAAAACCTGACTGAAACAATGAAGTGGAACAATGAGAAATGTGAGACCAAAAAAAAAAAAAAAAACGCTGTTGAATGAAGTAATTTTTTTCAACACTCCATTAAACATGAAAATGAAGGGAGAGCGGCAGCATTTAGTGTTTGGCATTTTATATGAGGAGGCACGGTTGCCCCATTTCCCTCAATGTTCAAGCTTTTACACCAAAACGCTGCTTGTAGCAAAGATACAGTACACACAGCATGCCGCTTATAACAGCAAAACAACCTCATAAAAAATCACCATGCGACAGTCCTTTGACAACATCCTACACAGTTAACGCTTTGAAAGCGCCCCCTCAACCGCCCTACGCCCCCCACCCCACCACCCCCGACTCCGCTATCTTTTAATCAATCTATTAAGAGAGTTTGGCGACGATGACAGGACGTGTGACTGATAAAGTGACCTGGTAGACATTAGAGCTGCTTTGGTCTTTCAGTAAGACAGATAATAGCCACTGCTCGGAAAGATGATGATGACGATAATGTTGTTACAGAGGCCAGGAGCACATCCAATCCCCCCCTGAAATGTCAGCCTTGGCTATCACACGCCAGGGACTTAGTGCCAGTTTTCCAAATGGATGCTTGGCAAATGATCTTTTTTTTCTATTAGATATTAAAATAGCTCCCTGTTCACATAAATGAAAAATAGAAAAAGGGAGAGTGTTTTATACCCCTTCAGAGATTATAATTACTATTTTGTTCCCAGGTGCAGGGGTGTATCTGTTATAAAAGGGCTGTTAGTGACAGAAAATACCTCTTTCTTTTTTTTTTTCCTCACCATAGTACCTGAAACAAAATCTAGCCTCAGAAGTGAAGGGGCTCTTTACTCTCTCTTTCTCTCTGTGAAACCAAGGATTTTTGTCTGCACCAGTGACAGAGTAATGCTGTGGCAAGAGACGCCCTGCAGTGATATTCAGCACTTTTCATACCATCAACAGATGTTTTTCTTCTTCATCTTCTTCTTCTTCTTCTTCATCTTTTTCTTCTCCTGCTTCTATTGCACAGTCAGCAGACTAGCCATTATCAGAAATGAAGAACGCAGACACATATTTCACACTAGCCAGAAAAAAAATTTGCAATGTCTTCCTTTTTTTTTTTTTTTTAGCGTGTCTTTGTCACTACCTTTGGCATTTTCTCTGCCGGCGTGAATTTTGTTCAGAACGAGTATTGAAGAGAAAAAAAAAAAGGTCATTCCGCAGCTTAAATAAATAAATAAATGAAAAAGATCGCATTCCAAGAAAACATAAATAACTAAGATGAAAGAGAGCTAGTTAAATACATGCACTAAACTGCTTTTTTTTTTTCTTTTCTTCGGAAATCTTCATTCCCTCCACTGCTTTGCCCTGCCAACAGCCAGGGTGCAATATCACACCACACTGCATTTCTCTTCATTTCCCCAAACCCCACTAGTCCACCCCCGCTGCTGCGTAGACTGACACCCCGACGCTAGCCAGCACCATGAGATAGAGAGAGAGGGGGACAGAGACAGACAGCTAAAGATAGAGAGAGAGAGAGAGAGAGAGAGAGAGAGAATATCAATATGTCCAGGTCCTTGAATGGGGCGTTTGCCCTTTAGTGACAATGTCTTATTCATGGTGCATTCATCACTCTTCTAATCAAATCCCTCCACTGCTCCAAATGTAGAAATTTGGGCCGACTCTCACGTAGCTGTCTGCACAACAGTCCTCAACTGTACTCCCTTAGTACTTGTTTCTCTCTCCGTTTTGGATCAGATGGAATGGGAGATGAAAATGGCGAGATGTTTCAAAAAGAAAATGCCTAACAAGGGTCAGTCTGAAGTTTCAAACATCCAATTTTAGTTTACAATTCATGTCCATATCTAACACTCAGTCTAGAGTCCTGTCTTATGGGTATTACTGTTTTCAAAAGCATGATGTGTCTCAATTTATTTATTTATTTATTTATTTTCTGTGTTATTATTATTATTCTCATGGAACACAAACAAACAAAAACATCACAGGAGTTTCATTACATCCCGCAAAGCTGGCAAACGAGATGGCATTTTTGATTACGGCAAACTATCAAGTAACCCAGAAGTGGGTCAGCAATGCTGTAGAAACTTAGATCCTCAATTTATTTGCATTTTACAATTTATGCACAGCGATATCAAAACAGTGCAAGCCTGAGAAGTAAACACAATGAAAACCGGTGTTTCCAGAGACTTCAGAATACGCACACATACGCACACGCACATACATACATATACATGCACACACCCATGTAAACTCACACAAACTGTAACTTTAAACTGTTTTTTTTTTCTGTTTATTCTAGGTTGAATACTAGAAAAGACTAGAAAAGTCATTATTTGGAGTCCTCCTTGACCCTTGTCACTTCTGCTTTGACTGATGATTTAAAGAGAACATCATTCGGCAAAGCTTAAAAATAATGGAAAACCTACATATAAAATTTTATTTACTTTTAAGTTGGAGCAAAATCTACACTGTGTTTATAAAAGGGATATATAAAAGTGGTTTACTTTTACTGAGATTTTGAGAAATGCTCTAGGCAGACTAAACTTCTCTCAATTACGGTCATATTTTGTTCACCTCAGTATTTAAAGCAGGTAATTACACAAATGACCATAACAGTTTTCTCATAATAACAACACCACACATCTGTGATCAGTTAAAAAAAAACACTACTGCATGTGAGACATTCTTCTTCCTTTAAATGTTCTCTACCAAGTGGGCAGATGATCTTTCTCCTATATGTGTTGTTATTTCAATCTATTGGAAAGGTTGAGGAATCTAGCCTGTTACTTATTCAAGGTCATTCAAAATAAGGCAGTGCAAAAGATCAAGCAGGAATTTTGTCCCATGTAATTTCTCGAAAAGAACACAACCAACATGTTCAGGGTACTATTCGTTCAAGCACAGAGACGTTGTGTTAAACGCTATAATATGCATGTCTATCTGAGTGTATTCTTATTCACCATGATGAGCTGTAAAATGACGCCTCACTAGAATTAAGAAGTCCATTCGACGTTCGTTTCCCCCCTCTCTGGTAGTTAGAAAGATGCCAATTTCCACTCAGCAGACAGACAATCCCATACATGAGGACTATTGGTTAGGCTACGAGCTTTCTTCCTCCTCAGTGTTTCTCGATGTAAGACCTCGCGTCTGAATTTGGATGCGAGTTGGACCGCTAATTCAGCTGAGAATATCTTGCGCATGTAAGCGACTGATGGTGAGTTGGTGACACTGAAAATCGCGAAACAGGCGTTTGGGAGAGGACATCAGCAAGAACCTTCAGAGCTATGGGGTCTATACCTTAACATCTTCACGGATGGTATCGTTCATAATTACCTAAATCGGCTGAGACACCAGTTACCTGTCCACACTGACTAATTATTATGTATGGAACTAACGGTTCCCTCGGCGCTGTGCTGTCAACCAGCAATTTCTACCGATAGGCAACATGTAATCATTGTTGCAGTAGTCTACAATATATGCGCTAACCGTTATATCTTCTGTTATGCCATTTGACGTGAAATCGACTTAGTTCAACTGAATTCCAATACTGAGCTTGCTCACAATGCGAATGTACGCAGAGGGAACATTGCTCCAATATTAGAATTCTTGGTAATGGAGGGTTAAGAAAGTATTCCAAAATGTCCTTATTGCAAAACGGTTGAGCTTATTGAATTTTTGACTGAATGGACAAAGCAAATATGCGTCAGTATGCACTGGAATTCAATGTTCCACACATATAACAAACTTACCCGGGTGACAGTCGGCCCAAAAGAGCACAAAGGCTGACAAAATCAAAGACAAGATCCAGCAACAACACGATTGCAGTAGCCTCCGCATGTCACTCTGCACATCGAGAGCAAAGAATAAGGCAACTGTTGACAGAGTTATCCGTCCAATAAATAAAACTTGCAAAGCCGTCAAATGAAATTATTTGTAGATATCGGGGGCGCAAATGCAGCGCTAACGGAACTTCTCGTAGTTAAAGCTGGTCGTCTCAGTTGAGAGGAAATTTTGAAGTTCGAACGGCCAGGAAACAGTTTTTTTTTTTTTCTTCAAAACCTCTCAGAAAACATAATACTCCCAAAGTAAGACATGACGACAGAAACAGCGCTCATGTTCGATGCAGTTCATTTATAGTGAAGGAGAGAGGCGAACATACAGTTATAATGTAGTAGTCCATGCAGCATGAAGCTGCGGCGGCTTAAGCGAAAACGGAGAAAGAATAGTTGAAGCGGTACTAGAGGCTTTCCATTCCTCCATCCAGGAAGTAGCGTGTGAGCCGAAGTCTGGCAGAGACTTTAAAACAAGCTTGGGAGAAAAGGGCGAGGGAGAGGAGGGAGAGAGAGAGAGAGAGAGAGAGAGAGAGAGCGCCTGAACACTCTCCACCGGATCCTAGCGCCGAGGAGTAACACGGTGCAGTTCCAAGGCAATTAGTTGTACACACGGTGAATGCATTTGAAAAAGATGTTGTGTTAAAAGAAAACCGTTGAAAGACTAGAACCTTTGTCTACTTGTTTGTTGCAATAATCTTAGTTAAAAGTACATTTCACAGTTACAGAATCAAACCCAGTGCAGATTAGTTTGTTAGGACAGAACTTCATACTGTGTGGCAACTGTCTTGGCCTTTGTTGTAACCGCTGCAACAAAGGTTATATGTGGCATACATTCTGTGTTTTTGCTTTCAATGTATTTTTCAAGATTTTTGAAAAAAAAAAAAAAAAATCAACTAAGCTCAGGGGAGGCAAGCAACTTCGGGCCATTTGGCAGCACATACCGATTTAGGGTGTGATTTGGTGGCTTCATTAAGAATGTTCTGTTGTGAACTGAACAGTGAGGATGCTGCACTGAAAGATTAGGCTGCAGAAAACAAATCCTGTATGGCAAATTTAATGTACCTTTGCAAATAAAATGGTCAAAAGCAAAAGAAAAAGTTGGGCAGAAGGAGGGGGGGGGGGTTAATATAAGATCAGAAAGACATTCTTCACTTTGTTCTCAGTAAACTGAACAGTGTATGTGCAGTGCATGTCTCACAGAATCCTACTGGCTCAGGCGCATGATTCCCAATGGCATGATTTAAATTCAATCATCCCCTCAGAAGACAAGGTACATGCCAATAAGAAAGCCATTCTTATAGTGAAGGATGCATATGCTGATGGTACTGGTTTCTTCCAAGTTAACAATGCCTCCATCCATATAACACAAGTGCTCAGTGAATGGAATGCCATTACTGTCTCAGTCACCGGTCACTACTCAACTTATTCAAATACATGTGGGCAGGCCTGGAGTGGTTCCTTGAACAGCATGTCCACCATTTGAGACATAGTTTTTGCACATCTGAAGTACATCTGTAGGAGAATAGAATCTGTTGAGTGAATGTGGATGAAAGGTTTCAGTTTGTGTTCTTCTTTTTTTTTTTTTTTTCCTCCATAGTGGTTTTTACAAAAGACATTTTTATATGACAGTGTTATATTGTTAGTATTGAAGGAAAATTGTAGATGCTATGGAGCAGGTAGTGGAAAATACAAATGACAGTTACAAACTCACTCACCATACATCTGTCTCTTTTCATTTCTAACCCACTACATAAATATAAACAGGATTTTTTTTTCCGGGTTTGTATAAACTGTACAAAGGAAAGAAGAAAGTCTTGTAGCTAAACAAGTTGCGAGTTTAAAAGAAAACTAAGAATTAAGAAATGTCAACATTGTTTTAATACTGTTTCTTTCATTCTAGACTTTGATGTCTGGTTGTATCAAATAAGACGAAATAGTCACACACACACACACACACACACACACAGATGAGCTATCTATCTGTATGGATCTGAAGGTGCAGCTCAAGTTTTGTATTTTGTTTCTTTCATGATTGTTTAAATAATGCAGTTTAAAAGGAGTAACCACAATTAAATTAGTATATGACCCTGTCCCTGTCTTGCCGACTCACAAAATCATTATATAGATTTAGGTGCATGTTAAAAAAAGAATGCTTTTTCAGCATTTAATTTATTAATGCATGTTTCCAGAGGGCCACATTTAGTTTGACATAGTTGGAGTCTTCCCATGGATACTTGAATTAATGAAGTGGTGCAATGAAAGAACAGGTTAGTGTCCAGGCTTTTCCAACCAGAGAATGGTTTTATAAGTCAAACTGTCATATCCAGATGTTAGATTACTGTGACGTCTGTATGAGAGTAAATCAATACTGCTTTCCATCAGAGTGCACACAATGGGTTTAAACAAAACTCTTTTTTTTTTTTTTTAAAGCAAAGTCCACAGCAAAATGACATGTGTGTGACAATGTAAAATTTCCCCCTTTCCTGAAAACTAATTTATAACTAACATAAAAAGCACCATAAACTTTGCAGCTGCCAACTTTGTCTCTCGAACCCTTTTAGATTGATTCAAAATCACTTCAATCTGTCTGTTTAACTGACTGTTTAATTAATTGTGCTGCAAATTGAACATTATATTTATAGTCTGCAAGGGGTGAGGTCTTGTTCTGGTTTTACAGCTGAGATGCCTTTAGTATCGTGTGACCTCAATCAAATAATTACAAAGGCAACAGTACAATGAATTCTTGAAATATAGTTGATGACTCGTCATTAATTAATTTTTAACGATCGTTTATACAATACTCTGACAATACTATATCGATTCTGTTTTATTCCAAAATAAATACTGTAGAGATAATTTACACTTCAGGTCAGATCTGTACGAAAAATATATAATCGGTTTATGTTTTCCTTAAGGATTACTGCTTGCAACGAACTATTACCGATTTTCATTCATATTGTCAACAATGACCATCATGACGGTCTGGTAGACAATTCCCCACTCATGCATACTATTTGATGGATAACATGCGAATACAGAGTTTTCATGAAGTATGGATCATGTAGTTTTGAGTTGCATGGTGGAGCGGAAATGCTTATACATTTCTGTACCGGAAGAACTACACTCCCCAACGATCATTTCGAAGTTTCCTGCCCCGCATACACGGAAGGTGAGTTCGTACGGTGACTCTTGTGTGTCCCAGCGTGCCTCGATTATATACATGAACAATATTTCATTTCATTTCATTCAGACACATGACTGATGAGAGATGGGTTGTGAAGAGAAAAGAAAGCGTATTTCTTTCTGTCTTTCAACGAGCATAGGACGACTTGCTGTGTACATATGTAGATTGCAATAACGTAGGGAAGTCAGACCATAGCGATGCATCGTTCCTTATTTTTGTCATATTCCTCTAAATTATCATTATTATTGTTATTATAATTATAATGATTGTTATTTAGCAGGTTGGAATCTACCTGACACCATACGCTTTGAAATTATATGTGAGTGAAACGTCTGGTATAACAGAAAAAAACTCATTTGAAATACTATGCATCTCTGAACAGTTTCTTGTAACCTACCTCCTGCTGTCGTGTTGCAAAGTCTCCTTTGACTCAAAATTTAAGGTGGAGAATCTGTCAACGCTTACAAACAGAACGGCACTTTTACCTGATAATCAAAACAGATAAAGTGATCTGTCAGGAAACCTTTAGGGTTATGTTGCAACAAATCCCTAGACATATGATGCAACAGAAATGCAACGTGGACATATGTGAAAAATGTTTTGTGGGAAGATGTATTAGAAAGTATAGGTTAAATATAGGAAGCCAGACATGCACCACACTGAACAACATTTTAAAGGGTAAAGGGGAGGCCAAGCTTTGATATGCGAGTGCACAGAACTCCATGCTTATTCCAGTTTAAGTGCTTTTATTGTAATGGAATGTTTATCATTTCTTACTTGTCACATCATTACAAGTACACTAAACCTAGTGAGTAGCCTAAACCAAATGTGACGTCTTTTTAACAGAGGTTTTTGCTTTGTGAGGAATGATGTCAGCCAAGGCTTTAAATTGAATGCCAGCTATATAAAGGATCTTGGTTTTTTGTTTAAAAAAATAAAATGTGGAGGAACCTTGGAGGAAAATTCACCAATACATGTGTCATTGTAAAACATCACACAAACAGGACTGTGTATTGTAACGCTTCACTGAATATGTGAGTAAAAATAACCTGAGATAAAACATAATGACTGGCCTTGTAAATTTGGGCAAGTCGATTAATCATGTCTAAAGTCATGCATGCCATCAAGCACTTACTGGGAGTGATCCTTGATTCTAAACATTATATCTGAATCTCCTGGTTTGATACATAATGTGATTTCAGGTTGGTTACAGGTACCTATGTTACAGCACATAGTAACAAATTTATTACTATTATTTTGTTACTGTATTTCACTGTATTAAAATTACAAGAAAAGACTGCTGTCTCTCAGTTTTGGACGCACTTTGCATGTTTTGGCCTGTATTTAAAATTGCTTGAAAAATGATTGATACATTGAAAATCATATCAACTTGTGTGACTGTGACCCTTAGAGTTTTACAACAAGAAGAACGTGTTATTTATTCAGGTTTGCCTTCACCAAAAGAGTACAAACTGCTGACACTTACCCTTGTACCAAATAGAGTAATAATAAACTATGTTACCTTACCCACTTTGTGAGGGCATACGTGTATTTAATTTCAGAGGAAACAGGATTTTTTTTTCTCTTGTAATGGTCAAAGTAGGATCCCGTAAAATTGTGAGTGGGAGAACAGAGTGGGTGTAGGTGTGTCCAGCTGGATTGTTAATTTGAGAAGTTTGATTAAATGCATTTTAATCATCTTTATCTCAGTGGTGCTGTTCAGAGATGTCACATGGCACCTCCTTTTAATGCCTGCCATCTGTCTCTGCACTGGAAAAAACAGAACTCAAAAAAAAAAAAAAATTTACCCCTCTCATCTCACACATATTGAAGGCCACATTCTCCTCGGCACCCTCACTACGCCAAAGAGTCTAGCTGTTTATGGCTTCAGTCGAGAATGAGTTTGTTTAGCTCGCTTAAAATGACAGAGACAAAAAAAAAAAGACCTCTGATGATGGATATATGTCTATATTTCATCAGCCAACCTACGATTTTATAGATATATTTACATCCATTTACATATGATCATGTGCCCACAGCCAATCGTAACCCATCTGAATTAATTGCAGTTTGCATCCTCGCATCAAGCTCATGTTCATAAAACTATCAGGAGTATCAAGCTATGGGCTAGGTTACTTTAACATGGTGATGAAATTCAGTATCCATGCTCACCGTAACTATACAAGGAGATTTGCGGACAGAGATGCATTATGTAGGAGAGCTTCCATCAATTATGCACCATTTATTCATACCACAGCAATACCTAATTGATTTGATTCTCTTTGCTTCATGTATAATTAAAGAGGCACAGGCCTGTGTGCTTCTCCACCTCTGGATTCTCCTGGCGGGCGTGTCATCGGTGGCAACTGTGGATTCGTTTTTTTTTTTTTGTTTTTTTTTTTTGGTCTGTGAAAAATCGTTCTCATACAAAGTTTATTTCTGTGAGTACACAGAGCCCGAAAATGAATATCCTTTCATTTAGTGACCGACTCTGTTGTGATGCTAAGCCTATCTAAGTGACATTTATATCTCACGGTTTTGCATTACAGACTGTAGCATTCTTAAACAATAAAGGCTGAAATATCTCATTGAGGGACTCACAGTGATGAGGCCTGGAGGGGGCTTAGAAACCTTTGGCAATAGGTCCAGTTCCTATTTCATTTTTTAAAGCTGTTACCATGACTTTTCCCAAAAGAGTCCATGTTTCAGCTTTTTATAAGCTTGGTTCGGTCAGAGGAGTACCTTTTTCACCCCCTTGACCCTTAAAGGTGGAACGACACGCTCCTTTTTCTGTGACCTTGAGGTCTCGGGCACTTCGAGGAAGGCGCAGGGAGGTGCAGAAGGAGCGATGCTGACGGAGCAGACAGTTCTGCAGTTCTAATTCTGTCACCGTTGCCGCTCTCAACAGAGGTCAAGCTTTTGAATGTTTTGGAGCTGGGGCGTGCAGCACAGCATAGACCAGCAGAATCATTCTCACCGCAGGAGTCAAAGGGCCACCCTTTAAGCACTGGGGAGGACAGTTGAGCCCATGCTAGAATATCAAGTCCTCTCTACTCTTATTTTTCCACATTTACATGGAGGCTCACGTCTGCTCTGATTTCTCCCCTGCAGGTTTGGAGTGGCGAAGACGAACGGAGAGAGAGAGAGAGAGAGAGAGAGAGAGGGAGAGATCTTCAGTCTGCAGTGACCGAATTCAGCCGTGCTTCACAAAGCATCCACTCGACTAGAACGGTAATAAGGTAAAGATATTTTTCATTCAGCGCCGCTGTTTGATTATTGTAAACGAACAGAACACCCATTATTCCATGCCTCTTCTGAATACCCTGAAGCGGGAACAACAAAATCATAAATAATTTGAAATTAATTACAGCTGAGTCCCTGTCTGCTCAGTGTTAAATAATATATAGCTGACGCTATAAAGATTTTTTTTTTTTTTTTTAGGCCTCTCCAAAGACGCAAGTAGTGTTTGTTTTAATGTGTGCCTCAGTGTTGAAATGCTAATGTGATGGTGATTCCTAAACAGCTTTTGACATGCAATTTTACCAAACCGTGTCAACGCTGATTTGCCATGAGTGGCACCCATTGTCTGTGTGTGTGTGTTTTTTTTTTTCTTTATGTTTTTTCCTTGTTAGAGCTCAGCATGTGGTTTAGTGTCAGTGTCAATGGCAAAACTTCAAAGAGGAGCAGTTCCAGTACTGCAGCCTGGTGTGGAGCACTCATTCATCTTCTGTTAATCCCAATGAAAACAAAGAGCTTTACTTTCCTATCATGTCAACCAATTGGCACATTTCTTTTTTTCTCCCTGTGTTTATCAGCAGGAGATATGTAATGTGTTAAGACTATTTTGGGAGGAATGGAGACAGAAAACGAGAAAAAAGTACGGATCTTAAGGTCAGGAACCCGAACTCGGATATGATCGAATACAATCTCCGATTGTCCCCTTTTATGACAGATTATGAAACCCCTTTACATAATGTGTGAAATATCCTTATTTGGCCTTAAAACCGAGCCCCTGTAGCTTTTCTAACATCTGAACCTCATTTTTCTGAGGGGGGTTTTTCTTTCCTTTTTTTCTTATGATACTTTTTCTGTATCAGGACATGTGTTAGTTCAGTCGGTTAACAAATGACCATAAGCAGAGGATGATTTGTGTTGCTGAATTATTCAGAAGTCTTTGCAGAGGAGCGTTCAGCAGACCTGAGTGTTTAGCAGAGTGCACTGGCAGTACCCCTCACTCACCAGCAGGGATCTCCTGTGTCACTCAATTAACATTCCTTAAACATTCACTTTTAGACAGCTGCCAGACAGCAGATTCTGTAGACAGGGACACAGAGGTACGATGCTCTCGCCTTCGTTTACCTTATAAGGCTATTGGCAACCTACTTATTACTGAAGATTCCATGACTCTGTATGTCCTAACAGTGGTAAAAAAGTATCATGACTGTCAGTGAGAACCTGGAGCGATTAAACAAGTAGGAAATTCATTAAATTTGAGACCATAAAAGCAAATATGAGAGCGAGAGAGAAAGAGAAAGAGAGAGAGAGAGAGAGCGAGAGAGAGAGAAAGAGAGAGGGAGGGAGGGAGGGAAGGAGGGAGAGTTTTTCAGTCTTTCCAAGGTTTCTTACTTGATGAGAAAAAGATCTGCAGTGAGACTATTTTTTTTTTTTTTTTGTCACAAATGAGGTTGTTTTTCAAATGCGTTGCAACTGCTGTTCACATAACAATTCCACCATTTTTTTTTTATATTAAACTCTGAAATCAGTTAGTGTTCATAAATGATGGGCAATTTCCTTTAATGCATGAAAGAAAAAGGAAATTACGTGACAATTTCAAAACTATTAAGCTTTTCCCTTCCCTTGAATGAAATATGTCTCTGTTCTCAATAATTGCCTTCTGTTTGAGTGTAACTGCAATACAAGTTTTTTTCCTCCCTGTCCTCTCTAAATGTTTGGTGAGGGTTTGATATATCATCATATTTGTGCATTATCTCCAGCAGCTGGTGGGGATGCATGGTACGGTGAGCAGTGATAGGAAATATTAGCCTTAGTAAATGCCACATTTCTTCATATCACGTCAAGACTGTGTAGCCAAAGGCAATAAAAGCAATGATGCCTGTCTAATTGCATTTCTTAACATGTACCCATTACTTATATGGTAACAGAAGAAGAAGAAAAAAAAAAGTACTAATTATATTATTAATGCATTAATTGAATTATGATGCAAAATGATCTGACAAAATTAGTTTGAGGTACAGTGCATTTTTCAATGGGTGTCATTCCTCTTAGCTTTCTGCTCAAGTGAACAGAAAACCCTTGTATGGGGACAAGCAGAGCTTGTAGTCCTATGTGTGTATGTGGATTATTGACTTGATCTCTTACACTCCCTAGACCACCCTAGACTCCTCTGGGTCCATCCACTGGTAGACCCATTTGATAGACCCATTTCTAAAAGCCCATGATCTTCACTTTGTGTATAATTCTTGCAAGATATTAATTTAGATCTTTCTCATAAGGGTGACATGGTACTTTAGAACCACTGGTCCATGTAGTGGGCAAAGCGTAAGGCTTACAGATAATATTAACTTGTTTTACTCAGTCATAAAGTATTCTGTTCGTGATTGTATGTAAAAAAGGTCCTTCTCATGATGTTTCATTGATTTGCGAGTACCTGCTCTATTGATGAAACCTTTTTTGAATGTAGATGTGGGATCAAGCCTCCTCTATATTTCAATGTGTTGTTCACACAAACCCTCAGAGAATGGAATTATGGAATGACATGCTCAGAAGCACTAGAATTTTAATGCAGGTCCATGTTTGGTTGCACCATGAAGAGGCACGCTTTTCTTTAGGTCTCCCACAGAGAGTTTGAAAAATAATGGTGTAAACAGAGGGAGACAAAAAAGAAAGACAGAAAGAAAGAAAGAAAGAAAGAAAGAAAGAAAGAAAGAAAGAAAGAAAGGCCTTGAATTTTGAGCCTGGCAGTGTCTCCATCTTCTCCCCTTTTCTCAGACCATGAATGATTCCTTCTTAACATTCAAAAGCGTTGTGTTTGTTTCCAAGACAAATCTCTTTAATCTGTTCCCTCTCCTCAGTAGGGCATGACATAGTTCAGTTAGTTTAAGAGTTGATGAAAGTTAGTAAAAAGCCAGCCTCCCGTTTAAGCTGTCCCTCTCATTCAATCTCATTCATCTTCCTTTTTAAGATTCTGTCAAACTCACAGACATACCTTTCCTGAAGTCATCGCAAAATCTGTATTCTTCCTCCTTTCAATAATTCTCTCAGTTTATATTAGAGTGGCACCATTTGATGAGAGCTGGGTTAATATCTCTCTGTGTTCCCCAAAAAAAACATTTGGAAAATCAGTGGCAGAACAGTTTGATCTGCTTTAGACATTCTTACATAGCATAAAGTCCATTATGCTGATTGGCTTTGGTCAAAGTGGATTGCAGGTCACAGTGTAGAAACATATCCAGTTAATCATGGCCCCTACTTTTAGGCCCGACAAACTACTGATCCGCCACTGACCAGAGGCTGATGGGACTCTTTCCTGTGGCCTTCAATGACATGAAAAACGACATGCCTTTACATAGAACTGACAGGCTACTGTGAAATTGGGCAAAGGCAAGCATTTTTTTCTTTTATTGGTATTTTTTTCCTTAACAGTGATAGAACTTAGATAAGAAAAAAAAAAAGTCTAAAGTTTATATAAAACTGAAACTGTATTTGGATATCACGTATTGTAATTGAATTGCAGAGTTAATTTTACCTTTGGGGCTTATGATGATGCAGTGAGTTAATGTACATGTATTAAACCAGTTTGATATATTCACCAAAGTGTGTCTGCATATTTGGCATATATCCACTTTGCTTCTGTTGCTGTCAGGTATTTCTCCCAATCTTAATGTGTAACTCCTATTTGAAACCTGTTTTTACTGACAATGACATTTCATATTTCTCACAACACGAAGTGGAGACAACATCATTTCACTTTAGAGTTAGATTTTTTTTGTGGTTAACAGAAAATGAATAGGTGCACTTTGAAGAGTGCAGAGGCGTGTGACTGCTTCTAGTTCTTAGACTTTAACAAGAAATGATTCAGTTTAAGTTCTTCTTTTTTTTTCAGTCAAGTTTTAATATTGTTGAATTGTCCATATTGATTTTTCTCCCCGTTTCTTTTATTATGTGCCACTATACATATTTTTTCCCTTTCAAATCTCTGTAAAAGTGACATTGTTCCTACTGAAAATCAGCGCTCTCATGAGTTTTTTTTTTTTTCCTGAAGACATGCCTCTCAAGGTTTTACCTCAATTGATATGACTGAACAAAGTTCGCAGTTCAGCTTCCCGATTGTAGCGTATGAAAGATGCGTTGCGACTCCCTCTGCAGCTCCTCCCGCGAACCTTGTTTTCTCCCTGTGTGTCCTCCTTCCGTCATTTTAATCAACCCTTTTAATTACAGTCACTTTCTGTCGCCTTGCATTCTGTTCCCACCTCTGGGAAAGTCTGCCACAGGAAAAAAAAAAAAAAACAACAACACCCCCCCCCCCCCCCCACAAAAAAAAGAAAACAAAAAAACAGGCTGTCCCCTTCCCTTGGGTAGTGGAGCCTGCTTGGTAATAGCGAGACTCTGCCAGTCCATCAGCAATATTGCCAGCTCAAATCTCTCTCCAGCCCGCTGGGTAGCTTGAACATTGTCTTGATAAATGGATTTTTGCCTCGACTTGAATGCATCCTTTTAAGACAAAGAGAGGAGTGAAGGCACTTGGGCTGGCGTGCCATCAAGTGTCAGTCTGTTCTCTTCATCTTTACTACATAAGCTTTTCAGTGTTTGTGTTTTTTTTGTGTGTGTGTGTTTTTTTTTTTGTCTCGCTCTTGTCACTCTTAAACGCTACACTGTAAATTGTTGGGGTGGGGGGGGGGGGGGGGGGGGGGGGCAGACATTGTAAAAGCACTGTTTTTACGGTTGAACGTGCATGAAGTGGATGCTGGACTTACGTCATGATTTTATTTTATTTATTTATTCTTTTTCTTTCTTCTGTCTTCGGCTTTTGCTCCTTGCACTCTTAAAATTGCGCGTCATTATGTTACACTTCTCTGCAAATTGTCTCTACTCAAAGTTTCAGAGGCTGAAGGATAAAAAAAAAAAAAATAGTTTACCCTCATAGTTGCCTACTTGATGGTTAAGAGCGTAATTAAAAAGGAGAAAAACACATATTTCAAGGTAACTTTTGATTGCTCATATGTCTTTGTGAACAAAGTTGTATCCAAGGACAGTATTGTTCAGGCTTGTCATGTTGTATTTCAACACAATGAATGCACGCTCTGTGAATTGAGGGAACATTTAGGTGGTGGCCTCTAAATATTTTATGTACCCAACTGTGGAACTCAATTCACTTTGAATTGTTTATGAAATGAAGGTGCTCTAACATTCAAAAATAATAAAGTAGGTTTAAAAATAACTTCAGTGCCATCATGAGGTTTACTGTTGAATCAAGCTCTTCCTCTGCCTTTTCAAAACAACAATATCTCTCTTTCAGAATGCATTAAAGACTTGCATTGAGCTAGGCTGGACGAAAAAGTTGTCCGCTGGAAGAAATTCAGATCTGATTATGTCAGTGATTACACTGCAGAGTGCAACTTGAATTGCAGTTAAACACTGAGGTTCAAAACATAAAGGCAAGAGAAATGTAACATAAAAACTGAAAAGGGAACTGCTGTATCACTGGCCGGGAATTAAAATTGCTCTGTGATGTCTAGAAATCAGAAAGACTATTTAAATGGCTTTCATCACACAGATAAATAAGTAAGTGCTCAATGAACTCGTATAACCGCAGATATTGGCAAGAAACTTCACATCTTTGTTTTAATTGTTAGTGTTAGTTTAATCGTAGAATAAAAGGGGAATAGGGATGTGAATCAGTATGCCTCTGCCTGATTATTGTGAGCTGTGTTTGAAAGGAGATTAGAACTTTCTTAACCTCACGGTCTATTATTTCACATTTTTTAACAGAATACACCTATACAGATCATATGAACACTAGGTAATTCAGAGGTTTTTTCTTTCTTTTTTTTTCTTTTTGAGTGGTAATAGATTATTGTCTGTCATGTTTTGCTCGCCGCCAGTGATGAACTGTATTGTGTTATTGTTTCGCTTTGCATATGTTGCAACTTGCAACCTCCATGTTTCTCTCACTAATAACCTCAGCTGGGAGCTGTGGGAAGACATGGAGGTTGAAGCTAAGTGTATTTCTTTCACCGCGCTTCATATACAATTGGCCAGGTGTATTGATTTTTGTTTTCTCTCTTTTTTTCTCCTCTTTTTTTTCCTTAAGGGTTAGTAAGCTAGTTGATTATACAACAACATCATATAGAGTAAACATCAGAACTGTCCTTTTCCTAGTCCAGTTTTTTAAACTTTCTTCACTAAACATTGAAACAGAAAGGACAGAAAATGAAAGGATTCCAGCAGTTGTTCCATGTACTTCTTTACCATCCAATAGCCATATAAACATATGGACCCTGATTGATAATGATCTCCTCTTTATTTCTATAACAGATGGATAGATGGATGGATGGATGGATAGATGGATGGATGGATGGATAAATTGATGATTGAAAGGATCCAGAATTATCGGATTACTTTCCTCTCGTAAGGCTTCTTGCTCTTTGACATTCTATCACCTGTGGCCCTGCTGTGTGGTATTTGCCATATATAGAATTTGTAGAATGGGCACTTCTAAAGTTTGTTATTTCATGTGACTGCGTTCACAGTTGTACATGGCTTAGTTCATGGCGATTATTTTTGTGAATGTCGTGGAATGTTGTATAGCCAACAGAAACACAAAGCCCACTAGACCACCGTATTCAGCTGACCACCCTTAGGCCCATTATGCACTGAAGCCATAGATCATTTAAAGCATGAAATCAGAATCTCTACATAGAGTCTAGTTCACGAAATCCAAACAGCGCTTTATCAGAATTATCAAAGAGAACAACCAAAACTCATGTACTGTATGTCAGTCGAACCTCAGTTCTTCTGAACCAGCAAAAAGAATAGAATCTCACTCAAACAGATGCGATAAGTGTGTGTGCGAAAAAATTGGCGAGAACCCCAGGTGTGGTGTGGGTGCAAAAGCAAAGAAGGTTGGGGCTAGCTGAAAACAATAACTCTTTGAGAAGTCCCAACAAGACTTTGGATGACTCCTCAAGTTTCTTTGTTAGTTTGACTTTAAGCGTGTAAATAAAATATGTAGCATATGTTATCCCACGTCACATATAAAAATGGATCTACATAAATCACATACATTGTGTGCTGGTTTCTGCATTTGTGTATACCGGCTTACACACTGAACCATACCTAATGCATGAAACTGTCATGAAATTTAGACTGTGGCACGGCAAAATCGTTCCCACGTACATCCCTCTGTACGTGTAAACAACACAGACAAACAGTCAAACAACATATGCAAACAGCCTTTTTCTACAGATTATAACACACGCATGCTAATATCCAATCTCCATGAACAGGTATCCAGGGCAACCCGTGATGAAGTGCTAACCTGGGCACTTAACAGTTGGTATGAATTGCTTTCATTTGCTCCTTTGCTCTATGATGACGCTGTTATTTGTAAAGCTGTGTTTCTTAGTAACAGGACAGAATGGAAAAGACGTAGCTCATGCTGGTCTTGGGGGGGGGATGCTTTTTTGGGGGGGAGGCGTAAACGCCCAAAAGTTAATAAGGTAAGATGAATAAGAAATGCTTTATTAATCCCGAGGGAAAATCGAGTGTCACAACAGCACAGCACAAATCAAACACAACAATAGCATAAAAAAAAAACTTACTTACATTGCATTATTACATTCATATTATGATAACGTAGTAACTTATTATACTTTGGGTAATCATTGTATCTTGGGCTTGGTGTGGAAACCCAAATCGTAAAAAATGACCCAAAATTTAATAACTTATAACATTATGGGCCGGTTATTACATTTTGCACTTGGTGTAAGGACCAATAATGTAATAACTGCTGATAATGTAATGAAATCATCAACAGATTATGTAACAAGACATTACAATATTGGTAGGTCATTAAATCATTGGTTTATTTTTCATGGAGTGCAAACTTTATAGTTAGGTTTCAGGATCTGCTGTGAATGACGTCCAATGTTAGTATTATTCTTGTCATATTAATGCCATTGTTAATGTCATACGCAGTTGTTTTCAGTGAGGTTTAAGTTAAGGATTATGTCAAAAATAATCATATTTGATTTGAATTTTTTTTTCTTTAATTAGTTTTTTTGTTTGTTTGTTTTTGTTTTTGTTTTGAGGAATATCTTGTTATTTTTGGAGGAAAAAATAATGGATGAATTAAAGAAATAGGAATGTTTTGGTGTTAAGTCTTTGAACCGGGTTATTCAAATAGATCTCCTAGTATTCAGTAGTTTGATGTGCTGGATATCAGGCATGTGACGTAGGCAAAGATTTGGGGACTCACAAATGAAATCCCACGAATAAGACTGCATGGGAATCTCCATGCTAAAAGCTAATAGAGACAGTGCAGTGAAATTAAAGCAGTATTAGATTTCTCATGTTAAAGGGCCATTTAGTTGTAGCACTTAAAACACTTTTACATCTCGTGTTGCTCTTACTTTGTCAAACTTGAAGTATTTGACCTTTTTTCCTCAGTGTTAATACATTATGGTGTTTGTATTATTACATTTTTTATCAAAAAGTGCTTACCAAACCAATAATGTAATAATCTGCCAATAATCTATCTACATTATTGGTTCCTAATTTTATTACATTACTGGCCGGTTACTACACCACTGGTTTTATCACTTTATGTTCTATTCCATTGTTGGCAGATATTACATTACTGGCCGTTAGTACATATATTCAGGCTCTACACCAAGTGCAAAATGTAAGAAACTACCCATAATGTAATAAATTATTAAATTGTGGATCACTATTATATTTTGAGCTTCTAGACCTAGCCCAAAATGTAATAACTTTTGCAAATTGTAGTACTTTGTTATCGTATTTGTAGTCTTTACAGGGGGCTAAAACGCAGTAAGTTAAGAGAAGTGTGTGATGATAAGTTCAATCTCGTTCTCTTTGAGTGGTGTACAAAAACACATGCAGCTGTTAGTGGGTAACTGGGGGCTATTGTGCAGCTGGACAGCAAATCTCCTACCTTTCCTGAGAGGAAAATTCTCTTAAGTGGAGCCAGTGGATCTGGGCATACATACCTCACTGCTGTGGAGCAGGCTAACACATGTTTGATTTCAACATCAGTTTGATTAGGTGGTGGATTAGCTCTGTTTCATTTTTAATCTTTCGTTGGCATGGACAGATGAGATCTAACATTTCGGTGTTTTCACGTAGGCCTATTCATAGTAAAACTAATTATTAATCCTCATCTCTAAAGATGACTAATGTGGCTTTTCCACCTTTCATTTTGTTTTGTTTGGTTTGGTTTTTTTTTTTTCTCTCTGTGCCTATTCAAAAGGGGGAATCAAACCATTACTATCTCCAGTTTTTTTTTTTTTAAATCCATTGAATATTTTCTTTCCCTTTGTACATTTAAAGGGCTCTTTTAGTTTTTACAGTAGTGCTGTAAAACCTTTAAAAGAATCAGGGACATCTCAGAAAATTGAATCAGTTCACCTGAACACAACATTTCGTGGGAGAAACGTTTCATCACTCATCCAAGTGACATCGTCAAACCCAGCTGACTGCAAGTATCCCCAACCTTATAAACAGCACAGTTGCATAATGTCCAACACCAGCACATTTGCATAACAACGAAACCGGCGATCAATATCATCTGCAAATTGCTGTGACCATTAATTACAATGGCCACGTGTACTATTCGCAGATGATTGGGGAATTAGCTGCAATCACAGCATTGTAAGATGGTGAAAGATGTACTCTTAGACCCCCTCTTCGGTTCAGGGACGGTCGTTCCCTCTTCACACAGATGGCTTTTTTGACTCCCCGTTCAAACCAGTGCTCCTCTCTATCCAGGACGCGCACATCCTCATCCTTGAACAAGTGGAAATGGTGGCCATTGTAATCAATGGTCACAGCAATTTGCAGATGATACCGATCGCCGGTTTCGTTTTTATGCAAATGTGCTGGTTTTGGTCGTCCCGCGGCTGTGCTGTTTATAAGGTTGGGGATACTTGCAAGTCAGCTGAGACTGACGAAGTCACTCGGATGAGTGATGAAACGTTTCTCCCGCTCAACGTCGTGTCCAGATAAACTGATTCAACTTTGTGGGATTTCCTTCCCTGGATTACTGAGCATGCATCAAGACAATCAAGGAAATGTCATTATCTCTAAGAGAGTGTCTTTTCATGAGCATTCATATTCAATATGACCCCATATCTATGCACTGTCCCAGAGTGTCAAGCTTACCATAGCTTTGCCATGCCGCTTATTCTGAATTCAAATTTGACAGTCTTTTCCCTCAGTTATAGAAATGACCTGTATCTGCTTTGAGTGTCACCAAGCAAACCGCATATTTTTACAGATAGCATTGGCCCTTTATTGCTTAACAGCACACCCGCCTGCAGTTCTGTACTGAGAATAACAGGACAGGCCTGATTGGACTCTGGGCTTAAGAGGTTCGCCGCTGAGAACAGATTGTTTCAGACACAGATACAAACACATGCGGACACTCAGTGGGGAAAGACAGCAAAGTGTTTCTGACATGATTAGTACAAGAGCACGTTAAAGGTAGCTTTTTTCTCAGACAAGGCTGCGAAGGGGATTGCT
Organism: Chanos chanos; assembly: GCF_902362185.1. Lineage (NCBI taxonomy): Eukaryota > Metazoa > Chordata > Actinopteri > Gonorynchiformes > Chanidae > Chanos > Chanos chanos. Next base: position 42,190,983 of record NC_044500.1, read on the forward strand.
TATTTAATAATGTGTCTAAGGTTTTGTGCATGTGTAACCATAGTTTCACATCAAGCACTTGTGTAATTAGTATGCCTCATTTTTAATTGACTACCGAAGATCATCTTTGGGACCTCGAACTTGTGTTGGGCAAATTGCGAGTGTCGTAATAACGGAATGGCTTCAGTGACGGCTATATTCTGCTAACTTTTTGCTCAGTGAAGAAAACAAGATCCAATTAGACTTCTGGAATTGTGATGCTGCCAGCAATTGGTATCCCAAATGCAGGACACAACTCTGCTCTCCAAAGTCCTTTCATTGTGAAAGATGCATCTCTAGTGCCTCACTCCATTAATGCTGACAAAAGCAGATAAGGACATAAGGTTAAACTCTGTTTCCCCTTTGGATAGATTCTCGCCCTGAATTTCAATAGTCAGATTCATAAATGTTTGGAGCCTTTTACTTGTGCTAAGAAATTCATTTCTGGTCGTCGAAGGCCAGCCAAATTTTAGTTTGGCAGGAAGTACGTTTAAAGTGACTGCAGTTTTTGTTTCCCTTTTTATTTGTTCTACAAATAATACAGGATCATTTGTTTGCTAGTTTGTTTGCTGACTGAAAAGTAGACTGCTGTAACTTTTCTCTCCTCCGCTGAATTCATGTGCACACACTGATGACATCAAGCTTCATTCTCAGAACATTCTCAGGAAAACTCAAGGCAACCTCCAAAAAAATTGAGATTTCTTTTTCTTTTGTAGCATTTCTGAGACTTTCCATTGATCTATTTACCTGGTTCATAAAGTTTCAACTTTATCCTGTCTACAAGATGTTCTGCTTGTATCTGATCCAGTTCTCTTGTTGTTCCTGTTCCCTAACTTTTTTTTTCCCACTCTGTATTTCTTGTGTAAACATCAGTTTTGGTATTGTGCAGAGTTGATGAGTGAAACAGCAATTTAGGCAGACCCTGAACATCATGGTGAAGAATTGTATGAATGAATGAATGAATCAATCGACCAACCAATCAACAACCCAACCCTAGGGACATTCTGTCGCCTGTTTTGTATAGATGCTACATCCTTTTTCTCCAGCAATCTTTTTTTTCTAATGGAAACGGTTTAGCCATGTTATAACCTGAGGCATTCCTGCATTACAAATTTACAAACCTGCATTACAAATTTGGAATTTCGAACACTTTTGTGGAAAACAATTTCACTGAATGCGTCAATATTTATTTTATCTTTTATAAGTCTGCACTTTTCTCTTTATGTAAAGGAAAAGTGCTAATTAAGTCATTAAGTCAAAGGATTTTGTTTACTATTTTGTGTCAGACTGAACAAAAACTCTGAGCTAATGCTGCAGTTAGGCAAAGCTTCACTCTCGCCACTTAAGCACTGATCACAAAGCAAATTTCAGCAAAGCACCATTAATGTCTATTTTAAAAGGCATACGGCTATTTATTTATTTATTTCCTATTTATTTATTTGAGACACTAAATAGTTTTAAAACTGCGGTGCAACACTATGCCATGACCATTTATCCAAACATATTAGATGTGTTTAAAAGGGAGCTCCCTCTTGTCAGAAATGCTGTTTATGAATGGTATACCGCTGGGGGATAAACCCATTTCAGTGAGTGATAAACAGATTGTATAGAAAAGCAAACCACACGCGTGTTGTTTGTCTCAGGTAAATGGCCATTGTGGTCACACCATCCCTGCTAGCACTGAGAAGAGTCAGGAGTGAACTTCCTTCATAATTGGTGACACAGTCAGTCAAAGTTGGTTTAACGGCAGAGGTGCACTCACTGTTTTATGAATTCTTTGCTCCTCAGAATGGATTTGTATTGAAAATAATTGTTTTGAGAGTGTAGTGTGTGGCCTTTATCTCATTATCTTTGTCAAGAATCCAACTCCTGTAATACACAATGAAAGCACACCCTGAAGCAAAAAGGAAGGCTAGCAGAAGGCTGGCAGAATACCATTAGTGTGTGTGTGCGTGTGTGTGTGCGTGTGTGTGTGCATGTGCGTGTGTGTACGTGTGTGTGTGTGTGCGTGTGTGTGTGTGTGTGTGTGTGTGTGTCTCTCTCTCTGTGTTTAAACGTGCACACTAACCCTCTGGACTGTCTCATTAGGACTGAACTTTCTGGAAAACCCACTCAGTCACTCACATTTTGTTTGATTAAATGTCACTATGCATGTATTGGTAATACTGTATGAAAACCACTGTATTAGCTTATGGAAATGGATAAGAATGTGGGCTAGCTTCCTATATGTGCTGCTATGTAAAACGCAGAGGCTGACTACGTGAATCCAGAGGGTACATGACATTAAAAAAAAACTAATTCTAAACAGAAATGATGACATCTATGTCATCTGGCCACCTAATATTCGGAGAAAATACTATCTAAAAAAAAAACCCCAGAAACTTCACAAAAAGAGTCTGAATGAAACTGTAGACATTCAGGTTACTGTCTATCCAACATACTTTTCCCGCTTTCCCAGTTTCCTATTCTGGAGTATGGAAAACTCCAACAATCACCTGAGTTATCCTTAATGCTCAGTGCTACAATCCTTACCGCCGGGGCATAGAGCTTCTGAAATGACATAACACAATCACTTTGCAATGGTAATTACAGTTGCTTACTAAATTCCTTCATCACATTAAGTTGAAACCGAAGAGCAAAATGTTTAGCTAAGAAAGTGGAGAAGGTTATATGGAATAGGAATAGGTTTTGAAATAATGATTGCCCTGGGTTCCGCATCTTTCCCAGTATACAGACCAAGCAAACATTACATTTTCCAACCAAGACTGAAGAAGGATATACATATTTTTAGCCCTAATATCTTCAAGGAAAAGTTTGACATGTCATAACATATTCTTTACATGGTGGATGCATATTTCATGTTTGCTGGTGTCACTTTGACGTCTTGGCTGATTAAATGTAATCCATTATTTAAGGCATGTACCTGTATAATTCTCTTAGATCATCATCCATTTTTCACGTGGAAGATTCAATCAAATCAACAAGAAATGACATTAAAAGGTTCCAACACAAAGGAAGTGGAATTTTGTGGGTGTTTTCTTTGACAGTATTTGACGTGGAATATACATTTAAAATTATTTATGTTCCTTTTTTTTAATGTCTTTGCCCTCTTCACAGTGCACCTAGAGCTCCAGAGTGGCATATGATCAGCTGAAAACCTGAGAACCAAATTCAGTGCAACACGGAGACATAGATTAAATGCTCAGATAGGAGTGTTTTGTGGTTGTTGTTGTTGTTGTTGGTATTGTTGTTAGTGTACGTTTTTTTTTTTAAAACTTATTTATATATTTTTTGTGTTGCCATGCAAGATTTGCTTAACTTTTCTTTATTTATATATACGTTTCTTTACTGTGCTTCTGTGTTACTTGTGGTTCCACAGAGGCTGCATAGAACACTCTGACCCTGTTTATTATGCTATAATGCAACAGAAAACTGAACAAAACTCTCCTATCTCCATTTAACCGTTTATTTATTCATTTATGTATCTATTTACTAGTCGTTTCTGAAATGCTTTAAAATGCTTTAAAAGGGGCATTTTGAACACAATGAACTGTTATGTACAGTTCATAGACCAATATGTGGAGTTAGTCCTTGGGTATTTTACTGTATTGCTCTCTCTCTCTCTCTCTCTCTCTCTCTCTCTCTGTCTATATATATATATATATATATTTCTTTTCTTCAGTATAACTCTCAAAAACAGTTCTCTCAGCACTCACCTAGTTGCTGTAATAGGCCTTCAAACTGTTAGTCACCCCCATAATCCAGAGTGTCCTCTCCTTCAACAGACAAGCCACAAGAAGGAAATGCAGCCAGCAGCACAAAGTCAGGCTCTCTGCCTGTTCTTCCCCTCTCTCTCTCTCTCTCTCTCTCTCTCTCTCTCTCTCTCTCTCATTTCCCACTTCCAGTGGAAACCCTGACAAACACTGGTGATTTGGCTCTCAAACAGAGGGAGCCATCCTCTCTTGACCACAGCTTAAGTAAAATTGCTGCCTGCCTTTCATGGTCAGCCATATTGTTCCTCTCTTTGATGTCACTGCTCTTTGTGGCAGGGAATTGCACCCTACCTGGACAGCCGGCCAGATGGATGAGGGGAGCCAAAAGCAGGCGAGTGTCCGTTCGCCATCTGTCTGCAATCGTACAGAACACTCTCTTGGTGCAGGAACATGCTCTACCTGCCCTGCCTCAGGGGTACAGTCATCTTTACTCTAAGGCATTTTGAGTACATTGCGCGAACTAGGCCAGGGATGAATGTGCATTTGCCGTCTTGCAATGATTGGTCTTGTCCAAATACCTTTTCAGCGTTCCCTTTCCATCTAACCTTGCTCTCTTTATCACTAATCATAACTTACTGGATAAGTGAAACCTTGATAAAGTCTGTAGGGTGTGGCGTCTGTTAGATATTCAGTCCTTAACACAATACCTTAATGCCTTGAGCCCTGTTCAAATTTTTGTAAGTTTAGTACAGGTTTAGGACAAGGTGAAAGTACAATGTAAGATTACTGGGTTAGGACCCAGCTATTTAAATATCTCATCTGTTTGCTGCCACATCTGGCTAAAACATCTACTGGTGTTCTGATTGATGTAATGCCACTCAGTGTGCAAGAACCTAAAATGAGTGATGTGAAGTATGCCATTTTCAAACACATCTGTTTTTTTTTTTCCTCTTAGCTGTGAGTCTCTATGAGTAAATGAATTTGTCCTGGTGGCACTTAAGGTAAATAGTGCTGGCAATACCAGTCAGTCTTTAAACATGTATGCTCTATTGGCCTAAGCCAGTGTGTGTTATGACTGGTGAATGGACATTCCTGGTCTTTATGATGTCACAGCGTTGAGCAGATGTCCTGATTCGCCTGTCAGCGAATTCCTCTCCCTTCCGTTCCTCGAAACAGTCTTGTCATGTTGTTTAATATTACATAATCTTACCAACAGCTGGAGGGACATTCATCAAGGGTGGCAGTTAATGAGGGGAAGGAAAGAGAGAAGGTGTGAACAAAAAAAAAAGCCTGATTTTGCCCTTTGCCCATAGTATGTAATTCATTTGGATTACTTTTTTCCAAAATTACTCTGGAACAAATTTTTTCGACAGAAGGCTTCAACGGAAGAGTGAATTCCCTTAAGAATGTCTTGGAATCCAATTAAAAATTGGAATCTTGACATACCGAGGTTTTGCCTACATGTGCCACTACATAACTGAAGAGCAAGTAGAGTGGGTGATAGATGCTGGATTTGAGTAAAGCTGTTTTCTCAATGCTTCATCATTATGCCACATGTATATGTCTCTCTGATTGTCGTGAAAATATGTGCTAAATCTGTTAAAGCAAGAAGTGCTGACTGATAGCTGATTTGCTAACTTTATATATATATATATATATATATATATATATATATATACATATATATATATATATTTTTTTTTTTAACTATTTTTGTAATCAGGGAAATGTTCTCACGTTTAGATGAATATATACTGAGTAAGGTTAAATCAGTAGTCTGTGTCAGAGATATGAGCTTTGGTAAGTTTACTCAGGAATTGGTTTCAACACTCGATGCATTTGAGACAAAGAAATACAGTCAGTGTAACGGATTGCTTAGTCTTGAGGCTGGTAGTCTGATAATCATTGTGGAGTAGCAGTCTATCTCACAGGATAACAGCTTACATGGTAATTGATAGAAACAAAAAATAATGAGCTCATTTAAAGAGTAATGCATAAGGGTATTAGGTAAGTAAAAAACACTTGTATACTAATTATTTCCAGATATGAGCAATTATTTTAAACCTGTCCCATGAAATGAAGAGATAATTTACACAACAAATACTTTGTATTTACTTGGACACAGCAGTGTGTCAGCAATTGGTAATACTCAATAATTAGTTTATGCTAATTCTATGGAGTGAATAAATAACTAATTTAGTACCTTGTAAGTTCGAGTCGCTTGCGTGATAAACCAGTTTTGGCTGGTTCATTGATTGGCTTTTGGATGGCTCTGTCATGAAGAGCTGGGGAGCAGCGCTAAAAGGCCCATCGTGATGAAAATGCCTCTGTGCGTGAGGGTTAGGGTGAAGGGGATTATGGGAACAGCGGGCTAATAAGCCGAGGCAGTTCTCAGTCTGCAGACACACCCTCTCCAGGGCATCGCTTTATTGTCACATGAAATTGTTTATTCGACTGGAGAAGGCAGACATTTAAAAAAAAAAAGAAACAACAACAGCAAGAACTCACTGTTGTGTTTTTTGCCTTACTCAGAGAGCCTAAATAAATATGATGTATCTTTGAGTAAATGACAGATGTGTGTTAACAAAAGATGTAAAAAAAGACTGCCATTAAATAAACACATATCAAGTTCTGCAATGAGTAGTAGTGCAAATGAAAATAAAAGATGCAATAAAATACCTAGCACAAAAGGATCTTATCATACCTCAGCCGCAGAATTTAGCAGTACACTGTTTTTCTCTCATTTCATACTTTAACTTTGTACTGTTCCATGTTTAGGAATTCTGTGTGCATTTTGGCTTTCGTTTCATATGGTGCTCCTTAAGAAGGTTCGCTTTATGGCAATATCACTGTGTCTGTATAACTCTTACAATATGAAGTCTCCCAAAGACAGCATCATTTGTACAAAGGAAACATGTCTGTTGAAACTGAGATGCTGTTGTTAACTACCTGCAAATCCAAGGCACATCAGTTTTCTTCAAAAACATGCCTGAGTAGAGGGCTCGAAAACCACGTTGCGTCAAAATATAATTATCTTATGAAGCGGTTCCGTATAGTCAGATATTTCAAAGTGTTAGGTTTTTTTTTTGTTTTTGTTTTTTTTTTTTTTGCTCTGCATCACCTTATTCTATTCCTAATTCACACCAGACGTGAATATGTGGATAATTGTATTGCTTTGCTTGATTCGTAATTTATCCAGTTACACAATTGAACAATCTATTGCATCTTGTTTGTCAAGCACAGTGATATAATCAGTGTCAGACATTTTCCTAATGAAATAAGCTTGATGAATCCCAATGACTAGAACATCCTTTGTTTTCATTTACATTCACCTCTGAGTTAGCAGTTTTAAATCATTTGTTTTGGAGCTGTCTTTTTTACTTTATAGATTGGTTTCACATTTACTTAATTTATGTCATTATTCACAATGAGATTTGAAGTTCAGTAGCAGTTTTAAGACAATTTATGCAGCTTTATTGTAGGCACTGGTGCAGATTAGATTAATATGTGAAGCATCTTTGGTAGGACTTTGGACGGGGTTGTGAGGCAATACTTCCTTGGTGTTTTAGCTGTGCAGGAAGTTGTTTTCTGCTATTATCGGAGTTGCTTACATGCTGGAGGGTTTTTAATGCTAAATATGTTGTCTAGACTGCGTCTGAGTCTTAGTCCATTAGATCCTTAAGGACGCGCTCTCCTATCAACTCTACTGGAGTCAATTAGGACTAGAGACACAAAACATGAGCAGTTTCAACAAAGTGATGCGCTCTCTTTCCGTCTGTTCCGTACTTATCTGCATTTGCCTCTTCTGTTCTTCTGGTCCTTTTTTATTTTTTTTTTTCTCCTTGGTTTATCTTTTGACAAATAAGAGTAGTCACAGTTGAACCAGTTTATTCTTTCAGCCAAGTGCTGACGAGATTTTTTTTGAGACGAGGATGTTTATGATGTCACTTGCCACTTGCCATCTGAGTGAATTGATCTGGTGGAAGAGATATGAAGACGGGGGCAAACGGCGGCGGAAGAATAGCTGCATGAATAGCAAGGTCACCAGCCACATAAAAAAAGAGGTTACGGCATTGATGTAATCTGCTAGAGGCATACCAGTGGGTGGGTTAGTGATCTGTTTCACTGCTTAATACGCATGCTTCATAAAAACCCTACTGTCATCCCCCTCTCCTCCTCCCCCGGCTCAGCATACCACGACCTCTGCGTCTGTGCACTTTAATTCTGTATCAGGTGACATTCGGCGGAGTAAAAGGACGCTGACAAACAAACGAACAACAACAACAACAACAACAACAACAAAGCTTTGGAAAAGTCCTGCAGACATGGGTTTGAAATGGCAGATTTAGATTGTTTGGGCGGTGAGGAAAAACCATGAATGCGTACAAGCGTCGGCTGATGATTCTCGGCGCAGGACTGACAGGCTTACCTACTGAGAATCTAGCTTTTCCCTCCTCCCTCTCATTAAAAGTATTTATTTACTGTCAACAGCCTCTACTTTATAGTTATTGGTGTTAATCACGCTAATGGAACTTGAGTGGCACTCTGACCACCTGGGTAATGATCAGTAATGCACAATTCGCCTTGCCAGTCATACTTGTTTTTTCTCTGACTGCAAAAAAAAAAAAAAAAAAATGCCTTTTGAATGTGACTAAATTTATGCAGCAATTGTGGTTGTTTCTAAGAAACTGAGAAACTCTCTCCTCTCAAGCAGCTGACTTTGTTAAATATGGGAATTAAAAGCTGACACAAACAGATGAAAACATATGGTAGTGAAAGCAGATGAGAAATCCGTCGTGTTTTGCCTCAGGAAGGCTAGTCATCTTACCTGTCACTTGTTTACCATGTGATTCCTAATGAGGGAAAGAACAGGTCCCGTAGTGGACCTGGTCATCTCTGTGGCTCCATGGGGCTCAGACTGGAATTCATATGTGTATCACACAGACAGAAGGTACTGCCTGAAGCTCATGCCGGTGTGAACCAGCATGGGGGAAGCTCAGCGCTGCTCAGTTTTGGGAAGTGGTGCATCATCTGATTCTCCTTCAACGCTGTTTGATCCTTGAGACTCTTTTTATAATGTCAGTCACATTCCTTTCTGACGATGGAAGGGGCTGTATGAAGGATATTAGAACATTATTTTAAATTATAAAATGGATAGTTCCGATCCTGGATGCCGATTGGTCAATTTTGCATTCCGGCTGTATTTATATTCCTGATATAACACAGCTACACAGCTCTTCTCTTTGATGTAATGTCATTTGATAAATAGATGGATGAGTAGTTTTCAGGTACACCCAAAAACCTACAGTTTGTGATTAAGCTAAAAGTTTGCCTAGTTTAAAATGTTCCGTGTCAATTTAGACAATGGGACATTTTGGGACATGACCTTGTTGACTGGAATGTAAATCACCATATTGTAAAAGAAAAAAAAAATCAGTGTGGTATGCAGTATATTGTAAATATTGTCACATTTAAAAGGCTTGTAGCTGCGACCGTATCCGGGATATGGCATAGCTTCTCAGCCCTCAATGCTTTATTGTTTCCAGAGTTGTCATGGAAATGAATTAGTGAAAACAAACAAAAACAAGCTTATTATCCTGTTAGTTCGACACAATTAAGAACATTTGAATAGCCTGATTTCCTTTTTTTTTTTTTTTTTTTCCCCCCCACTGCAGGGGAGAGCTGCCATTTAATCACTGCCTTTTTAACGTCTGTGTTATTTTCCAGTCTTCCGCTGAAAATATATGTACATATGGGAAGGTGTAGAGGCTACGAGTATTGATAGATTCCCATTCTCCACCATGCACAATGCTCTCACCATAACATAGGACCAGCTGAGCGGGCAGGGAGACACAATATCAGTGGTGGGACTGGAGGCAGAATTTATTTCTTTCATTATCCTATCTATTTTTTTTTTTTCACCTCTTCGAATGGGGAAAACATTATCGGTAGCAAGCCGCGTAGAATCCCAGCCAAGCTTAGTATTATGCAGATATGCGCATCGTTACCAGAGATCTGCAGATCTTAAGAACCTGAAAAGTCCAGTACGTTCCTAAGCTCCTAATTTCCTCTGCATTAATGTTACGCTGAATGATTGCGGCCTTCAGATTTGAGCGTCGGTTTCTTATTTGGAGGACAATAAGCCTCAGATTGTTGCAGCTGGAAGGGAAGTTTGCGGGCCGCTGAGGCGGTGAACACTGTGGATGTTTGAATCAGGCCTGTACTGTCAGCTAAGCTGTGTTTTGCAGTGTTTGACCATGCAGGCACCATAGTGACTTTACCCTGGATTGATGAGCCATTTTACTTGTTAATCATTTAACGTCCTGATCACTTAAAAAAGAAAATAAGAAAAAAAAAACAAAATTGACAGTAAAGAAGAGCTCTTGAGATCTTGGGATAGAAGTTAGCCCCCCCCCCCCCCCCTTCTTTGAGTAGCTTCTATAAAATGAATGTGTTGTTGTCTCACATGGCTACTCATAAATTAAAAGATAGCAACAACAAAACATACAGCTTGGAGATTAATTTTACAGAAGTGTCACTAATTGCTTTTGGTACAAGTTGTGCTATGCCCTGGTTCATCAGTGAGTAATTTTATGTGAGCATACGTTAAAAAATAGGTGGCCAAAAAATTTGGACAACTCTGAATGCAGGCTTAGGCAGAGTCGCACTGTTTTGCATCCAGTTCTATTAAATCGAAAGTTTGAACACAATAAAAGTTACCAAAGCACTGAGGTGACAGGGTGAAATATTCCGCAGGAGTGAAATTATATCTCCATTCTAATGAATGGCATGCATCACTCTAAGTCCTCATAAGATGCCATGCTGACAATTTTTGAATTGCCATAAACTCATGTTTATTCATAGCAGGTGTTTTGCTTGTTGTTGATATCACCAGGGTACGCTTCATCATAGCTGTATTCCATCATTTTGTGTGTGTGTGTGTGTGTGTCTGTGTGTGTGTGTGTGTGTGTGTGTTTGTGTGCGTGCGTGCGTACGTGTGTGTGCGCATGCATTTCATTTCAGCAGCCTTCTTCAAATGTCCATCTGTCTTCTTGTTGATATATTCATATCAATAAAGAATACCTCTGAATTAATTAACCCTCCAAAGTCATTCGGTCAAGATCACGGCACGGTTCTGTGATCTCTGATCACTGCATTGCTAATCAACTTCTCTTTAACGGGATTTGATCACGTGAACGTTTAGTGTAACCTTTATCGCCAGCGTGTCGATATCGTTCGCAGCCTTTGCAGCTTTTTAGAACGGAGAGCTCGATATCCAGACACGGAGGCTGTGTGTCATTTTGATTTTTGTCCTTGTGGATGCCCTTCAGAGCATATGGCCTGTGCTCTCCAAGCTTCATTTGCCTTATTTACCTTCTATTAACAGACGCTCAGTGCTGACATTTCAGCTAGAGCGCCACACTCACAGTTCTCAGATCAGTTTGGAGGCTCGTCCTCTGTACCGCACAGTCGGGCAAGGTTGTTTCTATTTACAGTTACAGTTTTTTTTTTTGTGTGTGTGTGCCTCTGACGTCTAGACTAGGCTCTGTTTTCATATGCTGAATTGATTGTGGACCCCATTAAGTAAATCTTTAAGTAAAATATTTATAGAATACAAAATTATGATTTTGGATTTTCTTTAGCCATTTAAGTGCCAACATCATGCCTCTTTCCATTATCAGGAAATCGATCTGCATATATCGGGTGCCAATATAATTGTGACAAGATGGAGGGACTTATTTTTCATATAATGAAATCAATATGAACTAGTCTAGCAAAGGACATGGTATCGACTATGTTAAAATGTGTTCACAGTGGTACCATTGTGCTTTTGAAAAAAAAAAAAAAAACTTATAATGAGGGCATCTTTCTTAGATGATCTATCTAAACATAAGATATTTGTTTTGATTTTTCTTATTGTATTGTTTTATTTCAATATCATGTGCTTCTTACCCACAAAGTGTTGAGGGAACAGTATTTAGCATTGAAACGCATATCAGAACTGTCCAGAGTACCTGACATAATTTATTCATTGATTGATTGTTTGATTGACTGATTGATTGATTGACTGATTGGTTGTTTGATTGATTGATTGACTGATTGATTGATTGATTGAGTGACATGGTTAGAGGTTGGAGATTGTTAACAGAAAGGGTTTAGAAAGAGGGGGACGGCAGCGGTCACTTAAAGTAGAGGAAGCCCGATGTGTTGTATCATAACAACTCTCTCTCCAGGAGAACTCGCTGACACGCCAAACTCAGCCTTGCTTCTGTCTGACCCTTGGTCTTTCTCATCCACTTATAATTGCTGCTAAAATTTACAGACATGCTTTAATTATTAATCCCTGGTTCTCTGAAATTAGATGCCAAAGGATGTTTATCTGTTTTGAGGTTCAACCTGGCTTGTCTGCATTTTAGTAAATGTAGCCAAATGTAATATTTATGAGTTTTAAAAATAAGAAATTAAATTTTGCTATGGCACTTGCAGATATTACATGTTCCAGGTGTTTTCTGCTCACACTATGATTCATCGTAATTAAAACGAATATAAGAAATGGGACACAATTTTGGATTTTCACTCAGGTACAATGAATATCATTTTATGCACATTTATGATTTTCTCTGGTCTGACATCTATTATCATTTCTCTCTCTTTCTCTCTTTCTTTTTCCGCCTTGTAGCATTATATCAATATCTGTATTGGTTTTTATTTGATATAGACAGGGTTGTCTTTTATCAGCATGTACAATGCATTAATGAGATGAACGAAAGCTGCCTGGATGGATGTGTAATTGAAGTGTAAATTGAATTATTGTATTTACTTACGCTACCCTGTGGGTATGCTCCTTTTTACCATTTTACACAAACCACCTCAGAGAGAAGAGCTGTGAGAGATGACAGCAGAGAGTTTACATAGACACACACACACACACACACACACACGCACACACACACACACACACACACACACACGCACACACACACACACACACACGCACACACACACGCACACACACAAACACAGACACACACAGACACACACACAGACACCAGATACACAAACAATATTAATCTCATTCCATCAGCTACAAGAAAATATGAATTCCTTAAGGCAAGAGAAACCACAGAGAGCACTTGCCGTTATTAATTTGGGACACAGAGTTTAATAAGTTGATGCTCTGACTGCTCAGGCAAACTCATTACTCACAACTAAAACAAGCTAAGAGTGCCGTATACATAAATAAGTGTACAAAGGACTGTGCGAGGTAGAATGTTCCATTTCTCTTCAGTGGTCTTCATGATGACCTTATTTGTCCTTGAAAAAGTGCAGAGGGTAGTAGCGTACTCTGAAGGGAGAGTGTGAAAGGTAAATACATTTTTAAAAATTTCACAGCAAAGACAGCCACCAACACTGGACAGTTTACTCATGTCCTTCTGGGTCCTTCCATCCATTCTCATATCCTTATTGGATACATCCCTCTAGCTCTTTGACATCACCAACTGTCCCCTGAGCTGAGAATCATTATACAGCTCTGAGTTTTGCCATTACAGGCCTTTCCAATCCTTCTCCTGTCCCTTGTCTCGTTTGTCTCTCAGTGTCATTTGACAGGGCTTTTAGGTGGCTTTGAGGAATTGGAATCAAACAGCTTTGTGACTTGGAGATGGGCTTCTCTAACTACTGACAATACACTCTGAAATTAGTATACCACATATGGCTTAGAAATTTTTCAATTGACTTTTGTATTTGTTCAGTAATTGGCACCACTGAAAGTTTTCAGTGTCAAAGTGGAGCAGTATTTCTTTTCCTTTTTTTTCTTTTTCTTTTTTTTTTTTTTAAACTTGGATTGAGAGCTCTGTTTGTGTGGAGAACGCCATCTCACTTGAGTACCAAGGTCATGTTGCTCACTGAGTTGTTGTCTCAATTAGTTTTTCCCTGGCAGCTTGTGGGAGGCTGGCTTTTTTTATACCTCAGTTGCTCTCTGAATGCATTAAACTGAAGCCCACTTGGGTGATCAGATTCTGTCTATAGTCAAGCCAGCCCTTTGCAGCTTTATTGTAAGTTCTGAATATCTTATATATTGTTTGAATATATTAGTGCTTAGAGCTATGAGGTAGATTTTTAAAAAAATGTGTTAGTCAAGATTTCTCTTTGGTTTATGCTTTAAAAGAGAGGGGGGGGGGTTGCTCTCTTTTGGCATCTTTGTGGTTATATGAGATTGCAAAAGTGAGCAATCCTGGTTATTTCTTGTACATGGAGTTGTTCAGTGGTTGAAATTAAAACACGTAAGACTGGTTGCCAGACAGTAGCTCATAGAGCAGAGGAAATGCCAAGTATACCTTGCAGCAGTCTACTCAGGTTAAAATCGCTGGTACCAGAGTTCCCATTAAGCACAAGCCATAGCCCTCTTAAAGCATTTAGCATATGCTTGTGAAATGGAGATATGACTACATTAACTCTGGCAGCATGTTCCTCTGTCAGTTTATAGGTCACCATGTAGCCCATCTCATAAAATGTAACATTATACAGCAAATGAGGGAAATACGCAGGATTTGGCACCCTGTTTGTTATATGCATGTACAAACTTTGCAATAATTTATTCAGTGTTTACCTTGATTTCAAATGAAACATGATCTTCTGTCTGTTCAATACAAGCCGAATTTCTTTTGGAGGGCCTACAAAAAATCTTTTAAACAGTGTAACCTGAAGGAAACATGAAAAACAGCCAGCGGACTTGTTTTGACTGTTAAAGTCATATATGTTGTAGATAGGATGGATAATGTTAGAGAAGCAAATTTGAAGGGATTTACTGCTGACGCAAACAGTGCTAACAGTGATTAGCCATGCAATTTGGAGTCCCATGTTCAAGGCGATGCTGCAAATATAGTTAATTATTCTCGAAGGATTGTCAAGCCCTAAAACCTTTTCAATATATGCTAAAAGTTGTATCTATCTCTTTTTTTTCTTTCTTAACAGGAAAGATGAATTTGACCTGAAATCTGATGTCTAATTAGGCTGAATCTCACAGTGCAGTTTTCAAATCAAAACGCCTCTGATCGGATGTGATACGCCATGTTAAAATTCAGTTACGGTGGAAGTTCTTTTGGCTGAAATGATTACGCTACTCTAATCTCATTTCACTCAAAACTGGTAAACCCTAAATTTCAATTACCAAAGTGTAGATGTTTTTTTTGTTGTTTTTTTTCTGAGCCAGAAACGATGCTCCGAGTGAGTCATAGCATATATAACAAAGTTTATCTTTACCTCCACTGGGTGTAGCTCTCCATCACCCTCTCAAACAGTAGGGTATGAAAATTAACATTCAGTCACTGTGCTTTTGTAATCTCAGGTCAGGCTAACATGTGCAAAAGCCACTCAGTGATGAGTCTGATGCATCCAGATCATGTGAAGACATACCCAGGGTGCTGGGAAAACCAGATATCTTTCATTCTCATTGCTCTGCTCGCCTTGCTTCAGTGTGATAGAGCAAAGACTTGCATGCTAATATAATGGGCATAAAAGTCAAACTTTCAAATACTGTTAAAGGACCAGAAAAACTGCTGTGGTAATGGTGTGAATGCGAAATGTTGAGAGTTTACAGCAAACTTGCATAAAAAAGTCAGATTATGATGATGGTATGTGTAAGAGTCTTAAAACCTTTGCTGGAATCTGTATGTGAAGCCATAGTAGAAAAAAAAACAACAAACATGTTTAGTGAAGGGCATGTTGTAGCAGTTTGCACTGCTTCCAATGTCTGGACATTCAACAACATAACCAGAGACTTAAAGTTTAACATTTGCACCATTTATGATTAATAAGGATGCAGTGATTCTGTCATGAAGAATAAACAGAAAGGAAATTAAGACATATAGCGGATTTGCCATAGAAAAGATTTATAGCGTGATAGTTAACAGCTGCAACTTTGGGATTATTAGGTCACATGTTTCCCATCAGTTGTTCTGACAGATTTTATTATCAAGATTTTAGCAGAATAAAAATGATAAACATTTACAACAAAACTGTTTTTTTTTAATTGAAGAGGAGTGTTTCAAAAATAGCAAGGAATGTAAGATTATGAATGAGTTTTGGCGCTGACTAGAGTTTTTTCTATTTTCTGCACACCTCTTTTGAGAGTTGAACACATACCCTCAGAGGAAAGGGGATTTACTGATTACCTTGCTTTTCTGTGTCCAAAGATATGAAATAAAGTTTAAAAAAAAAAAAAGAATGCAGAAATTTGGAACCACAAAAGCCAAAAGGTTAGCTGTGATTTATGTAGTGGGAAAGTTAATAAGTGCATCACTGTGGGCTTTTTACCCTCTTCTCATTATGTAGCCTCGAATGAATGGACAAACCCCCCCAAAGACAGGTTAAAGCAACACAGCAAGAAAAAAAAAAAATCCATCCACTCTCACGTAATCATGTAAGCATATGTCATTCTTATGTGCATGTTTCGTTGACTTTATTAGTTCACATGAAGTAACAGAGAATCCATGCGCTGACAATACAGTTATGTTTCAATAGCTTGAGTTGTGTGTTTAAGTGACCATTGCTGTGGCTCACTGGATCTGGCTTACATTGTCCTCTCTCTCCCTTTCAAACCCAGTACTGCTCTGGTTTCCTCTGGCTGTATGATTGCTTGGTTACAATCAGGAGGAGATTATTTCTCTCACAAATTCATGTGCTGTGGCAGCTATCCAGCATGCCGCTCGTGGGGTATTGTTAAGGGCCTTGAAAAGAGACAGCCCCACAACCCAAAATGTAGAGGGGAAAAAAAGAGAGAGAGAGAGAGAGAGAGCGACAGAGAAACAGAAGTGGTAGATGCCAGAGCCTGGGGTTTTTAATCGTTTAATACAGCATTACCTCATGCGGCCCACACTGAAAAGAGGCGTGTTATTCATTTGTTTTTTTTATGGGTCAGACCGAGGCTAAATCTCTGTAGAGCACCACACAGCCTGGTTGGAGGTTGCAGATGGAGGCTAAGACAAGCCCACTCCCTCTCTTGTCTGTGGGCAACATTGATCTTGGCCTTGACCCTCTGCATTGGTTGTCCTTCAACTGACGTCACATGCAATCAGATGAACATCTTGCTCTTGGTGATGTAGCCATCCTGTTTATTTTATGTAAGATGATAGCCCTGGAGGATTACCCTTCCAAATGGATCTGAGAACAATACCCCTGATAGAGGACTGTGGATGGAAAAGAAATGCAACAGCAAATGTCCTCAAAATACACAGCATGCTATAAGTAAATATTTTTTTATGGTTTGTTATATTACCTTCAGTGTCTGATAGGACTTTGGATTCAATAGATTTTTCCATTACTTTCAGTTTCAGATTGCAAAACTTTATTTCCCCCCTTGCTATTGTCAGGAAATCTGAATAGCTTGAATTCATAGAGATATACTATAGAGAAAGCCCAGAAGTGTACAATAGGTAAGAATTTACTATAGCCTCCAAGCTTCACTCTTTCATTCTGAGTTTTATGGAATAATATGGCCCCATTAAGAGAAAAAATATGTAACTAACCTTGTCCCGTAGAGAACAATACAGGTATCAATGCAATATCTAGCTTGGCCTGCCTGTAACTCACAACAAGTCTTAAAACTATATGCGTTTTAATGGAAAGTAGATTTCCATCACTCTCTGCATAATCACTGGCACAGGTCACCCATGAGTGTCTTTCTGTCGTGTATCCTTGATGTCTGATGGTACAATTTACATTGACAAGGTGAGTCCATGCACACACACACACACACACAAAAAAATCTGTTTTGTGTTCTCCTCTCACAAATACTGTGGGCTTTTATTTGTGCCATAAATCCATGACTCAAAGTTTGCCAGATTTTAAAAGGCCCCATAACTCTTGTCAGAACACTGAGTCGGTAAATATTAAATCCAACGTGATATGCCAAGTAATAACAAGCCTAATTTATGATGATGTCATGCAGTAAACCATTTACCGAGGCTGTTAGCAATGTCTTGCGTTATGTAGACATCCTAAGGGTCATAAACAATCTAAAAACAGTTAAGGTGAACATCAAAAACAAACAAGCCAAACAGCAACAGGTGCCCCTAACTTTATAGAAGCTGTTCCGCTATCTCCCTTTCTCAAGACCTCCCTCAATTCATTCAGCTCTTATAAATGTATGAGTCCCAAAAGGACCTTGTCTGCAAGATGACCTAATGCAAGATGTATTGCTGGGAATACAAAATCCGGTCTGTTGGCCTTCCCTACCCCTCCTCCCTTCAAACTGCTTTTTTTTTTTTTTTTTTTTTTAAGGCTTTACAACCATCGCATCAAAAAAGTTTCCATCATTTCAGGCTGACCTTTAAAGGTATCTGTTATTCGATTTTAAAATGTACTCTTAAAAAAAAAAAACAATAAAAAAAAAAAAAAAAAACGAGATCGAAGTAACCTTGAGATGGTTTTGTTTCCAATGAAAATAATCAGTATTCTTCCAAGCGGCCGTTAGTCGGATTGATCTGCGGTCTTAATTCCTCCAGTTGTAGCTGTAGCGCGAGAGTTCCCTGAGCAGCTTGTCAGAGGACTGTGGATGTAGAGATGGACTTTGAAGTGAGTTTTTTTAGCTGACAGAAAGCACAACTGGATCTATTCTCTTCCCACATGTCCAGCTCGCGGGCCTCTCACGGGAGCCGCGGCATTGTCTCATTAGGGAACGTGGGCCGTGTCTGAACCTCTGGAAAGCTGATGACCATGCACAATTTACTGACACTTTGACACTTAATCTCCGCTCTCTCTCTCTCTCTCCCCTTTTTCTTCCCACCAAACTGTGGAGTCACCTCTCATTTTTTTTTTGTTTTTTTGTTAAGAGTAGCTGCTCGCTTTTCTGAACTTAAATTACTCTTACGCGTACGCTCGCTGATATCTCTCCGTCTTTTACACGAGATTGATAAGTCTTTTTTTTGAATTGCTTTCATGTTGAAGGGTTTTTTTTGTTGTTTTTTTTAAATCTTGTTACTTTACACATTGTGTACTTTACACATTATTTGTCTTATAGTGGTCAGATGTCTTTTGATTTGATAAACACCCATCATCTTTATTTACAGAAATCACTGTCAGTTAGCTTGCTCTTTGGTGAACTTTCTGTTTTTGCTCACATTTCTGTCATATTTGTACAAAGCTCCCTGGCCCTACTTTATTTTTAACACATTTTATGAAAATATCGTCTGACATCAGAGAAACTTAAGAAATGCCTTTCTTTTCTTTTCTTTTTTTTTTTTTTATTAGAACATTTCCATATCCATCCAGCAAGAAAGTACCTCTTAACCTCCAATTTTTCATACCACTGTGCTGACTGATTCTGATCAGTGAGATTGTCTTCTCTAGACCCCTGCAGAAAGTTATATTTACATTTCAGAAACGATTGGACCATTTCTTTACTCTCACACTTATCATCTTTTCTCTGTACATTTACACGTTCTTTGTACATGTATTAATTTAAAACGGGAAAATAATCATAATTGCTCGTGTAAGAGGTGAAAATACAGACAGCGTTTTATTCTTTAGAACTGTGTATTAGTAACAGTTGTTGCTTTGTCTGAAGCCCTTTGTCATTGTTAAGTCATCGTATTTTTCGGCAGTGCATAGGTGTACGTGTGCATAGGCGCACATGCGCATGTAGCGTTGACTACAATGTACTGTCATTCTTCCTGTCACCTGATGGCTTCTGAGATGTTTCACTTCATGGTTAAGACAGTACTATTTTTGGATTCTGTAGATCAAACTTGACTCCTGTGGCCATTACACAAATAATACTGTTTTTTCATGTTTTTGTTAACATATCCATTAGCTTTTCACTCACACTCTCTGAGGAAACATTAATAGAAATTACCTGTTTTTTTTTTTCTCCATGTAAACACAAATCCAGTGTTAAAGCAGACACAGATGTTTCTCCGTTTAATCAAGCAGACGGGCTTCATTAAAACTCCACCCCACTGTTATTCCCTCAGAGAGACCCAATCTCCTATTAAAACATGTTTATATTTTCCCATCAAAATATTTTGTTAATATTGAATATAAATGCAAATTAGTCATATCTTTTGTAGGTCATTGTGATGTCAACTATCAAAATCAAACCTGCCAATGTTTAATTTGAGCCTATCGTGTCCAGCACAGCACACACATACAAAGCTGTAAATACTGCCAGAAGATGTTTAATGTGATTGCTGGTAGGTATCTGCATATCAAAAGAGAAATGTGATTTAGTGAAGTTTCTAATCAAATAAGGTAATAAATGAGTGACAGTGCGAAGACATTCTTTTCTTGGTTAAGTTTTCGAAACAAATTGTCCCTAGCAGATGGAAGAGTGTCCTTCAAATTCAGATGGAAGTCTCAAGGTCCTAATATGCAAATGAATTTTCTCTTTGAATTATTGTAATTATTTTAGAGGACAACGGATCAAATTCACATTTGGCAGCTAGACGCAGCATGTAACTAATTGTGTTTGAAAATAAAACCTGCATTTATTCTCCAACCCAATCATAATGTTTTAGGGATGCATCTCATAATTGGACCACCCTCAGTAGGCTCTCATTAGTCTTCTATGATGCATGTATTTCTTTGCCAAACAGAAACGCTGTCCATCAGTATGAGATATTCTCTAGTTTCAGAGAAATGCTGTTCTGCTGTAGAAACTTACTCTTCAGTGAAGATGTGCTATAAAGAAAAGACTCTTTTGATTTCTTTACCATGGCAACAAAGCAGTGTAACTCACGGGGGTCCACATATGGAGTGAGAGCAGGATTTCTGTAGATTAAACAGGCACTCACTTCTGCTGCTCTACCGCTTCTCTTAACCTGATGCTTTGTTTTAAAAACCCATTCCCACTGACTTTAATGAGGTGCAATTATACCCCTCTCTCATGTTAATTGAATGATTTTTTTTCTCAGTATTCACTCAAAATTACTTTCACTCACAATTTTACTTTCCATTATAATACAATACAAAAATGATTTTGTTTATGAAATATGGTGTTGATACTACTTCTAGTACTACTACTACTACTACTACTACTACTACTACTACTACTACTACACACACACACACACACACACACACACACACACGAACACAGTTTGTATTCATATCTAAGTAGGGAATTCCCATTGACTCCCAGTTGCCTATAACCAAAAAACACTAACCTATCCCTAACCCCAACCCTAACTAAAGAAATGTTTTGATGCTTTTGGTTTACCAATAACAACAGTATAATTTAGAAAAACATATTATTCACTTAGTGGGGAACAGCATTTTGTGCCCCATACAGACTTTGAGCCCCACACCATGAGTGTGCCGTTAGGTCGCAAACCCCAGTAAGCTAGCTTTACCCTAACACACACACACACACACACACACACATAGATAGATAGATAGATAGATAGATAGATAGATAGATAGATAGATAGATAGATAGATAGATAGATAGATAGATAGATAGATAGATGGATGGAATCTGGCACACTGATCTGACAAATTTCCGCAGCCTATTGTATCTTTCACTGTTTTCAAATAGAAGCTTTGAGTTGACTGTAGCTATAATGAACTTGCATTAATGACTCATTATAACCAACTCAATAAGGAATATCAAGTAAAAAAAAAAAAAAACAGAGAGAGACTGTCATTCTGACCACTTCAGCTTCCCTTCTGATCAGTCAAAAGATCTACAAAAGCACAATAGGAAGGCTTAATATCTTTTAGCTGACAGAGACACATTTCAGATGTCCCTGTCTGCATTCAGTCTCTCATTGTTGTTTGTCTTTAAAGAAATTTAGTTACTATGCACAAGTACTTTAGAATGACAGCTCTTTTATTTAATGAAACAGTTGTTTTGACCGCTTTAGATGAGTGTGATCCAAAATGATTAATTAATTTGTTTGGGGAGGGGTGGGGGGTGGGGGGGTGAGATGCAGAATATCTGATAGAGCTGTAATGCAGCCAGACAGTAGAGCAGTCTACTTTCCCTTCAACGCATTAGGCTGATTCTCCGCTTTCCGTGACTGGAACCGCTCCCCAGCACTCAGTGATTACAGCCTTCTGTGGAGTCAGTCAGCAAAGACTGAAAGATCCTAATTGGTGGATGTGATGATTAAAAGCACACGAATGCTAATTCCCATTACTTTTCTGATGGTGGTCCTCAGTGTGAATTATCCAAATAATGTACTTGTGACGTCCTTCTCCTTCTTTCTTTCTTTCTTTCTTTCTTTCTTTCTTTCTGTCTTCTTTCTTTCTTTCTTTTTTTTTAATGTAGGTCAGCACTTTATGGTGTTGACTGGAGAGCACTTTGGTGTGTTCTGATCCATCTGGTCTAGTAAGGTGTGGTCTGTCTATATAGTCTGATGTGTATAGTGTGGTAAGATATGGTCTATATAGTCTGATGTGTATAGTATGGTATGCTACAGTCTGTATACTGTGATGTGTATAGTATGGTAAGATATGGTCTATATAGTGTGATGTGTGTAGTATGGTATGGTATGGTCTGTACAGTGAGATGTGTGTAGTATGGTAAGGTATGGTCCATATAGTCCGATGTGTATAGTATGGTGAGGTATGGTCCATGTAGTCCGATGTGTATATGGTGAGGTATGGTCCATATAGTCTGATGTGTATAGTATGGTGAGGTATGGTCCATATAGTCTGATATGTATAGTATGGTGAGGTATGGCCCATATAGTCTGATGTGTATAGTATGGTGAGGTATGGCCCATATAGTCTGATGTGTATAGTATGGTGAGGTATGGTCCATATAGTCTGATGTGTATAGTATGGTGAGGTATGGTCCATATAGTCTGATGTGTATAGTATGGTGAGGTATGGTCCATGTAGTCCGATGTGTATAGTATGGTGAGGTATGGTCCATGTAGTCCGATGTGTATATGGTGAGGTATGGTCCATATAGTCTGATGTGTATAGTATGGTGAGGTATGGTCCATATAGTCTGATATGTATAGTATGGTGAGGTATGGCCCATATAGTCTGATGTGTATAGTATGGTGAGGTATGGCCCATATAGTCTGATGTGTATAGTATGGTGAGGTATGGCCCATATAGTCTGATGTGTATAGTATGGTGAGGTATGGTCCATATAGTCTGATGTGTATAGTATGGTGAGGTATGGTCCATATAGTCTGATATGTATAGTATGGTGAGGTATGGTCCATATAGTCTGATGTGTATAGTATGTTGAGGTATGGTCCATATAGTCTGATGTGTATAGTATGGTGAGGTATGGTCCATGTAGTCCGATGTGTATAGTATGGTGAGGTATGGTCCATATAGTCTGATGTGTATAGTATGGTGAGGTATGGTCCATGTAGTCAGATGTGTATAGTATGGTGAGGTATGGTCCATATAGTCTGATATGTATAGTATGGTGAGGTATGGTCTGTGCAGTCTGATATGTATGCTATGGTAAGGTACGGTCCATATAGTCTGTATAGTCAGATGTGTATGGTCTGATAAGATATGATCTCTCTGCTAACCTAGTGCTGTGAGAGCCTGTCCTATTAAGTCAGGATAACAAAAAAAAAAAAAAAAGAAAAGAAAAGGGAAAATATAGGAGTAAACTTATCCCTGACATTGGTCTAACTCTGTACTGGGTACAGTAGTACAGCCGTCATTACCACACTGCTTTGTGACCTTGTGGTCCACAAGGTCTTTTCTAGGGTTCGGGCCAACGCTTGTTTCCATTATAATTGGTTAGTCTGTTGCACCGTGAGTTCATAGTTTTCACACATGAAGCTCTTCCTCTTTTTTTTCTCCCTGGTCATTTACATTCCAGTGCCTTAATTGGCCACAGTGCCAGGTGTCCTGGTTCACCCTTCTGCCATCCTTGATATCTGACCCAGTGTGTCATACTGTCCTTTTTATTTTAATATCATTGGTCACATTATTTCAAATAATATGTTGCATACTGTGCTTTAGTTAGCCTTCAGCTTTTAGTATCTCAAGGATCCTGTTGACCGACCTGGACTATCACACAAAATCATAGAAAGACAAATTTAGACTAGAAATATGCTCTTTTTTTTTACTGAATGCCATTGAATGGATATCCTTCTCGTACTCAATGAATAAACACTTGTTGGACAATAGTGCAGTTTTCACGATCAAACAGATTAACTGGATATTTTGTATTGTAAAGAAAGAAACAGCTATAATTAAATGATAATAATGAATTACTGCCACAGGAATGGCATCAAGAGAAAAGCAGATATCTGTTTAAAGCTGCAATTCTAGATATTCTTACAGAGCTTACAGCATGACACACGTACCTGAACAACAAGGTCTTTGTTTTACACCTCTGCCATTACAACAGGCATTTATCACACAGCAACGACTCCTCCTCGCCTAATGCACTTCAACACACATGCTGATGGGAGCAGGGGCACCATTTACTTTGTCCCATAGTGTGATGTCCATTTAGAGGTAGCACCAATGTGGCAGTGAGAACAATTATACACACACACACACACACACGCACACACACACACACACACATAAACACTGGTGTACAAAAGGGCTGTGAGAGGAATACAATGTGTGGTGTGTGGTGTATTAGTTCGCACAGGTGGTTCTTGTCCAAGCACTTTGTTGTCTCATTCTGTCTACTATCTAGCCTTTTGGCCTTCTGGAGCATTGACAGTTTAGGGCCTTTTTTCCTCTTTTTTTTTTTGTCTGTGTTCAGCCCTGGCACACAATAGCCCACAGGCTGAATTATTTGCCCCACTGCACTCTGGACTCAGAACTGCACTAAGATCTTGTGAACTTGTCCAAGCAGCACCGTACAGCACCCATGTGAACCATTAGTGTCTATGTCTGTTATTCAATCAATTACAGTGTGGTCTTCCAAGAAAAAGGGGGAAAAAATGTAACTCTGCTCACAAAGAGACTGCTCAGTTGCATCATGGAACGGATTTCTCAGAATATGATTACAACACTCCCAATGGATATGTCTTTGCTGAGGTCAAGCTGCTATTTTCCAAGTACATATACTGTACACTGGCCTCTTCTTTTTTTAAAGAATCTTTTAATCAAAGTGTAATAACTATACTCTTATCCAGTTCTTTATGACATTCTCTCTCTCTCTCTCTCTCTCTTTCTCTCTCTCTCTCTCTCACTTCCAAACACTCATGTCCAAAACCATGTAATTCCACTTTAATAATTTTGAGTGATATTTAGTTTAAATGCATAATAGGACCAATGTGATCTTTTTTTTTCCCTATAAAATTCATGTTAGACTCAGCAGTGCCTATAATCATGGCAATCTTATATCCCGCTACTCTTTTCATTCCAGTAATCACTCAAGTACAATTTACTCTATTAATATCTCTCTCCTTGAGCTTTGTCTGCCCTGACTGACCAAACACTCTGGCGGCTTTGATATGGGTACGGTCCTTTTCACTCCACTTCTTGGTTCCAAGCTGGGGTAGACCATTCAGATGTGAGCTTTACTATTTTTCCCCCTCAAATGCAATTTTCACTCAGTTCAATTTTATTAAAGCAGATTAAACAAAGTGAACGCACTGGCCTCCATGAGTCGACCCTGGCATTGTGATCTGTTTTGCTAATTTTTCTGATGTGATGTAACTGAAAAATACCTTCTGTTATTAGGAAGATGACAGCGTTGTCAGAGATGTTGGTATTTAGAGAGACTGTTTCCGTAGCTTAGCCTCTGGACTTGATATGTTGACAGGTTCAAACCTAAAGCCCACTGGCCTGGTTTCAGATGGTACTGCTTCGTTGAAAATATACTTTAAAGTAACTCTTTAATGTAAGCAATTAGAATTTTTGAAGCCAGTAAAGTTGTTTTTTTTTTTTTTTTTTTAAATTCTGCCTTTTCTTTGTGGAACTTAAGTAAATGGTTTATAATTGTAATTATAAAAAGTTTTGCCACTTTGGAGACTTTATACCATCAGTGTGGTTTTTATTCTGTAATTCAGCTGCTGTTTGTAAGTACATCTCGGCAACTTGAGTGTGCTGCTGTGGTGTGATTTTGTCCCTTAAGGCCTTCCTTTTTTCTGCTTTTGCATGCTTTATGAACTCAGTCTCTTATACCGAGGTTGTTAGACAGTTTAATGAAGAAAACTAAAAAAAAAAAACTATCTATCATAGAATGAATTTGGTTACTAGTAAGTAAGTTGGCTTTCCCTGAATACCTTTTAATAAATAAAGGTTTTGGCAAGGAGTATGTGTTTCCACAGCACTGAAATAAATGAATGATTAATCTTTCCCTTGTTGCCTTACCATGGCTTATTAGAACATGTCTAATATGTCTTATACATAATAACACTTATTGGAACGAACAGATTATTGTAGCACTTTTGATCTATAGACCTGAGGTGGGTCTCTTGGTGTTGAAACATAGCTGTTTTATCAGAGAAGTAAAATTCGGTTATCAATTAACCAATGCCGTGTTCGCGATACGGACAACAGGAGGGATGTAATAAGATTCTGAATCATTAATTAAGGGGACCAGTAAAACTTACTTCCGTAAAAGCACTATCTGCTTTGATGTCTTTGTGCCAAAAACGGTGAAAATTGTGTAATTTGAATCTCCACTGTGGCAATGATAGAATTACTCCTCTGCCAAACATGTGCGTGAAGGACATTTCATATTCCCGAGTCAAGGGTTATTAAACATTCTCCGCTGTATTCATCTGTGAGAGGACATATTCATAATACAATGGGTACTGCTCAGAGAGATTTTAGATCTTTATCACTCCAGTGTTTTAGAAGAGTTCCTGGGGAGGTGAGGGGTAGGTTGTTGATGAATGTTCATTTCCTGGAATTGACACTAACAAAATGAAAGCAAAGCAAGTCAAATGGCTGAGGAAAAAAGTACATTTGAAAGTCTAAGAGTTAGAAAAGTAGAACTGGGTGGCTTTAGTGTCTCAAGTCAAGATGCACACCTGAACTGAATATATCATTTTTGTCTACGTTCAACGTGATCATCATTGTACATAAGAGAGAGTGCGCTATAAAATAAATGATGCATCGTCAAACTAAAAAAGTAGGTCATTGATTGAAGTAATCAGCCTAAGTATTCTATCTAATTGCATCACACTTAAAGAAAGTTGGGTTTTTTTTCCCCCCAAACTGTTAGAAACTGAGAGAATATGGATGAAATGCTAAAATGAGCACTCCCTCTAATACTTTTGCCTCTTACTTGTGTAATTATGACCTCAGAGACTTCATAGATGTGGAGGGAGACAATAATCAATTCCCCTCTCCCATTATGAAGAATCAAATCTCCCTTAATCAATTATGCCATGTGTTCTGGACATATGCTACATCTCAAGTGTCGTTACTGGAGTTAACAGAAAAAAAAAAAAAAAAAAAGATCTCATGTTAATTTATTTGTTTGATGAAGGAGTTGTAGCATTGGTGTTGTCACGGATGTGTTGGCTATGACAGATGGTCCGCTGGTTAAATGAAAGCACAGAGGGTGTTTTTTTTTTTCCCTCCAAACATGAGCCGCCTAGAGGGGTTTCTAGCTTTAGCACTCCCTCAGAAATGTATATAATATCCCAGCATCCTCAATCATGGCAAAGGTCAGTGTGACAAAGTAATCGATGGGCCGTCGGGGACACCTCCAGGAGCCCCCCTGAGACGGCGAAATAGCCGTTTGGCCACGGCCATAATCTTTTCTGAGCTCCTTTAGTTGGCCTTTATCCTCCGACACTTGTTCAACTAATCTCATTTCTGCTGCTAATGCCTACCTCCTGAAGGTAGCATGTTGACAGAGAATATCATAATAATGATTTATACACACATCCAAATTGGATCTTTTGCACGCCTTAAACTTAAGAGAGGTGGCCCTGTTTATACTGACTAAATTCCTTTTTGAAATGAAGTAACCATTGCTTTCAATATAGATGAACGATTGAGTAGCATGAGTAAAAAGGCTTTTTTTTTTTTTTTTCACCTCACAGCAGGAATATATGTGTGAGTAAAAGATCAAAACCACCCTTCTCTGAATTCTTTTTTTTTTCCCCATTTTTTTTTTTTCCTTGCTGATTTTCTTTGGTGTGAATATGAGCAAGAGGTGACTGTTCCTGTCAGTTTTCATGTTACTGTTTGGTGTTAGAATGCAGATGCTACCTACTAAATTTAACTGTAGCAGCATGCACTACTTCCATAGAACCTCCACAAATCATTAAAATTGCACCATAGACTGGCATTGTCACTTCAGTCATAACTCCATACACCAAGACACCATTGAAATGGAAATTTTGATACTTTTAACATGCGTCACCAGCGCAAAAAAAAAAAAAAAAAAGTCTTCGACAAGCCTGGTGCCATTTGCACAGATATTGACCATGTTGTAAGACTTTTTTCTTTCTCTAAGTATTTGCTTTACACATACAGTGTACCTTCAGGACTGGATCCTCCCCATAGTTTCATGCCTCTAAGCACTAGCCACATTTGCACCTGTGTCCTTTGATATTCTTTTTGTATGACGATTCTTTTTTTTTTTTTTTTTGTGCTGTGGACTAGATGCGGCAGTGATAACTTTAAAAAGCCCTGACAGTTTTACTGTTTAGCCATCCCTGATCAGAAAATTGAATCTAAATAAGATTTCCGTATGAAAGCTTGGCACAGTCATGCTTGATGATAAAAATCGGTGATATACTTTGTAAAAGTGTTTTAATTAAAAACACTGCTATTTTCCCCCCGAACCACCTAGCTCCACTTGCCACTTGTTAGATTTGTGCAGATTGCTTTTATAATATTGGTATATTCATCTGCATTCCTGGTAATATCTGTGAACTTAAATGGTATAGGCAATACACACACAAACACACACACAGAGAGAGAGAGAGAGAGAGAGAGAGAGAGTAAGGAGTAAAATTTTTATATTTCAAAAATTTTACCCTCACATGCTATACTTTGTAAATATGTCAGTTGAAAAGGTGGAGGATTCAGTCTTATTTCTAATGTGTTTAATTTTCAAATAAACCGAATGTTGATCCTGCAACACAAATACCTTTATTATTCATTATCACACGTGTAGAAATTCATCAAAATTCAAACATGTGCCTCCGTAGGTGCTGTCTTTTTAAAATGCAACATGCAATGTTTCACCAAATGTTTCAATGCTAATGGAACCATAGCATATTTTAATTAGCTCATGAATTTCATGGGAACAAATCTCATTAGATACATCAATTCTTTTTTTCTTCATTTTTTTTCCCTTTTTAAATAACTTATGAGGACACCATAGTCCCTTGAGTCCCTCAGTTTGAATTTTTTTTCTACTACCTTAAGAAGCAAAAGCGTCAACACATTATGCATTTAGCTTTAGCCTATTATTTTCTTGATGTTCAACCAGCATTCTTTTTTTTTTTTTTTTCTTTAACTTCACTCCCTCTTTTCTGCAAATATAACAGGAATGCAGTGAGTGCTGATTTACGCTGGAATGAAATTTCTTTCTTTGTTATTTGAGTTTCTCATGTCTAATATACATAAGACACAGAGTCAACATCAGCCTACAAAGCATTTGTTGTACTAGCCATATCTAAAACAACATTAAAAGCACCTCTTCCAGACTGCCTCTCTCTGCCTGAGTGATATGTACCTATGTAAACAGCCGTCATAAGCCCTTGAACGAAGCCTCGTGCCTACAGGTAGCGAGAGAGTGAGAGAGAGAGAGAGAGAGAGAGAGAGAGAGAGAACCCAGTCTCAGACCATCTCAAAGGGGCAGCTTTTTTCTTTTCTTTTTTTTTCTTTTTTTTTTTTTTTTGTATTTGGTGAGTAGCCAGCTGAGATTAGGCAATGTAATTGAAAGCACTGAGGGTTGTAATTGTGACTGCCCTGTGCCTTGTACGTGAGCTCCAGTCTGCCAGGGCCTGATGTCACGCTCTCTTCTCCTCTGATGGCCTATGTCTGACTCAAGACAAGCGTGCAGTAGACACTGGTTAAGTTTCAGTCAGGTCCCCTCACATCACTGTTTGAATTCAGAGGCTTTCTTATGATGAGTGAAACTATGAAGCACAGGGTACGGCAACCGGCAGATCACTCTCTTTTTGCTTAAAGTGGAAAATTATGGTAATAAGGTCATTAAGTTACCGAAACAACAATCAGTCAGACACACACACACACATACACACACACAGACTCTGGAATCTGTGAATATACTTCCTACACATACATAAACTTACTTCCTACACATACATGTGCATGGTCTTACAGCCTTGTACCTGAAGCAACGGGGAGATGTCTCAACCATGTTTATTTAATTGTACCTCTGGGTTTACACATGTTTGGCTTTCCAGTTATGAAAAGCTGAATCCAGTCTGCCATTCAATATTTATTTTCAGACCCTGTGTAGGGTGGAACGTCCCCGGTATTGACTTGACCCTTCAGCTTAAAGGGTCATTTCACATGCATGGGGAAAAATCAGCACCATGGTGTTTGTATATTGTTTACTGGCATACTGTGCTAATTGTGAGAAAATTGTATTTGGAAGGGAACAGCATGCTGCGTGTATTTTAATCAGGGGCGGGGCCAGAGAGGGGGCTTCAGGGGGCACGGGCCACACTGGAGATTTTATTGGCACCTAAAATCCTAGTCTATGATTTGCCATCAACCAGGTCAAAGGCAGGTGTAACAACCTCGCCTCCTCCCTCGCCAGTCTCAACCATTCCACGCTCAGCGTCGCCGGTCTACCAGTCACCGGCCTGATCACTCTCATCCCGCACACCTGCCCTCACTTTAGTTTCCCATTACACATCTCCCTATTTAAACCCCTCCGTCGGATCAGTCAGTGCGAAGTCTACACCTTCCCGTGTCTACTGAGCTGTTCGTCTGTTCTGTGTTCTGAGAAAGTGTCTAGTTTCCAAGCTACTCCGTTACCTGTGTGCACTCCCCTCTGGCCCCCTGTTATACCTGTCTGTGTAAAGCTTCATTTGTTTATTTGCCTTATTAAAGCCTCAGTTTGCCTGCACTTGTGTCCTCCGCCTTGGTACTTCCTGACAGCAGGACTACCACCTATGAATGAATCAGTGCGCCACTTGGCCCACCCCAGTCAAAACACTCTAGAATTGCCATTAATACCTTTAAATGCCTGCTGATAATGTTTCTTCATATCCTGTAAACTGAAAATAAATTCAATAGTCTTATTTCAGATTTGCATGGTTAAATCTGATCATTCAAGGAAACAGCAGCAGAATTTTATGACTGAATTGGAAACATTTCTTCATTTCTATTACGTAGTAATAAATTCTTTTGGTTTAGAGTTTTTCAAGTGAGACTGGTGAAAATACGTCAAATATGATGTTCCAATAAAAAAGAAAAAAAAATGATACTGTGATAAAATTGTCCTCTGCTGTAGGTAATCAATACCTGATGCCTTTTGGTGACAATGAAATGTCAGCTTCACGAGAGCCGTATTTTCCGGAAACGATTTCCTCTGAATCTAATCTGTAGCGAAGGTATCCAGCGTGGTGCATGCGTGTGTGTGCCCCGTCAGTGTGCGTGCGTGTTTGAATTTGTTTGAGGATTAGACTATCTGACGGTAAATGGCGTATCGGAGACCGAGAGCGAGCTCCTGGATTTCAGCGATTACATGCAGTCTCCACAGTCTGAGTGTCCAAGGTGAAAGATAAGGATTAAACATGTAACCTCTGCCAATGACTCATAATGCTGGACACACAACACAGCATCTATG
The DNA here is from genome assembly GCF_902362185.1 of Chanos chanos. Taxonomy (NCBI): domain Eukaryota; kingdom Metazoa; phylum Chordata; class Actinopteri; order Gonorynchiformes; family Chanidae; genus Chanos; species Chanos chanos. Next base: position 42,222,399 of record NC_044500.1, read on the forward strand.
ACTTCCATGTACTGTGTGAAGCAGATCATGAAACCGCATTTGATTATTAGACAATGGCTGTTAGGATAAAAGGAATAATACAAGGTAGATGGGAAAATGTAAAACGAATTCTACTCTGCACAAGCCTGACCACCACTCGCGTACACACACATACACACACACACACACACACACACTCACACACACACACACACACACACTAATTGCACCATTTTAATTCTTAATTGTGGAATTGCTGGATCCCATTTGGAAAGAAAACCATCTGAGACAGCTGGTGTACACACATTTCCTGTTTTTTTTTTTGTTTTTTTGTATCCTGGAATGTGTCTTCTGGGATTCCATCCAAATGCAGTCAGGGATCCTCTCTCTTGTAGCGCTTACCAGAGTAAGCGTGTTGGAACACGGTGAAGGCGGGCGGTGTGATGGGAGTGTGACGGAGAATACGTCGACTCATTATCTCGTGGTTTCAGCCCTGGATGCTCTCACACCTACATATACACAGCCCTGATCAAGCACCTTGACCGTATAATCACATAGACCTACGGTAAACCCATTACTATAATTTATGCTCTCTCTCTCTCTCTCTCTCTCTCTTATACACACACACACACACACACACACACAATGCCTTCGCTCAGTCATTAGGGGTAATTAAATTGAGAGGGAGCAGTCATGGTCATACGCCAATTTCTTCGTTTCAGTTGGGTACAACATCCTAAATCCGGTGGAGAGACAGCTTTGTTTATTTATTTGTTTATTTATTTGTGATTTTCTTTTTTAGACTTCTTTTCTCACATGCTTAAAGTAACAAGGTCTGTGGATATTTCCATGCCAAACGGACTTATTTAACTGTTCTCTGTTCCTCAGGCTGATGGTCACAGTGCATTTTTAGCCCATTGATCTCAGACAGAAATCTCCTGGTGAGGTTACCAAATGTGGTACAAGAAGGCTGGCCCTCAGTCGATATCTGTTTGTTATAGCTGGCAGAGAATTGGACTCCTGGAGACTGTGGATCCCTTTGGCAGTTTATGGATTTTGCTTTGTCTGGGAGGTTGCCATCTCGGATATTCTTTTATCATTGACATCTCCCATTGAGACTCAAAAAAGAAAGAAATCTAAAAAGCAAAAAAAAAACAAAAAACTTTTGTGTGTTGGTTTAGACATTCTGCTGGAACCCTTCCTACTGCATTATCAGAGAATAAGTCATTAGTGATTAATGGCATCTTGCATAACTTGCCCAGACGTCTTCATGCTCTTTGCTTTTAGGTTTGACAGTCTCGAAACTATTTCAGTACTTCTTGAAGAGTGGAATAAGTTCTGTCTCTGTTATCATACGCAGATTAATCAAAAGTTTCTTGTGCACCTCCAAATAATAAACTCAAACCTGAAGAGATTTATGCAAATATCGTATTTCTTAGATGTGTTTCTTCTTTCTCTCAGGAGTGTTTCGGTTTGTCTTCCTTCTTCTAGATCTGGGATCCTAAGTAATGGCCACATTTCGCTTTGGGCAACACATCATCAAAGCATCTGCGGTTTTTCTTCAGACGGAGCTGTCCTTCGCTTTGGTCAATCGAAAACCCGTGGTTCCTGGCCGTATCCTTTTTATGTTTGCTGCAGAGACTGGGACATGTGTTACTGGGCGAAGAAGAAACAACATCTATTTCAGACGGAGGTAGGGTGTCATCTCTCTTTCGTTTCTGTCCATCATTCCTAAAGGAACATTGTGTACTCAATGGAGCAACATTGTCACTGCTGGTTGTTGCTCAGCAACCGTCTGATCTTGGTTAAGTTCAACATGACCCGCTCATAAGGTCACGCAAACAGATGTTTACCTCCGAAAATGCCGTGGAAAGTTGTCAGAAAAGTCAATGGAAAGGAAGAGAATGGTGTGATGAATAGATAGCTGGGAATGTTTTGTGCTCTGCACTTTCTACGGATATAAATGTAGATTGAGTACTGAAGACCTATACGTCATTTTCCTTCGTTCCTTCACTTCCTCTCTCTTTATGTGAGAAATGCTGTACTTTTGTCTATTTATCTCAGTGCTCAATGAGCAAATGCAAACCTTGCATACATTTGCATGATTTCCGTTACTGATTTGTTTGAATAATGTGCTTATTCTCTTTTTTGGAATATTAATAAGTCCTTGGCTTTGTGCTTGTGCTCCTCAAATACCATTGTAGCTTACATAACCCCTCCATGTTTAGATTAACTTTAGAAGAAGGGAGATTTTTCAGTGTCATGGGGTACTGCTGTATAAAGTCTAAAGAGAGCAACAATATTCTCAGGCCAAATGGAATACATTAGATTTTTAGTTAATCATAATCTTCTTGTTCCCCCTTGAAATATTTGAGCACTGCCAAGAAGTGGAAGTTTTGGGAATAAGCCTTTGTCACTGGAGAAGAGTATGGTGATGTTATGACTGTTTTTACTTATGCGCACTGTGTACACTGTCTGTCTGTCTGTTTCTCTGTCTCTGTCTCTGTCTCTCTCCGTGTGTGTGCGTATGTGTCTGTGTGTGTATGTATTAACTGTTTATGCATAGAGATTTGCACAATGTATAACTGTTTATGAAGTCACTATAATTTGATGTGCAGATCTGAATATAATTGAAGAGCATTGTGCTAAGTTACCCGCATGTGGTATTGAAGAAGATGGCTGAGATCAAAGCCCTGCTTTGTTCTTGCATATCTGGTCATAGTGGAGTTTTGGAGAGTTAGACAGCACTTGGCAAAGATCTTAAAGCCTCTTGGCTGCTCTTGGACAGCAATATCAATCCTGAAATACGGCACGAGAGGGTCCCCGGGGCAAACAGAAAAATCCCACTCACTTTACTTGGCACATTTTAAGACAGTATGCACACCAAATCACATACCCATATATAAGGTAAGATTCTCTCTCTCTTTCTCTCTCTCTCTCTCTCTCTCTCTCTATCTCTCTCTCTCTCACCATCAGTTTAAATCAATTCAATTCAAATACATGTATTGACATGAATAAGTGGTTACTGTTGTGTCAAAACAGAGAACATGTTTAACGTTCTCTCTGTGTTACTATTTATGGTCAGAGAGAGAGAGAGAATGAGAGAGCGAGAGAGAGAGAGAGAGAGAGAGAGAGCGAGAGAGACAGAATGGGAGTGAAAATGAGAATGAGAGAGTAGTGCTGGTACTCTATGTGATATGCACTCTAGGGTTGACTTGACTGGCGTTTATATGACATCTTGACATGGGTATTTGGTTTGCCACTGAGAGAGCAGTTGTCCCATAGATTTGATGGATCGTCTGGTGAACTGTTGAAATGGGAGATTGTATAGGCTTTGGTTCATCCCAATGCTGTTGCTGAAGCCCAATAACAAGCCTTAGGCTAAATTAACAAGACGAATGGTTGAGATGAGTCTTAGCGCTTCACTGTCATTTGAAAGTAACTGCTCAGCTGAACTATCAGAGTGTCACAGCCTGCACCTCATTTTGGACTTTTAGTTTGACATGTCTTTGTGCGCCTGTTCTCTGTCTGTCTCCGCCCCCCACCTGTTCCCGTTTGTCTAATTATTAACCTTGTTAATTTCTACCAATCCTGTGTTGCCCTGTTTAGTTCTCCCTCTATTTAAGTCCTAGTGTTTGCCTTGTCCATTGTCTATCGTTGTTTGTGTTTTGCGCACACTTTTATGCTGCACCTTTTTGTTATTGGTTTTATCATCAGTTTGCACTTGTATTTTAATCTTCATTTTTTCAGTAAAGTCTTCCGTTTTGTCACCTTCATCATTGTGTTCTGCACTTGGGTCCTGCACCACACCGCCAGCGTGACACAGAGTCAGCTCTCTCAAGAGCCTTGATAAGATACAATGACTTGATATAATGACATGCAATTTGGCATCATCAAAATTCTAAACAGTAGCCTTATTGTCAGGATCAAGATTTGAGTTCTTCACCAACAATGATTTTGAAACGAATACCACATTGCTGGAATATTGGGTGAAAATTGTGCCCATTTTTTTTCTTCTTTGTTCTTCTCTTTTCATAGATATGGATTTCACAACTTTCATTACTGGTCTCGTTATGAGAATGTTAATATGTTCCAGATTTCTCACACATCCATAAGTGCAGACGCACACTCACTCATAGATGATATTTTTTATAACTACTGTTTCGGACATGCAGTATTTTAGGACAGCGTACACAAAAACCTGTGGACTGTAGCTGTAGACTACCGGAGATCCAGAGCAGTTCAGGTTCAGTTTGCTAGGCTATTAATTTACATTAACCATGTTGTCTAGATTGAGGCGGCCAGGGGGGAAGGGCGGGGGGGGGGGGATTTTGACCATCTCCAGCCTCATGAGGCCACCCCCACGTTCATAAATGGAACGGTGCCTCACCTAACCAATAGCTGACTGGCACACCGTTAGACATTCATCACATGGGTGACAGCCTCTTGCGGCCATACACTCCTCACGCTGGTGGTGCCGCTTCCTCCATTCCTCCACGAGTCTTTCTTTCTAATTTTCCAGTCCTCTAGCGCTCCGCTGTGCTCTTTCGTAGGCAAGGCTTCCAGTAACAGGCATACCAGACTGGCTCAGCTCCACTTTCAGCTGATCTACGAGACGGTTCTTCGGACTTTCAGTACAATGCAGCCGATCTGTTAGCTCGCCATAGAGAGGCCTGGGTACCTGCTGACTTCAGAACAGCTCCTGTCCTCCTTAGAGTGGCATTTCACAAGTTATGAACCTTTTTTTTTTTTTGTGGTATTCTCAACCATTCATAAAGAAGAAGAAATACCCCCGGAGATTAAGGAAATCTTATCAGTTACTATAAAGATTAAAATAAGTTGAGGTCCTAGTGCTTTGGGAGGTTGTGGAAATGGTTTTAACTTCATGGTCATGAAAGCCACTTTAGTAGCAGTGAGTGAAGCTGATGTCTTCTTGGAATATGAATATATCTTTAGAAAACGATGTTTGTGTCGTAGGGAGTGTCTGGTCACTGAAAATAATTTGACCTTCCTTGGCCGTAATTCTATTGTGCGGTGTAGTAATCAGTCACTTGCTCTCCCTTAACAAATCCACCAGCATGTTTAACACTTTGGAACAGGCATTCTCGCCTAAAAGCTTCATTTGACGTCCTTCAAACAATAGACATCATATTTCTGTATTCCTCCGCTCAGAGCACCTAGGTCTTGGTCTCATTACACCTAATTATACATTCTTGTACCTTGGTCTTGGTCACAGGTGGTTTCCAAATGGCAGCAGTGCCGTAATTATCAGCTTTATACCATAAATATTAGCTGGCATTTTTGACGAAACAGACTCATGAAGGCACAGCTATTACAGCCTTGGAATGAGTTTTATATCTCTCAGCAGTTGTTCTGTCAAATGTTCTTTTATTCCCTTTGCTAAGTTTAGATTTTTCCTTGTTGGCTGCAGGTATAATTTAAGTTTTAGAAGTGATGAGAACATTTTAGGTGGAGAGACTCAAACTTCTCCTCCAGATAAATTTTTGTTTACTCGATGTTACGTCCTGCATTGCAATGACTGATATCATAACGTTGGCAGAATATTGATTATTTTTCTTAGAGGTCCAAGAGTAATTAAAACATTGCTATTCTGTCATGCTAACTGGCAGCCATTAGTAGAATTATTTATCCATCCTGCATCCTAAATGGATTGGTCATAGTTGTTTCTTGTTGTTGTTGTTGTTGTTCTTCTTCTTCTTCTTCTTCTTTTTTGAATGTCTGTTCTGACACAGTCTTCTTTTTATTTATTCTTTGTGGTAATTAATAGAATCATGGTAATGACATAGACAACATACACGTTAAATTCAGTTCTCATGGGGCTGGCTAGAGTTTACAATGCACAATAAAAAAAACAAACAAACAAACAAAAAAAACCCATCATTAGATCATCATCAGTAATGCTCTGTTAACAGTATGATGCTTGGACGTCTTTTTGTTTTTTTGTTCTTTTTTTCCCTTTTCCTGGCTGACACATTTTGAACTGCTTAGCGAGATGAATACAAAACGGGTTAGTTTTGAACGCTGTGAGTGGCCACAATGCTGTCATGCAGATAAATAAAATCCTGCGATAAATTAACAGTGGTGGAAGCTTCTTCACACCAGCAGCTGTGTGACAGTCTGTCCTTGCTGTCATATCGATAGAGGCCTACACGCTTTGCCTAGGCTGCATCAACAAACCTTTGCTTTACTAATGACAGCTGATGCCTCCAGTTCCAACTGGTGGCTTTGGATTCCACATAGTCTTACAGACATTTTGTTTTCATTCTCTTGACTAATTTTGCCTAACAAGACAATTGGAAAGACAAAACTGCAGTTTCTCAAAAGAGGGACGAGTCCTTAATGCTTACATTACATCCATGATATGCCATTAAGATATTCTGTGCTGTTCCTCTCGACGTTTTAAACCACTTAGAACTTTCTTTGAACAAAGGCATCTGCAATTTGGGCACCAACATGTTTGCTTCGCCTTCCTAAGTCCGTTCTTTCTTGGTGTTTTACAAACTCACCGAAGTCTATCAAGGTATTGATTCTAAGTGTCTTTTTAGAGCAGAAAAATACTTGTATAGAATCTTTTTTATTTTAATTTAGTTGCTTCAAAATATGAGTCCTTTTATTTTGGTTTTCCATTATTTTGCCAAAGGTCTGTTTTTAGATATGATTACTGGGACAACAAGGACATACCGGCCATAGCGAAACACTCATGGATTTCTTCTCAGCTGGAAACCAATCAATATCTGGGAGTGTAATCTGTGCCATTTTCACGTGATGAGTGTTCTGTAATAATGCTGTATTTCACTTGTAATCAGCAGATGGAGTTAGGGTGACCTACCGAACATAATGCTTAATTCCTTGAAACATTTATCGACTGGTCCTTCTTTTCGTGCCAGCCAAAGCACTGGTTGCCAGTTTGTCAGTCTGTTTTATGCTAATGCAAGCATGCGTATTTTCACTATCTGATTATGCAGTCGAAAACAATCCATATCGTGTTATCAGCCAACATGAATCTTATCATCCAGCAAATAATGCTTTTTATGTAAATGTTTATGTTCTCTTAGATGCCAAACATTAAAGCATAGGAATTTGCATAATGATAATAGTTATGCATTAGCCAGGTCAGCTGAAATGTTCTAACACTCCTCTGGGCTACAGCATAATATGACATCCCTGTGTGCTCTTCACTGAAATAGTTACTAACATAAAGAGACAAACGTAAACTGATGAATTCCTTTAAATCTATGAATTTATTTGGCTCATAACACATTTCTATACATTGTGTGTGTGTGTGTGTCTATGTTTCTATATTATCTCTAGGACGACAGATAAAAATTTAAAATACATTTCAGTCTCAAATGCTGTGTGCTCTATTTTAATCTTCAGAAACTGTGTATATAATAGATAATAGATAATAAATACTAAAGCTATGCCCAAGGAAGAAAGGCAAAATGGAAAATCAGTGTTGCTATCAGATCTGATAAGCAAATAAGTCAGCTTTATCTCTCACCACGCGCCTTTGTCTGCTGTGCCGTTCTTTATTGTGTATGGCACTTCAGTTGCTTGGCAGAGCTGGGATGATGCTGAGGGCCAGTCTTAGAGAGCTGGGTTATTGTTTTCTATTGATCGTGAACATGCCTACTACCACTGTGTGAGAATTTGTTCCATTAAGACAGAAATCTTCTTATAATGAATGTGAAAATGAACCGGAGAAAAAAATCACAACTTTTGATTAAACAGTACCTTACTGCATAAATTAATTATAACAATACTGTGAATAGTTGATTATGAGATCTGGTAATCCTATTAAAATTCATAATTAGCAACATTTCTCCTTAGCTTCCTGAGGAAGTAAATGAAAGAAAAACAAGAGGCCTGTGATTAATGTTAAAAAAGGGGCCCTTCTGCTATCACACAGTCTGCAGAACATGATATCAGACTTGTGGCTGAGGGTGACCATTATACAGACCCGTGCATTAAATCTGAAATGTAGCCCGTAGGTAGATGCTCAAATACTGTAGTGTCATTGGGCTGAATGTCAAAGATATCTTCTTTTTTTTTTTCTTTTATGGGTTCAATGAAGGCAATCAGGAAAGCATGGGCACTGTTTCACATGAGCAAACATCAACAGAGAAAATCAAGAAAATAAAGGAATAAAGATAAACATTTAAAAAAAAAAAATAAAAAAAAAAATAAAATAAATAATGATGATACGCGTACAATGGCATACAACATATCTGTAAACCTTTGCCATATCTCCATATCTCTTCTGCAGAAGTGCAAAGATCTGCGTGGAATGTGACATAACTTGGGTTTCTATCTTCACATATGTTCCATAACTGATTGTCATGGAAACAGGATTAATGGTTTTCCAGCTTGGGTTGCCAAAAGATTCAATTATAGAAATGTACAAACAACTAGAAATACTTGCGACTGTATAAAGTACTGAGCAAAAAAAACAAAACAAAAAAAAACAAAAAACAAACAAACAAGCAAAAAAAAACAGTTACAATGCCACTGTGTTGTGTTTGTCTGTGTATTATTGCTTTTTCTTTTGCACTCCATCAAGTTGCCCTAAACATTTTTAACTGATATTTTCTCGCTAAATATCATTCTTCTACTACTGTTGGCGCGTCACTTGCTTTCATTTAACAAGCAGATTTTTTTTGTATCAGCGGTCTGTTCAACACTGGTCTTTAACCGTCTTAACTATTCAACTTTTTTTTTTCTTCTGTCTTTCGTAAGTAAAGCTGACAGCTTGCTTACTTCCCTGGAGACAGCAGTTTAAAAGCTAGACTTATTGATATTCCCACTTTTTTTTTTTTTTTTTTAGTAAACGCTTCAGTTCTCTTCTATCCTGTTTGTGACAATTTTGGATATTTATTACTTTGTTTGACTTATTGAGCTTGCTGCTGGTACGAGGGTTTGCACTTAAGTAGCAGCACAGTGTGGTCGAGAATCTTTTCATTGACGTTTGTGTTGAGTGTGGACAACGGGATCTTTTTTGAATCCAGGAATTTGTTTCAGGAATGTATTTTTTTTTTTTTTTTATGAACCTCTCCAACTGAATCTTGGTCTTTGCATTGTCCCTGGACAACCTCTGTCTCTCTTATTCCTTTTAGTATTTTATGCTGTATCGCAGAATGTGGTTGAAAAATTCTTTATATAATTAATTTCACATTTATTCATTGCATGTAATTTATCCTTTCAGTTTTGCTTACCACTCTACATGTGTGAATATTTGTAATAATAATTACAAACTGCATGTATTCTTTAGATAAGTATTACTTGTAGTGAATGAGCATATATTAGAATATTAAATTGATATTAGCCCTATAAATATTCAGTCACTGTGCTTGACATATTGTGTTGAAAGCACTAAATTAATTTGATACACACTGGACATAGGTGGCTCTAAATTACTTGGTCTCAAATGTGCTCTGAAGGCACATGCCTGCCTAGTAAATGTGGTATGTATGTGTGTCCGTGCGTGAGTGTGTGTGTGTGTAACTGTGTGTGTAACTGTGTGTGCATGTGTTTGGGTGTGTGTCGGTTGACTGTTCACAGCAGAAGGGGTGGTTAACGCCTGTTGTCTGATGACTTTTGACAAGTTTCCAAGCCCTGACTCTGACAGACTGTCAGATTCTCCCTTTAAAGCTTCTGTGTGTGTCTTAACTGTGCAAGGCTGTTTTCTGGATCCCTACTCCCCAGGCCACGGTTCTGTTGATAGGACAGTGAGAGGCAGTGCCTCTGGGCCCCAGTGCAGTCTGCCTTAAGTCAGCTGGATGCATGGATCACTGTGCTTCTGTGCTGGGAACCAGAGGAGAAAATCAGGTCATTGGGTATTCAGAGCTGGAGGAAGCATTGAGCATCGACCTTTTCATCTTCATGAAGTTTGTGTCCATGTGAGAGCTCCACAGCTGTGTGGGAGTGGACCTACAGCAGGCCCCGCCGCACCACTGCTGCAACCCACTCAGAGAGCACAGACAGCGGGCCAAAACCAGTCAGGGAGGGGTGATGGGAGGTTGGGGGTGGGTGGAGGGTCACAATAAATTAACTTTCTTGGCTTTATTCATCAGTGATATACAATATTTTTATATTTCCATGGAAATCATGCACTAGCACATTTTACTACTCTTTCTATTGCTCTCTCTCTCTCTCTCTCTCTCTCTCTCTCTCGCTCTCTCGCTCTCTACGACACATGCGCACAAATTTAAAGAAAATTAAAGAAAATGAATGTTCCACAAACAGCTTCAAGAGAAGGATAGTGGTAGAGAAAACAAGAGTTTTGGTGTTTATTTTGAAAATTCTCTTTTTTGAATGCGAGCAATGGGGAGAAATCAATTCTCACAACTACATTTTCTCACAAACTCTGAATATTTTAAGATGTAACACCAAACCCTCAATTAAAAGTTTACGTTCATTTTTCTTTTTTGTTCTTTTTTTTATTAATATCTTTGAAGATGCTTTCATATTAGCTTGCCTAAACAATTCCAAAAGTTGGGCTTTTACACATAATCTAGTCTTTCATGTCTTGCCTCTTCATGCATGCTTTTATTGAGTCCAAATTACTTTGGCTCTATTCATCTTCTTCACTCAGATTTTTTTTTCTCACAAATCACACTCATCTCATTGAAAAACATATCACTTATTCTGTAAGTAATCGCTTTATTGTCGTACAATAGCACATAAAAAAAATAAGGTGGCTGAATGGTGCGGTATTTTATGGACTGGCTGTATTAAAACAGCACAAAAGTGTGTTTGGTTTCAGAACATGAATGTGTTTTCAGTTTTGTTTTGTTTGTTTTGCTCTCCGTGCCACTTAGATGCCAAAGCATATCGAGTTTTAAAAGAAAGGATTTCGGATAGCCAAGGTGTGAATGACAGAAGAGAGGACTACAAAAGCACCAAAGTCCAAAGAAAAAGTCCAAAGTCACAAGAAGAAAAAAAAAAAGACAATGAATATTCATAAACTCCGTGGCATTCACTCTCCATTCAGAAACAGCCTTAGTTTGTGTGTATGTGTGTGTGTGTGTGTGTGTGCGTGCGCGCGTTTATTTTTCTTTCTGTTGTACCTCAAAGAGGTTCATTTTCAGAAGTTTGTGTTGCCTTTCTTTCTCTGTACAGGGGTGCTGTTCCATTATTAAAATGGTTCTCTTGTCAGCTCTGCCCAGATGTCCAAGTGCCTCTGAACTTACCAACTTTAAGTAGGAGAGCCTACAAACTATCTGACCTTTCCCTCTATTAAAGAGTGAGGTTACACAGAACTTTAATCAAACACCGTTCTCCCTCTCCAGTTATATAAAGCCTTTTAGACATCGCTACACTACAGTAGCTGTCAGTGGAATTTCCAGCTACTCTGCACCAATGTTCCGAGTGAACTGTTAACAAACCCCTGTTCTAAAGCTGCTTACCAGCAAATATTTGACCTCCTCTGACAGTGACTGATTGCTGATAGTGGAGGTAGTGTTAGTGTTTCAGCAAACCATTAGCATGTCATTATTCATAATTACCCTCTGTGGCATTAAGGGGGTGCGTAAGGACGGCCCTGACTGTTTTGCAAATTCTTCAAAATTGAAAGCATTTCATAAACGAAAATCCTGTTTTTTGGGGGTTTTTTTCTTTTGCATATTTTTGTCAGGGCATACAGTATTCGTCTCTGTATGTGTATGTATTTATATTTACATGTCTGTGGCTGGAGAGGTATCTGTCACCAGCGTGACAGTATCTGTGTGTAATATGTGGTTTTAGTTGTACTGCCTGAGAAAATTATTGAGTTATTGTCATGTGTGCTAAATGAGATCCCTTTAAGTTAAGTTGCTTACTTGCTTGAACATTTGATTTTGTAAATTCAGTTACGGTCTTTATTCTAAATGTCCCCATCTCCTCTTGTTAGCTATATTTAATCCACAACTCCTCAAATTATCATATCCAATCCGAATTTCATAATTTGATTCATTTCATTTGCATAATGTCATTTTGAAAGCCAAAGATGTTTAAGGAGGAAGCAGGCCACTTGTGATCAGTCTTTTCTGTGTTATTTTAAGCAAACTTCATCATTGCAATGTTCCACTGTTCTCCTTTAGCAGTGTGACAGCATTATTAGTAAATGAGCTTTACCAGTGAAGCAAGGCAGCCTTAATCCCTATCTAAAGTCCAGTGCTGAGATCTCAGGATGTCTTACCATCTGTCTTAATGAGCACACAGCTTCTTACTGCTGATTTTGGCTCTTTCTAGAACATTCTGTTGCTCAGCAGAGGAGCCATTATGCACTTGGCTTGCACAAAGAAAAACACCCATTACTGAGTTGCATTATTCATTTCTTAATTTCACATTGTCAGAGTAATTGAGATGTAATGTAGGCGTCGAGGTTACCTGGCTAGAAAGCAAATGAACCAGTTATTTCTTCCAGAACATACCGTTTGACTCACACGCTCACATGTCATAGAGCGATAGAGCAGAGAGCCAAGAGGCATTCTGGTTGCTATGTTCTGGTAGTATGAGTAAAAACAAAAAACAAAAGCAAAAACAACAAAAAAAAAAAAAAACAAGTGCTCTAGTTTATCACATTACAGAATGTGACATTTTAAGAATTGATCAACAGCCTTTTCATGACACTGCCAGAGTTGTGTGTGTGTCCTTGAGCCAAAACTGCAAGATGGATAACTTTTGTGTGAAACAGACTGCATTCAGAGAACATGTACTGATCAAAGCAAGTGTTGGAATTAGACCTTTTTCTCATTGCCCATTTGAGAGTGAATTTTATTTGAGTACACGAGGTTTCTTGTACATTAGGATTTCGCATTGGTTTTATACCTGAAGACAGAATTGTACAAACATAGTTGAATATCATTTGCTTCCTCCGTGTTTTCATGTAATTTAGAAATGACTCTTCCATTTAGTCGTTATTCATTCTTTTAAAAAGTTAACCCTAGTTAGTCTTTTGCATTTTGCAACCCTGGCTAATGGTGCTATGTTAATCCTTCAAAATGCAACATGTTAGATTCTGACACACATGACTCGGTTTGGTTGGAACTGTTGTAACAGACCATCACTATGAATACATAATTAGTCCAATACCGTCATACAAGCATTCAATCATTTTTCTTCTTATTTCTCTCTAAACTTTCCACAGTTGAAGTTCACAGGCAGTATGAATTTTTCTTCTGAGTGTGTTAGCTGGTCTGCTTACCATACTGATCTATATCTATCAGAGCATATGCCGGGGTTTATGATGTAGGATATGTATTTTATTTTAAGGACAGAACCACATTTCAGTGTCACTCAACATCTGTCTTTTTCCACTGCACATCTGGACCACTCAGTCTCTTCCATGGAATATGCCTGTTTTTGTTGATGAAACACAACATGGCATACAGATGTCCTGCAAATGCATGAATATGAAAGAACAATTTAGGATGCAAACATTTCTTTAACACCTTTTTTTTTTTAAATCATATCACTGCTCTTGTTCTGATAACAGACTGTATTTAAAAAAAAAAAAGATTCATATATGCACTGTAATTATTACTCATTGTGAAAATTTCCCTTTTTGTTACACAAGTAACTTTAATAACACATGGAAAAAAGGGAGGATATATGTACACTTCAGCCTACTACATTAAAGAGGGGAAAATGTTCAGACAGAAGCACTTAAAAAAGTCCCTAGTTTAGGAAACTTCAAGAAAAAAAGGATAAAGGCCCACGCATCAAAACATTCTTGCACCCAGACCTGGTACCTAGACCTGGTACCTACCGAATGGGATGTATGTATGATTACTACTTTGTAGCTCTAGAAATTTCACTTGAAACTAACTCAAGTAGAGGAGAGCAAGAGCACTCAGATGTAAAGTACTCCGAATGATTGACATTGCTTCACACACAACCTTCCTTGCTATTTGTGTAGCTCTAATAACACCAGGACTGATAGAGCTCCGACTGCAACACAACTGGCTAAGAGACTAATGTTATTTCAGATTTGTTAACCTATGCACGCTAATGTTAAAGTTATATCAAAGAACACTAATATGTTACATTGACAGACATAACATACTTTAACATACCACCTTAATTAGATTTTTTTTTTTTTTTTACATTCAGCTTCACCCATCCATGTTTAAGACTTAATGAGGAAGTTTTTTTTTGTTTTTTTTTTCCTTTGGTTCCTTTTTTTCTTGTAAGAATATTTGACTTGGCAAATGGAATTTAAAACAGGGGTATAAAATAGCTGCATATGCTGAGATGAGTCTTGGTTGCAGATATTCATTAAATTGACAATTACCAAGACATGGAAAAAAAAAGGGAAAATCACTATATTCATACCATTCATAATGCAAATTATATTAAGCTGGCACCTTAAGTGAATGTATTTCTACCTACCCCCCTGTACACCCCCAATTGCACAACTGCCATAGATAATGGAGTCCCAAATTATATGCTCTTTTCTTGTCATCCAAATGAACCGATTGACTTGGTGCAGTCATTTGCCAGTGCACATAGACTGATCTACGCCTATGAATGCAATCTTGAAATACAATACTGCTGGTAATTAGGATTTTTAATGAGCAGACACCAACGGTAAACAGGTCCAATAGAGCAATTTTCTGACAGTTTTAAGACTATTAACTGGCTTTAACGATTATTTGCGGCTCATGAAAAGCTTTTTACACTGACAGTTAGCAAAAGCTCAAGTTAGGGAAGCCTGACTCTCGTCAGGTTTGACAGCACATGGTTTAGCGTAGCATGCTAACACATTCTCACTCTTTTAGAATTATTTAGCCTTTAAAGTCATCTGCTCAGCTTCATTAGTCAACCAGTGAGTGATTCATTTTCTATGCAAAATGAGTAGAGTACATCAGATATCATGCTTATGAATATGGATTTAGAATGTGGTATATGGGGTGGGGGGTGGGGGGAGGGGGGAGGAGGGAGGGGGGGGGGTTTGGCAACTGTTGTTAGTAAGCGAACTTGTGTGTGTGTGTGTGTGTGTGTGTTTTGTTTTTTTTTTGTCATTGTAGCAAGCATATCTTACATTCATCTGTCAGTATCACGCCTCCACACCACATGCTAAACTCCTTCAGAGAGTCTGATCCCTTGGCTGCTCATCTCTCACTAAGAGTTAGCGTCATGTTTCAGAATCTCAAAACGTTGCCCTTCACCTCACATTCATTTGATTTTCCAGGTGTAACTCTGCAAGTTTTCAAAAATACAACACATACTTTAGCAAAAAAAAAAAGAAAAAAAAGTCTTTTTTTTTTCCCCCTCCACTTTCTCCCTCACTCCATTTGTTATTAACTTGCTATGTATAATCTATCTCCTACAAAATCCACTTGGACTAAATGTTTCTCTTGGTGAGACTGGCAGAAATCACACCATCCGTGTATCCGTGTCTCTCATTGTTGTGATGTCAAGGATACCACTGGGGGATGTTTGGGTGGGGGGTTCGGGGTAAAGGAGTTGGGGTCACGGCCTGTCTTTAACTGCAGTTATTGGTGTAGTTAAGCAGAAGTGCTTGGTCTAATGGCATGTCCCATTGACAGGGCAGTCTGTGGGGGGGGGGAGCACAAGTCTGATTGCACCTCTTTCATCAGCTTGTCAGGACTCAGGAGGCCCACAAGCAAGTCCTGTTACCTCCACTGCTCAAGGTCACTGGGCCGCCCTGCCCCACCCTGCCTCACCTCACAGTCATCCTCTTTGAGTTACTGACAACAGCTTCTGTCTGTCTGTGTAATGAATTTTATGGGTCAGAGGTGCTTCCACACATGATTTGTATTTATTAATTATACTGAAGAGAGAATGAAACTGTTACCCAAACGCTGTGAAAAAAAAGCCTTTAATTGTTTATAAAGGTAGACACAAAAGATTTGCGTTGATGTCTCCCTGCATAAACTTGGGTATGTATCGTATGATCGACACAAACAATAACAATTTTATCTGTACTTATATGGATCCATGCATGCAAGTTTCAAATGATTACTTTTTTTCAATGTCCTTAGGGCTACAAACTGACTCCAGGATTGGGCTCAGGTTTTATTAGTCAGTGATCATTACAATAAATTTGAACCAGGTTGGCAAACAGTATAGTAGATTACATATCTGACCAATGACTTTGGTTGTCTACTCCATGAAGATCCTGCTGAGCAGACGTGCCTGTATTCCCATAGATTACAGAGTCCTTTTGACTGTGTCAGGATGTGGACAGCCTATAATCTATCACTGCTGGGTTTTAATCTGATGACTTGAGTCCCATGCCCAGTGGGGTAGCAGTTAGCCACATGAGCATTTAGCACTACTTATAGACAACTCGTGCTAAATTCCTTCTGAATTAGTTTGACTAATAGAACTATTGTGATTCTTATCAAGATCAACATGAAATGAATCCAATCTTAAGGGAAATATGTTTGAATGAGATGGGTAACAAGACAGCCAGCCAAAAAATGATTATACTGGTTGTATTGTGGCCAAGACCCAAAGGAGGTATCAGGGGTAAATTATTTGTTTTTATTTACTTTTTCTGTCAGTTAGAACATCAACAAGCAGAGTCACAAATAGGCTTAACGTCATATTGGGTGAGCGTCATGAACTGACTGAATTTAATTAGTAAGTTGGCTACATGTTTATTTGAGTTACAATGTGCAGTCACACTCATTCAGGAACAGGTTTAGAGATACTGTCTCATTTGGTACATCTTTCAAAATAGATTCCTTAATTACAGGCTCGTTATTGTGCCCATCAGAGATCTGTCTACTCAGCAGGTGATTTGACCACAGCTCTACCCACAATAATGCTTTTATGCTGTATGCAAACACAGTGTATGCTTTATAGTTTATAGTTTAAATTGCATTTTTTGCATTATTGCATTTTTGATATGACAACCGATGTATATGATCAATCATTTCGTTTCTGACTTGCATCATGATTCTTCATTCTCCAAGGTTATTTAAAATTGAGTTTCCCTAGTGCTGATCAGCGGCAGTGCTTATTTTCTGGAGGTCTGAAAATAAAATTTAAAAAAAAGAAAAAGAAAGAAGAAGAAGAAAAAAAAAGAGAGAAAAGAAACAGTTTTTAAGAGTTATGAAGACTGTGTTCTGAGTATTTTTTTTTCTTTTTTTTTCTTTTTGATGACGACCGTACTGGTGTGAAGGTTCGGCACGTCGAGTTATTACTTCTGTTTTCACAGAATCTGGACCTGAATCGCTGTGCTTTTCTCTTTCATGCTCTTTAATGGTCGGCTATAATGACCGTGGTCTCACCAAACTGCTTAAGTGTTGATGAGACTTTTTCTTAGTGGAAGAACAGCTCTCTGTGCTGTGAGAAGAGGCTTCACTCTGTTGTTGTCAAACCATTTCAAACCGTCGAATGTAGATGTCAGTAGGTGCACGCTGTGTGTAGATGTGCTATGCAGTCTAATTGGAACATTGTTGTTTTTTTTTATCATTTAAAGCTAAGTCAACACTGACATTATTCAGATCAAAGACCTGGCAAGTGACCTATAGTGAACATTTCATAAGTGCTATTTAATTTAGGGTCAGGGAGGATGAGGAGTGATGAAGCACATGCCTTTAAACCAATATTTATCTGAACAAGACGCACTGTAGTTTGGGGATGCTGCTCTTTGGGGACTTTCTTTCAGTAATGATTCAACACATCTATGATTTCTTCTTGTCTTTCATTAGAAATATCCATATGTGGGGTGTTTGTTAAAGAAACAAACATACATTGTGTTTTCTATGGATACATGACGTTACTTAGTAAATCTTGTAAACGGGTAGCTTCTTTGAATGATTACATTCTCGAATCCTCAAAGTCTTCATGACCTTGGCTATCATTCCATGCCATGAAACTAATGCTTCTTTAAATATCAGTGTTATGCCTCGCTGAACATGTTTCATAAGTCTAAAGTGTTCTTGAGTGTTCTTGAGTTCAGTCTTCTCTGTGTTGAAAGGTTTTTTTTTTCTCTCATTTACTTACAGCTCTTCAGTTTTGTTCAGAGAATCTTTTTGATCAGAAATTGCATTCCTATAGCATAGACTAGTAGCTGTTTTTTTCCACCAGGACGGTGCTGGTGCCAGTGCCGGTGCGGAGCCAGTTCTGCCTTGGTGCCATCTTCCTCACATGTATTTCAGTGAATCACGATGCATTTCATCGGTCACGGGTCTTGAAAATGATGACATCATCTAAAACACACGCACATCACATACAGCTCTAAAGGTAGAAGCAGGCAAACGTTGCACACAGTCGTAAAGGGACCATGCAAATGTTGCATCCAGCCTTAATGGGTTAAATGAAGGTCTACAGTGGTCTATTTGGCCTGACCAGAGCCGTTGAGAGAGTTTTTTTCTTCTGCTCTGTCCCCGACTACATTCATGTAACATGTAAACAACAACCCGTGTTGATGTAGACACAAATGGTTTAATCACATACATGTTTTCATGCTTTTTTTACTCCCGCCTCTCTAGAGAACATCACGTACCAAACACATCACACGCCGAAATGATTGGTTCTCTCATGGTTCTCATTTGCTTAGCCACTGACATCAGTGGTTCCAACTTTTGGACCAGCAATTTTGGGGAGCTGTGCGCCAGTATTTTTCCTGTGGAAATGCGTGGCCCCGGTTCTAGATTAGGCACCGGGACCGGCACCGACACCGCGTCAGTGGAAAGGGGGTATAAGTCACATTTTGGACTATGATGGGAATTGGTAATGGATAATGAAAGGTTTTCATTTGCAGTGTAAGAACCAATAGGGATGCAGAAAACGATCCAACAGAGCCGACAACGATAGAAAAGCTAGTCAACCAAATGATTGGAGCTTTGTCATTGCCCCTGGCTGCTCACAGACATTTCATCTAATGCTAGCATGTCTTTAGCTTGATGGTCATCTCTGAGTCTTTCCTCTTGTCCTCTCACTGACTCTGTGTTCTGCACTAATTATTATGAGCAGTACAGCATGAAATTGGGCTTTTTTATTAAAATGTGTGCCATGATGACTGTGCAGCATAACTGGGTTTACCTCGGGGCAAAAGTTTTTACAGATCTCCCTGAAATTTAATGATCTTCCACCTGCACTGGCTGAGAGGCTGCCCAGTTTGGAGAGCTCCATAAATGAGATATGTTTTCTGGATTCCAGTGGGAGAGCTTGAATACTTGGGGAAAAGAAAAAGACAGATCTGTGCTCTGTTTTTCACTGTGTCATGGTATTGGAAAGGCATTGGGTGAGCATGTGCACTTGTATTTCTCAGAGTAAAACTGGAGTTGTAACTTTAATGGCGGGGCATTTTTTGGGCCAGATTTTCAGCAGAACTGTGAGACATGTCTGGGCATGGAAGAACCAGCTAACTGGTGCCACACACACACACACACAGAGCCAGGGAATTTCAAATCAAGCTGCTCCTGTTATTCATTTTATTCATTTCCAGAAGGCCTCCCTTCTCCTCTGGGGCATTATTCTCCATCTGTCTTTTACAGAGTTCACTTTTCACTTCAGAATCTGGAACCCATTAATCGATTTTATATTTACTTCTCAAATGTGGTAATTTACATTAGATGCCCAGTATGATCAATGAGTCATGCAATTTCCTGTGGTGCACATCTCAACAGGGAAACCTGGATAACACAGAGTGCTTGATTTGTGAAAGTGTTGTCTCTATTACTCTTGATTTGACTCTGATTGTTAACATTTACGTAACCTTTACAAATTTTTAACAGAGGTTTTCAAAGACATATCTTGTCCTTGTTCCTTCTTGCTTCAGCAATGACAAATAAATTAATTTATCAGTTTATTTATTTTAAGGTGAATGAGAAACATCTTGCTCCTGTTGTCGGCAGCAAATTCTCCTTTTAAAAAAACAGTTTGATTTTCAAAGCACTGTATAGTATAGCTTAATGGAGCGAAGGTCCATAATGAAGAACGTTATTATTGATTTTTTTTTTTTTTTTAATTTGTCTTTCTTGTTCTTTGCTTTCATGCCTCAGAAAAAAAGAACACTCTTTGATATCCATCCAGAAAAAAAAAAACAAAAAAAAAAAAACACAAGCATCTGGGAGATGCAAAGAACAAAACACTATTTGAATTCCTTGCCTTTGAAACTCCCCCCCCATAAGCACTTTCTGTGAAAGTCAACAGAGTGCAAACCAAGTTGACATGAGTTTTTTTTTTTTTTTTTTTTTCCCCCTTTGTTTTTTTTTTTGTTTTTTTCTTGAGACTTTGTTGACGGGACTGTTACAAAGCCCAGTATGAGATGACCAGACAGTGGCAGAAGGGGGAAGGGAGATGGTTGTGTGGGTTATCTCGCTTGTTTGTTTTTTTTTGGATAGTGAATATAAAGAATGCTAGCAGAAGCCTGTCGCACGGCGCCAGGGTAGATTGCTTTGGCAGGGTGAGACGTAATGCTTCCATTGGGCAAAATAAACTGTGTGAATGTTAAGCTGCTGCTGCATGTATGCCTGTGATAAGCTGATCATAAATGGAGGGATTTATGATTGTGTATTAAGGAGTTGCATTTGTTCATTCGACTGTTATTTGGAATATAAAAGGAGAAGCAGAAAAGAAAAGTTAAAAAAAAGAAGAAAGAAAAAGAAAAAAAAAAATACAGCAGGAGGTTACATTTGACAAGGCTGAGAATAAAATAGCACTGGTTTATTTGAAACGTCAAGCATATTTTCCTTTCTGCTTCTTTTTTCGGCTTCTCTCTTTTGAGTCATTCAAAGATAAAGATACAGGGAAATGGAACCTTAAATGATCCAGATTTGAAGAAGGAAAAAAAAAAAAAAACACATCTTTTTGTTAACAGATAGACTATTGGTGTAACGTAATTTACAACATAATCCGATACCTTGTTTTTACTTCAGGCTATGTGAATACGGAATCATGTATTTCTTTCAGGCATAGTTATTTATTGCCTGAGTAGACCCTATGACTCAGTCGTTTTGAATAGACGTTGTCTTATCACATTGACATTGAGAGATTAGTGCGGGAAGGAAGGAAGCCATAGGCAAGTTTCACGTAAAAAAAAAAAAAAAAAGAAAGAAAAAAAAAAAGAAGGGTTTTAGAAGCTCCCGCAGTGAGAGGGAAGGAGAGAAAAGAGGCGAGTGTCTGTGTCTTTGTAAAGAAGCTTTGCCAGAAGGGCAAGATCCACTAACACATTTTCTAATAACTTATCTGACAAGCTACACTGGGTTGGGAGGGCAGAAGCTATAGCTCAACTGGACAGGGACACCCCTGAAGTTCTGCCATGTTTAATGTGAAAGTAATAAAAGGAGCGAGAGTGACAGAGGGGCCATAATTATGATTCGTCTCTCCTTATCTCGGTATGTAAGCCGTATCAGGAATCATTTCACAGAAAATTAAATCTTTAAAGATTGAGACTGTAAAAAAAAAAAAAAAAAAAAAAGATTGTGATGTGATGAGCTTGGCTGTTCTTCTAAGGAATGTTATGAGAGCTTCTTGAAGCATGCTATGTAAGATGGTTTATTGTACAGAGCATGGCAATGTGAGTGCCACCTCTCAGACAGTGTTCCTGAACGCTTCCTCTTTGACTGTGATACACGCTGACCCTCACTGCATTCACTGGCTTTTCCTTTTTATGTCTTTGACGCATATTCATTTTCGTAATTGCCTGCAGTGCTCCGACGTTCAGGTGCTAGCTAAGTGCCAGGATAAAGTTTCTCAGTAAGATTGTGCCACTACAAGCCATGAGAATGGTTTTTAATTGTCTTGGCTTAAATTCCACAGGTGTCTAGAAGTGATGTGTCGGTATTATTCTGTACACAATTCCATGAGTTGATGTTTTGTTGATGGAGGTTGAAAGCGCTGTCTCAAGCATAGATCCAGAATCTCCCAAAAGAGTCTAATTGGGTTGATGCCTTGTTTCTGTGACAGTCTTGGCATAAGGCTTATATTGTTTTCATGCTCATCAAAACCAGTCTGTTGCCACTCCTGCCCTATGAAATCCACTGCCTAGATCACCACGTGTGGTCTGCACAATTTTACTTGCAAAAATACGTTTTTAGATATCATAAAGGGTTGATGCGCTGCAGGTCAGACCATGCTAGTTCTCTCTGTGAAGTTCTAGTTTTACTTTTCTTTAGAAAACTGCCTAATCCTGCCCAAGACTGATATTTTCAATCAGCCTATTGACAGCTGCTTGTCTATATGCATGAACATCACAGTCAGTGAGTGTTTGCTGTCAAGCATAGGCGACCCTAGTTGTTCATGTCTTTTCCTCAGACTTCCATTCTAAAGTAACACTGTGGGTGAGTAATGTTACAATAGAGAACAAATCAAATCCTTGTATCTCCAGATCTGATGTGTCTGTAGAGTATGCTAGGCCAGTCACTGAATGAACGCTTCTGAAATAACACCCACTCTAGGTCTGGTTACGGAGGAATAAGAACTCATTGACAATTCAGTAAAGAAAATAGAACATTGCAAGCACATTTATTGTCAACCAGATGAAACCCAAATGTTTTCACTTTAAAGTATCCACAGTTCAATGTTAAAACAAAATATGTCCCTCAAGGTAATGACCAAAAGAAAATTTACCAACCTATTTAATATATGGTTTACTACAGGTATGAAAATAAAACAAGCGCTCTTTTACTCAAAGTCTTCAACTAAAATTTCACTACTCTGGTACCAGGTTTTAATAAGTTTTAAAGAAGATTTGGTTGCAACCTTATGGCTTCTAGAAAAACTAAAGCAAGGTCCCATGTGCTGGTAGTTTGCTTTGTGTAAAAAAAAAAAAAAAAAAAAAAATGGAGATCTCTTTAGATTTCCTGTTGCTTGGTTGATATCCAGTTGCTCCGATCCGTTGGAGAAGGATGGTGGGAGTTGTAAGGAACAGGCTGATCGACGCAAACACACAGTCCTTCCTCTAACACAAGCATCGCGGCTCGTTGGATCGTTTCTGGCTCACCATTTCTATATCTTGATTCTCGGATATGTGTATACCTAAAAAAAAAACAACAACAACCTGCATATAGGAGTAAGAGCTCAACTACAATCTTTTCTCTAAATTTCGCCTCTATCTTTGTTGAGAAAAAAAATGTTCACAGAAAACAGTGTGACATATTGTCTCTAAGGCATTATCTAACGCTCACAATATAATGCCTTGTAAGCTCGGTTTCTAAATTGCACACACTGTTAGTATGACTTCCTAGCACAGCTGGCTAACATAAATGATAAACGACTAACTTAGATTTATCATTCACTTCGATACATTAGCTACATTGCTAACAGTAATGACGCAGTTACAATTGCGCAGGAATAAGTTTAACTCTCAGAATATTTTCCCCAGCTTACTCTGATTGTTTTTTTAATTTGAGCTTTTCAAGAGTAATAATTCAACACATTTGCAACATTTTATTAGAAAACAGACACAGCTAATCATGCCGTCTTCAGCAGTTACACCGCGATCGCCATCCTGATATAACTAGCTAGCTAGCAAAGGAAGAACCGCAATCTGGAGTTTCTAAAAAAACAGCAGAACTGCATGAAAAAGAATCTTCCAGGTTCCGTAGTCTCCCAGGGATGTCTCCTATCTATATACCATCTAATGGTGGTTATTTGGCGTTGAGTAAATCATTAAAAGTAAAGAAAAAGACTAACTCAGCTCTCTGCTGTAACTTCACTG
This sequence comes from Chanos chanos, assembly GCF_902362185.1. Taxonomy (NCBI): domain Eukaryota; kingdom Metazoa; phylum Chordata; class Actinopteri; order Gonorynchiformes; family Chanidae; genus Chanos; species Chanos chanos. The sequence continues at coordinate 42,246,022 of NC_044500.1, forward strand.
TCTGCATTAATCTGGGTATCCGAAAAAAAACAAAAAAAAAAAACGGGCATGCGCACTCCCCCTACCGTCTCTTATGCATTACCAGGCAGAAACGAACCCTTTCAGGGACAGTACATTTTATGTGGGTTACACTAACATCACCTTAGTCACTGTAACTGATGAAACTACAACACCTCAGAAACTTCAGTTCACTGCAGCTCCTCCCAAAAGTGCCCCAACCTTTAAAGCCCCTGAGATCTTCCCTTCACCATGGTAGTTTTGGGGCCCACCCAGATTCATATACAGTACTCTCTAAGCATGATGTAAGTGCACCAGCTTTCAATCTACTTTATATTGCTCATTTCCCCAAGCAGGGTAAGAGAGATTTATGTTCTGTGTGTGGTCTGGTGAAAGTGTTCTCGCTTTTCACAGGCCGGCCAAGAGATTTTGAGTCGTTCAGAGGTACCATGCACTGCTATTTACAAAATGAGCATGTGGTGAAAATCTACTTTGGGTATATATTCTTTTGCGTGACTTCAAGCCATAACGAAAACTGATTATCTTTCATACAAAATGTCCTTCGAGGTGCCTGATTGAATGATTCTGTCAGCTAGTCATATCTGCTATGTTCTCCACACTGATATAACACAGAACTTGTTGTGATCTACATTTTACTTAAATTACTGGCAGCACAGTTGGTATTCAAATGAACAGAGATGTCAAAGATATTATATTGGAAACATTACAGAGAGTTTAAATTGAATGGAAATTTTTAATCATGAGTAAGTTAGTCAGACCCAAAGGGTGCATAAATCTTAACACCCCGAGATAGTTGATAATGAGACAGAGGAATGTTTGACCCAGGTAATTATGGCAGAATATGCAGTAGTCCAGAATCTGCATCGCAATCAGCCGAGCGAATAACAGTGACAGGTCTAGTTAAGGATATTTTATGGGTGTTGAGGCACGTCAGGTCAGATGGGCACTGGGTTTTGGAGGAACCCCCTTGGGGAGGAAGGTCAGGGGCACCTCGCTGGCCATTAGAATGGTCAACAGCTGTTGGGCTCTTGGCATGCTGTCAGGAACGGCCGGCCCGCTGACCCTTCCTGTGCCGTGTGCATGTAAATGAGAGGCTTGTCTCAGCGGTCGTACCACGCAGTCACAGCGCTGCTGACGGTGGAGGAGAGGTCAGCGTGAGATAATCGCTAACATCTGAAAACGCTTGCTTCACGACAGCCAGCTCACAGCAACACAACAAATAATGCGGAAACCACAGTGAATACCGTTTACTGTTTATTTGTTATTTCCTGTCTCTTAACCGATCTGTTAGGCTCTTTCTTTCTTTCCTTCTTTCTTTCCTTCTTTCTTTCCTTCTTTCTTTCTTTCTTTCTTTCTTTCTTTCTTTCTTTCTTTCTTTCTTTCTTTCTTTCTTTCTCTTGAGTCTATCAATTTCTGTTTTAGTGCTGTAGGGTATTTTTTCTTGTTGAGGGAGTTATTTTAATAGAATTAAAGCACCATCCCAGAAATGAGCAGACCATTAATTCATATCTACTGACTAATGAGTGTCTGGCAGTAATGGATATGCTTACTGTGTTGGAATGCACAGGCCACCACACACCACAATTATATCTTAATAGATGAGGCTTTGGTTACAACCCGATCAATTCTGATGAGTTCATCCATTTTTGCTTCTCAGAATACCACAAAAATAATGGTCTTTGTTCCTCTGTGTTTGAGAATGTGTATTGGTGTGCTTTACTTGTGTGTCAGTGTATGTGGGTGGGGGAGATTGTGCTGTGTTGTATTATTATGATTATTATTATTATTCATAATAATAATAATAATAATTATTATAATAACAATAATAATAATACATTAATTAATTAGTTTAATTAGTTATTTTAACACAGGAGTTCATCTGCTTGTGATTTTTTTCTAGTATTCTCCCTTCCTCCGACTAGGCTGGCTGGTACAGTCCATATCTGAGAGCCATCATTTCAGTGAAAAAAACCCCCAAAACTGTAGTTTATACCATCTGTGAAGAAATATGCAGGAATGGAGCTCTGTGGCTGCCAGTTATGTTTTTTATGTGTTTAATTGGTTTATGGCTTGTGAAACAGAACTGCTTCTGAAAAGTGCCTGTTTATTAATTATGGCTGACTGTATTCAGACTATCATGTTCCAATAATTCATGAGTAATTATGTATTATGAAGGATACGCAGCTCTTAATGCCCCCCCCCAACCCCCCATCCCTTGTGGAGAACAAGCGTCATTCATCTAAGGTGGCCTTGATATTCTTTTGAAGAGGTTTTTTTTTTTTGTTGTTTTTAATCATTGTCTAAATATGACCATATACTGAGATGGGCTATTTCAGTAGATTTCTCTAAAACAGCCATCATTCAATTAGTTCGAGATAATTCAACCTCACACAAACCGTTGTGCTACCATACACTGTCGTAAAGAGAAAAAGAAAAAGAAAAAAAAAGCGTAGAATAAGATAAAATACATGAACTGTAGTTTTGAAAACAAGCGTAGAGAGTTATATGAATTGTAACGGTAGGATGAATTGCCCCTAGCCTTGTATTTCCCACACAAATCACAGTGTACTATCTGGGTATTGTTTGCTTTGAAAGGCACTGTTTAGGCACTAGGGGTTCTGGCTAGCTCTTGCAGCAGCTCCCCTTTGTGCTTTATGTGAAAAGGAGTGTGTTCCCATTGTGCTGTGTTCTCTGCAGGCCGCTGTGTATGTATGTGTGTGTGTGTGTGTGTGTGTGTGTGTGTCTGTGTGTGTGTGTGTGTGTGCGCGTGCACGTCTGTGTCTGTGTCTGTGTCTGTGTGTGCGGCTTTAGGCCACACGTGTTCCGTTCCCATGCAGGTACAGCCATGGGAGAAGCCTAGCAGGCACAAATTGGATTTTCACGTCGCATCCAGGGGCCCCAGGGCCCCTGCAGGCACCTTTTGGAGTATTGAAGTTCTCAAAGCGGTGTCTGCTATGTACGAGCGCCAGCCCTGTTTGTGTGTGTGTGTGTGTGTTTGTGTGTGTGTCTGTGTGTGTGTATGTGTACGTGTGTGTGTTGAAACGGTGCAGCAATACACCACCAGTCTCGGCCGACAGGTGAGTTTTTACCGAGGAGGTTGGCGAGGAGGGGGGAGGGCAGGGTGGGGGCAGGGCTGCGGCGTCCGCATGCGGGCCCGGGATGATTTCCGCGCCCGGCGGCTGTCGGATTGATCAGCGGATATCTGAGCCCGGTGAGGTCGTGATTGATGACTCAGACTGGGAGGTGACGGTGACGTTGGCGGAGAGGCAGGACCGGCGCCGTTGGCAGAGGCCGACCGGGTTGGGGGTGTTGCGGATGATGAACTGCCTGACGTACAGGCAGACCTTGGGATGGGCTTGGAACACAGAGCTGGCCCAGCCAGACATCAGAAACCCTGCAGCTGCGCCCGCTCAAGCACCAGAGCCCTCCGGCCACCTTGCCACATTATGCACTACACAAACACAATTTGCACAGGCTAATTACTGTTAATTGAAGGCGGCTAAGCTTCTGGGTTTGGGGACTGAGAGAATCTGCCGCTTCAGTGTGTGTGTATGTATGTGACACTGCGCAGGGTTTTTGTTTTTTGTTTTTTTTCCCTCACAGGAAGAGACAAGAGCTGACTGATCATTTGACAGGGCAGAATTATCAGCTGTCTCTTTTTTTTTTTTTTTTTTTTTTTTTTTTCGCCTTCTCTAGAAGGAAATTTGGAGATTTCCTGACAACAACAGAGTTTGATGTTTTGAGGAAATTATGCATTGAAGTTTTAGCATGTCATTCATCCAAATGAAAGAGCGTCATTCTAATCTGAGTGATGATTGCATTCTCCTCTTTGTATAAAGGTGCTATCACACCTTCAAATCAACAGAGAAAATGGAAACTTGAACAAAAATAAGACTTCTATGTAACATCCCATCTCTCTCTCTCTCTCTCTCTCTCTCTCTCTCTCTTTCTCTCTCTCTTTCTCTCCCTCCCTCTCTCCCCTTCATTTTCTTCTTTTCTTTAAATAAAAATATGAGTGAAAGACTTTTAACTATATTGGACAAACAGGTTACAGTCTACCGATAACCTGGAACAAACAATGAAATCCTCTCAGCACAGTGGAGAGTAGCACAGTGCTTCAAGCTGGAAAATAGTCACTCGTGTTTTATAGATCTGACAACCAAAGGTGCCTGCAGATTTGACTGTCAAGCTCTTAACAGCTTTTTGTTAGAGCATGTGTGCAGCCGATGTGAAGTGGTTATTCAGACCGTAGCTCCAGAGTCTTGGCCTACCCGTCTGAGAGTGAAGAGGAAATCTTGACCCTGACTCATTCCCTCACTTTAGTCAAATGATCTTGAACAGTTTCATATCTATCTATCTATCTATCTATCTATCTATCTATCTATATATATATATATATATATATATATATATATATATATATATATATATACTGTATATATATATTGTACGTATATGGAATTTTTTTTGAAGAACCTCCTCAAAGCGCAAGCTAAACTAACACAGGCTTCTCTTGAATTTAGAATCGGCAGTATTCCCTTTACAACGAACCAGCAGACGCACATTCTCTCGGAACGGTGAAATGAATTATTTCTTCACTTCTCTTTGAACTTTTCAGACAAAGCAATTAATGCAAATTTCCTGCACCGCAAGCAGATATGCCTGTAACGTCCCTGGCTGTAAAGAATTGTGTTATTTGTCCCCTCTCCTTTGGTCTTAGAGTGAAAAATAACATTTGTGTTCCTTTTTTAGCGCTGTCTTTTTTCTTTTTTTTTTTTTAGACGCCGCACATAAACGTGTGCCTTGGAGTGCATGTCTCTGAGTACAACTTTACCGTATTTAGGCCAGAAACATAGAAACAGACGGCCACTGATACTCAGTTTATGTCAAAACTTGGCCTCAGTCATGAACTAAAGTAAGCGCTTATAGAATGCGCTCCCCCTCGGAACAGACCATGTTACTTGCTGTTGACCAAAGGGCTAGCTGAGTGTGTTGTCCCTTGTTTTTTTTTTTTGTTTTTTTTTCTTTCTTGTGCTCCCAGGACGTGTTTTGCTGAATGTTGCTGTATGTGGCCAAGGATGATTCACAGTCATAAACAATACAGCAGATTTTTTCCAGCAGCAGTCCCTCTCTGGGATGTTGTAAATCTGTCAATGGCATTGGCTTATTTAGAAGATAGAGGGAAAAAAAAAAAACAAAAAAAAAACAAGTGCAGTACAGCTCCTCACTGGCAGTGAGCAGGAGCGTCTGGACTCCACTTATTGATTAGGGGTAATGAGGACGCAAAGCGTGTGATGCTGGCCAGCCTGTGTGCAGCCGGCCAGAGAAACGAATGGGAGACTAATTGACTGAGACAATACAAATAATTTGTGGCTGTTTGAGAACATCAAGATTGATGGCTGCTTAGCTTGTGAATTTAAATCGCTCGTACTTTTACTGTGCTCTGCTATCACTAGACAAGCCACAGACGGGGCGGCTATGAAATGCGAGAGAGAGAGAGAGAGAGAGAGAGAGAGAGAGAGAGAGAGTGTATTACTACATTTGAGATAGATTTGTCCAACCCATAGAGGGCAGACTACTCTACTGTAATCTGTTCCATCTCTCTTCCTTTAACGTTGATTAAGTTCCTTATACATTATCCATTATGCAGTGTAGCTGTAAATGACTGTCCTCTGTCCAGAAAATTTGATCAGTTCTGACATTTGCATTGTGAATACCATCTTTTTAGAGACATCAACGTTAATGTAATTCTTTTGGTTTGTGCTGTAAATTATATTGTGAAAAATCCTGAGTGTTTTTGCTTTCAGTCATATGATAAGTGATTTAATACTGTTTTTTTTTTTTATCAAAGAGAACTTAAAACAGTTTATGCATTATCATATGAAAAGACCAATATTAAACCAATGTTGATAGGCATTTTTTTTTCAGCTTTGACAGCAGTGATTATATTAGCAATAGTTATATTTTCTACATCTGTTGGTTCTTGTTGTTTTGGGTTCTTACTGAATGTCATAATAAAGGAGGTGTTTTTACACAATCTACCGTTAAGTTATGACTGACAGTATCTATGAGGACATATGGATGCAACAGAAACATTATACCACCTTAAAGAGATGGTAAGCGAGGCCAGACTGGAAAAAAAAAAAAAAAAAAAAAAAAAAACTGGATTAAACTGGATATAATTTCCTGTGAATGTGACTTTTGCCTCATACGTGGGTTGTCTGCTGGATCTTTGCGAACATGAACACCATATCTTCCTGCTTCCAGAAATATGAAGAAATCAGTAAAATGAGAGCTTGAAAGAAATCTAAGGAAATTCAATATTTACGTAGAATCATATATTATTATATGTCGGCTGCGCCTTGGTTTTCCTATGTGGACATTATCTCTTGTTTGAATGGGTTTTACACTAACAGTGAAGATCAGTCATTGCCAATCCTCTCTTTGGGTATCTGTCTTTATATTTGGTTTTTATCTACCTTCATTACAAGACTCCTAAAAAAAAAAGCTGATCAAGTTGTGTTGAACTGTTTGATTGGGGCTAGATTTATGAGATAAAGCTGGAAGATTTTTTTTTTTTTTTAGCAGAGTAGATGTTCCTGAATAGGGTTGACTTGCCACTACTGAAAATGCTTGACATGGCAGCCATCTTAGTATGCTCCACGGTATATTTAAAACACAATGACACGTAACCCTGACATGTCGGTGTAGCCGTGTATATATATCAGTCCTTTTTAGGTCACTGATAAGATCTGAGCATAGCTTTGTGATGTTTCTCGGTTCATTTGTATTCGTGTTGTGCTCCCTCAATGTAGCTTTCTATGTTGTGTGTAGTCTGTAAGCTCACAAGGCACATGTACAAATCCAAACTTTCAGGTAGATAAAATCTTTAATACCGGGTGTCTGCGTTCTCGCCTGACAGTTCCCCACGGGCGAGTGAGCAGCATGCCCCTGAATTATTAATAACCAAGAGATTCCACCCGGCCTTGATCAGCCCACTAATAATGTTGATATATTCCAAAACTTTTATCGCAAACATGATTATAGAAATGATTAATGTGACAACAACACGCTGAGAGACGTCACATTAGTTTCACACGAACATTCACGTACAGCTTTGTCTCTCCTCTCTACTCCCAGTGTGGATTTAGGAGAATCGTGAGAGAGGTTGTGTGTGGAGGATGTGCGGAGAGCCCGTTGAACACGCTGAACGGAGCTACGGCAGCGCTATGAAATCCGACCGAAATACGCAATTTAAAGAACGAAGCAGACTGTGTGGCATCAGGCATGTATCCCATCAGTGACACTTGTGATAGAGCAGACAATGAAAACGACACTTTGATGTAAATGAATGTTGACAACACAGAGCAAAGAGGATTTAGTGGGAGTGATGCATTTATTCTTGTGTTTGAGGTCTGTCTTCGGGGATGATGTTTGTCCATTTATCGTTCTTTTTTTTTGTTTTGTTTTGTTTTGTTTTGTTTTTCAGGTATTTCACGACTTACCGGCGCAAGAATTGATCTTAAGCTTTCCGCTCATTTGTAATGGTATCTCAGATAATCACAAGAGGTCAGCGGCTCGTTAGTAAAGATCATTTCCATTTATCTTTAGGTTATGTTATGTGTAATGTTCGACAAATATAAATGGTGTTACAGGTGTGTGGGTTGCAGGGGAAGAGCCCCAGAGTGAACTCTGGATTTATTGTAATTATCAGTGAAATTTCAGAGCCCTGTTCTGGAGGGGAGGGAGAGCGTTGGAACAGATGGCTGCTGAATTCCAGCTAATGTATTAAAATGAGACAGGAGGAGGTCCAGGTGGAGCGTTAGAGAGAAACTGGATCTTCGAAAAACTCTGGTCACAACCAACGCGGGTCTCTCTCCGGAGAGACAGAAAGCCTAGAACCTGGGATCATGAGGACAAAGCAACATCTGTACCTGTACTCCCTACTTTACACCTCATTATAAAAAAAAAATCTCTCCTCATTCAAATAAACACAAAAGAGATACTTTCGCTCCCAAACCCTAGGGGCAAAGTGAGCAAACATATATCTCGAGTTATTTAAGTAAATTAGTTGCCAGCACGGAAGCAGCTGCATAATAATTTCCGCAGCTGACTCTTACATAAATGAATAATGAATAAACAATATATGCATGTTGGGTGGGCTTAAAAATGGTTTATCCATGAAACACGCGTGTCTCCACAGCTCTACCGTGGCATTTGAGATGAGATCTGGAAGTGTGTGGAGCTTGACCAACCAAACAACAACAACAAAAAAAAAAGGATTGAGTAACTGACAGCAAGCTTCATTAAGAGCCTGAGCTGTGTTCATGGGCGTGTAGTAGGAAAGCAGCAGAAAGGGTAACGTGTGTTTGTCACATATCAGGAGACACATTCTGGTTTCTAAGGGCGAGAGATTGTTAAACATGTCGTATGACTGGACAGATTCTGACAGCTTTATCAATATCCTGTCTCATCAGACCGCTCAGTTGGCAAATGCCTACCAAAGGCCACCAGCCAGCCAGACTGACTACCTCATTAAAAAGTTTGGAGGGGCGCTGGGGCGGGGGTTCTGCCACACTGTACTTTTCTGCCTGGGCCCCCGTGTGACATTACAGATCACTTCACTGGGGCCACTTTGACCCTGCGCTAACCCCACATATTTACGCCCTGTCAAAGCCCTAGCTGCAGAATAAGCTAGCAGTTTACCACTCTGTTTCTTAATGCTACACCAGAGAGAGAGAGAGAGAGAGAGAAAGAGAGAGAGAGAGAGAGAGAGAGATGCTGTTAGCAGGGTGAGATGAGGAGAGAGAGAGACAGTGAGAGAGAGAGAGAGAGAGAGAAGAGTTTGAGAAAAAGAGAGAGATTCAGTTAGTAGGGTGGAGGGAGCAGTCTAGCTGAGTGATTGCTTTTCCCCATGGCGCACAGGTAACGTTTGTGGCTGATGGCCCATCATGAAGAGTGGGTGCGTGGGCTGCAGGCTGGGAGGGGGTGGGGGTGGGGGTGGGGGGGGGGGGGGGGGGGCAGGGAAAGGCCTAATGCAAAACAATAATGCACTGGCAAACAAGATAAAGAAAATTGAATTTTAAAACGTCTATAGGGAAAAGGCTTGTTCTTAGCCACAGGCCTTCTGGGCTCAGTGCTATTGCCGTGAGGTTTGTTATAAACAAGCCACAATCATAATGCAGATCTATGTGTGCATTATTCTGTCTGTAAAGAAGACAAAGTGTGTGTACGGTAGTCTCTAAGCTTAGGCTAGGAGGAATGGCTTTAACCATGCAAGTAGTAGGCAGGACATATTGAGGTGGCTTTTTTCTCCTTTTTTCTCTCTCAGGAAGAGCAGTGTGAATTAGCGGACAGCTTGCTCTCTCTCCCCCTCCGTGAGGAAGAGTTGGATAAATGTTTAACAGATGGGCGATGACAGGAGATGTTTAATGATGTTTTAGTAGTGCGGATTTTAACCTGCGCTGCCAGAAAAAGAAACACACAGGGAACTTCCCTCATCTCTCAGTACTTTGCTAAACAAAGACATTAATCAGACCGAGGTTTACATTCATCTCATGAGTTTAGATCTTGGATGATCTCTGTATAACTTTCAGAGGTGAAGAGGTCAGTAAACAACTGCTTACTTCAGAGTTAGTGCAGAAATGTTTATGGTGTTATTGAGCTGGGATCCTTCCTTTAATTATGCAGATGGAAAAAGAAAAAAAGTTGTCCTATACAAATAACATCTCCCCTTACATCTGTGTATTGCAAGGCAGGGCAAAGGGACATTGATTTGATTTTTTTTATTTTATTTTTTTTTTTTTGATAGAGACACCTGGTTACCTGCTGACTGTTTGTAAATACTCACACAATTCAAAATGATCACTCTTTTTTTTTCGAATGGCAAGGATTGGGTAAGGCGCTGCCGAAATCTGTTTATTGGAAAATTGCTTGCGTCTTGTAAACCCTCTTCATTTAAGCCTGTATTGGTCAAGATCATCCAGTCTGTTCCAAATCGTGACATCCTAATCTTCTCCTCGACTGTTGTGACACGCCAACTGTTAGTCATATTTTGCTATTCATTATCTGCCTGACAATTTGAATGATCAGGCTGGGAATCATAGTGTCATCTGTTTGGAGTTTATGCTTATTCTATTTGTGTGGAAGAGCAATTTCACATCCTGTTTATGACATCAGTCACGTTCGTGTTGTCGGTTTGGACCAGATTGTTACAGAATTCGTGTCAAGTAAAAAAATGGCAGCGAAAGCATTCTGCAGCGTTAGCAGTTTCCTCCGCGCCTCCAAACTAATGACTTGCTCCGCAGGAGCTTCTGTTTGTGACATCGATAATTAGCTGCTGTTTTTGGGAATGAGGACGAGATTTCCTCCTGTGCAAGGTTAAAGAGAGTTCACTCAGGGAAAAAAAAAAAAAAAAAAAAACAGTGACAGGGTCATCCACAGCGACGCTCTCCCGTTTTTTTTTCTTTTTTTCTTTTTCCCTCTAACGTGACCTTGGCGGCATCATCACACAATTATGTCTCCTAATTTGTGTGTGCTGTCTTTCATTCGTGAGGAAAGGATAGGAGCCCCGTCAGCACATTGGTGGAAATAATGAATAATCGTGTATTCCCGATGTGGGCCCATCTTTTCCGCACCTGTCCATAAAGAGGGCTCTAACAAGGAGCTCCCCCAGGAGAGAAGGGAAGCTGATAATCTGAGCTTCTCATTAATTGAAGTCCCAAATTAATTGATAAGAAAGCAAAGCTGTTGGGCATGTAGGTGTCTTATTAAATTTATTCAAAGCGTAAGTGTGCTCTAGTGCTAACTTTGATCAGTAACTGCTGAGTGCTTTACCACAATTAATTGATTACGCTTGGGACAGGCAGTTTCTCCCTAGTTTCACGCAATTTTTTTTTTTCTTATTCTTCATACTACAGCACTTCTTTAAGTGAGGGGAAAAAAAGCAAAAGAAACTTGTCTGCTTCCCTTTTATAAAGAGGTTTTTGGAATATACTGGTCTTTTTATACTTGGCTTCCTCAGTGTTGTCTGCCTTATTATAGCAAAAGCTCAAATCGCATATCTGTCATTTCTGCAGTGAAGTGAAGCACAATGTCCAGTTAAAAAAGATCAAAGAAATTAAACTGTTTTGGATTCTGTGCAAAAAAAAAAAAAAGAAAAAAGGAGAGGATGTGTGGCTAGAGACCACAACATTTTCTCCTTTTTTTTTGTTTTTTTGTTTTACTTTTCTTTTTGCTTTTATTTGAACTTTCCTCAGAACCGCCTGATCTGTAGAGCATCTTCTGTTTTTAGCATTTTACGCTCCAAAAAACCACTATTCTGTCCAAAGGAATGCTTCATTTACCAGCTCCACAGATTTTTGGATCTTAAACTTATGCTTCCTAATGTTTCCCTTGAAATATCACCTTAATGAACTCCTAGACCAGTTTATTTAGTTCATCATGTTGTGGTGAGAAGTAATGACTCTCATACATTAAGCAAATGAGTTTTGTGTGAGTGGAAGAATTACAATGGATAGAGTCTAATGAGCTCTTGCTTTGCCACACAGAGGGAAGCCAATGTGTCATTGCTTAATCACTTCAACAGTGATAAACTCCCTAATGTGATTGCTTTATGTGCCACAGGTCAGAAGCACGGTCCAATCACAGTTTTCCGTCGCTCATTTTAAAACGCTTTGGAATTGCAGCATGGGTGGGCGAGAACTTTCCACTATCATTGTAAATACCATATCACTCTACGAAAAGTTTATTATGTCTAATGATTTGTTGTGAAGGTTTTTGATTTGCACACTTTTGGAGTTTCTCGTAAAGGTTTCTCTTGGCTACAAACTTCGATTCAGACAAACAACACAAGAAACTTAAATTGTATGTGTCTTACGTCTCTTTGACCATTTTATCCTTATTTTGTTTCGTTTTGTTAACTGAAGGACACATTTTTGCCAATGTAAGAATGTAAAATAATAGTAGAATAAAATGAATTTAAAGTTCAACAGGAGAATAATCATGTTTCCAACATTCTTTTGCCATTATGCTCTTAACAATACTCAGGGCACAAAAGAAAAGATGAGGCCACTGTTGTGGCTAACCATTACAGTCCCATTGATCCAACTGCACTGTGAAATAAGAAGCATATTCAGAGTCATGGACAACATTGCCTTTCTGTGTATTTTAAATAGTTTCTTTACTATTTCATTTGCAGGTTTATTCCCTACTGTTCCAGTCAAAAAAAAAAAAATCAAATCAAATCAAAATAAAGTAGCTGACGTCCGTTGTAATAACTACTTCCAACGTTGAGTGAGTGGAGGACAAATTTCTACATTTGAACTCATGCCTACGTTTGAGAAGGAACAGAACGAGTGAAAAGCTAGGCAGATGAACAGATTGCCTGAGACGTGAAGCTCGTGGGTTTGGTCCGTGGAGAGCATTGTCTTTTTGTGTCGGAGTGTTGGCACACCGGTGCAGGGGGGGTGTGGTGCAGCGAAGGGGGGGGTGAACATAAAAGCCACTCTGCCCCGGCACTCTGGCACAGCTGCTGGTGGTATCTGATGGAAATTTTCAGACGTGCTTTACCTCCGTGTCAGAAGCGTTCTCGTTATCCCAGCAGATGCTTTTCACATGACATTTAAATCAACACCTCCAACAACGGCTCCTGTGGAAAACATCCCCTGTTCTGTTCTGTTCTGTTCTGTTCTGTTCTCCTCAAGCTTACAGTGGGCCAGAACACACAACCCGTTGAACGGGCGTGGTATTCAATGCACGATATAGTGAAACAACTTCTAGGCCTGGATCTTTTTATGCAGCTCTTGTGAGGCAAGTGATGGCGATCTGTCTTTTATGGTTGCTGCGTGCTGCAAGGCCGCAGAAAACCGGAAACTATCTTTTAGTGCGTGTACACGTAGGGTTAATGCATGAATTTGGCCATACGTGTTGTGCAGCCTATAGGCAAGTCGTATTTCAGCTTGCTGTTGATGTTATAGCATCTGTTTTCTTCAAGTGTTGCTCAGCAGCTGTCAGAAAGTGCAGACCCAGATGAAGTTACTTTCTCAAAAGTGTGTGTTTTCATCTAGCAAACAGCAGTTTAAAATGCCAGATGTGACAGTAAGTGCTTTAGAGGATGGTGTAATGAGTTTGACAGTGACTGTAATTTTTTTTTTTTAGACCCAGTTTCAGCTCAGGGATTTGACACTTGTGAAGTCAACCCATTCTCACATGCATCTGCCAAGGTATAATTTTGGCAGACAAACGTGTTTTTTGTGATGCTGTTGTAATTGTACGTTTTTAGACCTTTTAATGCCTTTTGTTAACAGTGACCGCAAGTATCACCTCTTCTACGGGAACGAATCGTTGCTGTCCTCGTTCCTTCGCTGGACAAAAACGACCATGAGTTGCCTTTAGCTGAGTATAGCCAGTGAAAATGTGTGCTGGCTCAATGCACTGTGAAACATCTGGATCCCTATTTGAGACATCTGGAACATAGCCAGAAAAAAAGGCACACGAGCCTTATCGAAGAGATCTTCAGGCAATTTGGAGTTCAAAAAATTAGTTATATATGCAAATTCATTATGATACTTAATTAAGGGTTTTGTTTATCCAATTAAACACCAGTGTTTCATAGTCACAAAACACAGCATGCTAAACAGTATCATAAACTGTAATGACCTTGAGCTAAATCACACTGACTGATGCCCTTGACCAACACTCCCATGAATGTAATTCACTGACTTTTAAAAGATATTAAGGAGTACACCGCACTTTTCTGTCGTCATGCAATGGAATTAAAAGCACATATATTTTAATTTGGTCTTCTTCCACCAGAGTGCAGTGGCAGTTACCAGCTCTTGATTAATGATGTGCTTTTCTCATTTTAATAATGCATGAATAATTCTACTTTATAGTCATGAATAAGTGACTTTTCCAGAAAAAAAAAACATATTTCAGTATATTAATATATATGAACTGGGGAGAAAAAAAGGAAGAAAAATTGAGGGGAGATACTTAACAACCAACTTCATTCTTCCATCCTGAATTATCATTCCTAGCTATGGCGCAGCCTAGCTCAGACAATTTACAGAAGATATGTTTTCATTGCAATCAACAAAATACAGTCCTTTGTATATAGTCTAGTGAGAATGGAGTGGGGATGAAGTCATAAAAAATGCACATTGTGTAGATTGCCTCATATCAGAGATGACAGGTCTCATTTTGATGGGTGTGAGGGGAAGACACGGAGCTTTTGTGAAGACTCTAGAGATGAGAGCAGAGGAGTCTGACCAGCCGAGACTGACAGAGAGTTAGTCCGTAATGACAAGGGCTTGACTGTAGTGGAAAATGAGAAGGAGCCGCCAGGGAAGGCCCCTGCTGCCTTGGCTGGGATCTAGCCAATGCGTTTTGACCCTGTTGAGCTCTGATTGAGCTACGCAGTCTTGACCCTGAGGGAAGTCGATTGTCTGCAAGACTAGTTTCATCTGTCTTTACTGCAACCTAGACTCCAGGACAAATAGAACCAACCACAGACTTGGGGCAGGGTGGTGTGGGTGGTGTTTAAAAATTAAATATATTCATTTAAAACATATCTCACAGACCATTTGATGATCTCGTGAACATCATTCTATGGAAATTTTTAGTTGTGTGTTAACAAAAGATATGGAATGTCCAACTGTCTGACATAACAAACAGGAAAAAAAATTGTTTATTAATAACATTTTTTGTGAAATGTAAACCTGGTGTTTGCTAATAACTCCTCTTTTTCTCTACGTTTTAATTTTACAGTTACGGTTCTTTGCTTGGCTGGAGAGCAAAATGAGCGTGTTTTTGAAATGGCTAGGATATATGTAGATTGTGTTCAACTTAATCACTAAATGTTTTGTTTTTTGTTTTGCTTGTTTGATCCTTTTCCACTTGTTACCACATACTGTGAAAATAAACCTCTCATGTCTCCTTTGTACAGGGATACATTAGTAATGAGACTATTTATTCTTGCTGTACCATATGAAATTTGTGCACATAAACTAATTCAATTTAATTACGACTCTATGACTTCCACATGTTGATGGAACGCTTGAATATTGTAGTCCTCTATTACATCGGTGTGTCATGTTTGAATATGAAGAGGAGAAGGTCTTAATCTTGTTGCAAATATTTCTAATTGACTATTAATCAATTAGCTTGTACAATGTTAGTGTAGTGTGTGTGAACAGCAGGGTTCTTCAATGAAACGAAACAATCTTTCCAGTCAGTGATTGACATTTTAACGCAACAATCTTTCACAATCGATTGGTTTCATATTTTCGGATTTTCACATACAACTGTTGTGTTATGAATTTAGTTAACAATAAGAACAGCTCTTATATTCCCATGATGTTTTTCATATTTTTATTGGTTCAAATGATTGACTACCATGCTGACATCAAATAAAGTTTGTCGATTATATAAAACCACTCCTCCAATTCCCATATCAGACCCCTTTAACTCACTTTTTTGCAGGGAATGGTATACTGTGAGGCTAATCCCCATAATCATTAGTTTTATGTTTCTTCCTCACGTGAGTTATTGAATTAGCGGGGAATGCAGATGGTGGTGGCAATTAGTGAAACACAACAGACAATATCTGTGAAAGATAGGCAACCGATTAGAGCCATGGTCAGGTTCTATTCCCCGTTTTCCATGAAATGAAAGCGTTTAGAGCCATGGTCAGGTTCTATTCCCTGTTTTCCAGAAATGAACACGTTTTTATTTGAGAAGCTTTTTTCTTTTTTTTTCTTAACTCTCTTAGAGTCAGCGTGATGGAATATAAAGAAACCTAATGGCAAATAATGAAAGGTGTAGCTATTCTCAGTGTTTCTCTGTTGTTCAGGTGCCCCTGTGCTATCCTTACAATTATTCATGTATGAAGTCTCGATGTAAACACTTGCACGTGTATATGTGAGGCTGTGTGTGTGCTAAACCCTGTCACCTTGTACACACACCATCACCACCGTTCCACCTGTTCAAGTGACGACCAGTACCTACTGCCAGGCACAAACACAAATCGCTTGTTTGTCAATAAGCAAGTATTTAAGATCAGCAAGAAAACTCATGCATGAAATTGCAAGATAACCAAATCACACAACTCCATCCACAGGGCCCTTCTTAAAAAAAAAAAAAGGCAATATTTGTGAATCTTTCATCAATACATTTTTTTTTTTTCTGTTGTAGATTAGACCATATGGTTTGCTCAGTAATAGGTCTCCCTTGATAAATCATTTGAGAGCATTGCTGCAGATATTGCAAAGATACACCCAGGAATTGGATATCTGTGGAGATGAATAGCAGCTGGCCATTTGGTATTGTGTGCAATGCCTGGGCTAGAATACACAAAGAGTCTACCCAG
The DNA here is from genome assembly GCF_902362185.1 of Chanos chanos. Taxonomy (NCBI): domain Eukaryota; kingdom Metazoa; phylum Chordata; class Actinopteri; order Gonorynchiformes; family Chanidae; genus Chanos; species Chanos chanos. The sequence continues at coordinate 42,262,409 of NC_044500.1, forward strand.
AGAGTTAGGAGTTAGGCCTCGAGAGAGCACAGTCCCCCAAAATGGTTACCAAAAGAATGCTGTCTGTCCCTCTCCACTCTATCTTACTGGAACAGATGTAATAACCATTTATGAGGTATTCTCAGATTTGTGTGGAGTTTTTATAGTTTTTTTCTTTTTTTTTTTCTTTCCAAACTGCAATCCATGTTTCTATTTCTGAATAGTATGATGATATTTCTAGTGTATATTGGTATTTAATGAGAGTCGCTGGTGTTATGTGTGACTTGGAAAATGACTTTTGAATGGAGCATCAGTCTACCATGACACACTTTTGCTAGTGTGTCTGTAAAAGAGTTTTCTCTCTTTATCTCAGACAATGATAAGTCACCTCCTTATCTTGAAATTATACGTTGCCATTAACATGCTTGATGATTTTTTTTTCTCCTCCATACTGCAAATGTGCTAAAATGCCATACAGAACTGTCTTTAACCTGTAATGACTTGCACTTATTTTATTTATTTATTTATTTGTTTGGTGATGGATTTTACTTCTTATTCAAATTGGGTAAACAAACAGCTGCCAAAAATTTGTGGCATTGCTGAAGCATTTTTCAGCTCTCTCCATTAATGCTGTTTATTTGGTCCTGCAAGAGTCCCTAAGGAGGCTTGGGAAAGCATTTCAAAATGCAGGCAGTCAGAGCTGAGTCTCTGTATAACTCAATTAGTTCTTCAGTATGTCTTTGGAACCCCATCTGATTGGTGCATTTTCTCATCCCTTTCTTTCATTTACTTCAGATATCAAGGACTTCCTGATAGATAGTCACCATCTTTCTATTCTCGGTACACACAAAGCAAACAGTCCTCAAAGCCTTCCAGATACAATATGTTCTTTCACTGTGATGTCAACATGAGAGCAGCAGTAAGATATGGAAACCTATAGGAGGAAAAAACATACACCCATATGGACTCAATGAGTTTTTTTTTTTTCCTCTGTCATTCTCTGACAAATGACACCTCGCTGTAATGCATCAGACCCCACTGCTATAGCTACACCTCCAAATGATTCCCTGCTCGTGCAAAATGACACCACTGCTTGGTAATTGATATGAGAAATATTGAATCCTGATCTTACCACCGATGACCAAGTTTAATGATCTGACTGTGAGAAAACAGCAATGTAAAGCACATCTGTATGTGTTGGGGAAGCTGAGATGACACATGAGAGCAGGCACTGTGTGTGAGTGTGTGTGTGTGTGTGTGTGTGTGTGTGACTGGACTGATGATCATGTGATTTATACCCCATATGTATAGAATAACTGGAATTACTGAGAACAGGTGTACATAAAACAAAATAGAACAACTGGTTTGGGAAGAAACAGGACATTTTGTGTTGTGACATCATCATTATCATCATTGGTTGAATTTGCTGAATATCGTGTGCTGCACGGCCTGTTTTCTGACATGGACATGAGGAATTATTCAGTCGTCTATCCCACATCATGTCACAGACACTCCGGTTCCATGTAACACACAATTAGTGTTGATGCATCCCTCTCTCTCTCTCTCTTTACATATATATATATATATATATATATATATATATATATATATACACACACACACACACACACACATGTATGTATGTATGTATGTGTGTATATATATATATATATATATACAGTTTGAAACAGATGGATGTGGTTTACCACACAGATTAGCGAATCTGAATAGATAAGGAGGCTACAAAGTGAAGCAAGAAACAGGTGCAATGGGAGGTGAAAACAAGGATATAAAGGAGATAAAGCCGTATCCCCCTGTTAGAACTAATAAAATGATCATAAGTATCTAACGGATATCATACTTTATAAGAGCGGAGTTGTAAATATGCGGCTCGGCTGCATCTCTTCATGACTCAATGGGTTGACTGATTATGGGAATTAACACTGGGAACATCTGTTGCAGCAGGTTGTTTTTGAAGAGTTCTCTTAATGATTAGTTAGCTATTGATCAAGGGCTAGCGCTGTTTAATCTATCAAAGTCGTACCATGTGCTAACCGTGGGAGATATGAGACTAGATTCACTTGATTACCTCCGATCAAGAGCGACTGAAGATCCGAGCCGTAATCCCCCCCCGTTCGGTTGCATGTGTGAAGAGGCCCTTTGATCAAAAGAAAGACAGGATTACACAGGGAGATGAGGGGAGATGGAGAACGAGAGGAAGGGTCTCACTGAGAGATTGGCAGGCAGGAAAGAGAAGGTGAACAGGGATGATGAGGAGCCAAATGCGTCCTATCCGAGAAGGGCAGGTATCTGCCCTGGCCCCCCCCCCCCCCCCCCCCCCCCTCAGAAGTCACCTCAGCTTAGAAGCTGAAATATGTATTTGCAGCTTTCCTCCATCCACGACCGTTATTGTGCAACATAATGAGAATGATGCCCGTCGACCTTGGAAATGTGATGGTTTTTTTCCAGAGCCGTGCTTGGCTGAAGGGTACTTTGTTTATTTATTTATTTATTTTGTCGTGGAGGCGAACAAACAGCCCTGCAGGGTTCACTGGGCTGCAGGTAAAGGTCATTTTGGCTGCTGCTGGAGAGATAGCTGGTTGGGGGGCGAGGTGTGTTGCGGAGGGAGGGGGGCGGGGGGGGGGTGGGGACAAAGCAAACAGAACTGAATCTGAGTGGCTTTGAGGAGTGTTGCCACAATTGAGTGGACCGCTGTTTACACATGTGCATTTTGTGTGTATGTAAATGAATACTTAAAGCCACTGAAGAGCGCATGAAACAGATAGACACACAAGTAGACAGTCCATTCTCTGTGCCAGGACTCCTCCCTGTTGCTAGGTGCCCACTGTACTCTGTGTAATCAAAGTGCAATTAAAACCCACAGTGTGCAGCCGGCAACAGGAATGTTTGATGCAGATGCCAAAATGCATCACGTTGAGTGACACAAACAAGCATGTTGGCGATTCTATTTATTTATTTATTTATTTATTTATTTTTTTTTTTTGCATGAGTGATTTTAATGGCGTTTCATGGAATGAAAACGACCCAAATGTATGACTGCTAATGAAGTAATTGAGATGGAAGGAAACGTTGATGGCTTTCGATGGGAAGCCACAATAGAACAACAGTAACGGGCCATTGATAAACTGCCACAAGGGATGGTGACACTTTCAGGCTGTCCCACGGGCTAGACACAGTGTTGACACATTCATTCCCAGTTTCTTTGTTCTGAATTATGCAAGCTATTTATTTCTACTGGACCTAACAGCGCATTATTTCTATACTTTAATTCAGTATCGACAGTAAAATGCCTGCACCTGTCCAGCCAGCCTCCAGAATATTCTAATGCCTGTCAGATCTCTGACATCATACATTTCAGGGTAGCCATCGCCATCCTCTCAGAAGCTGTAATTCTCACAATGTTCCTTGGTTAGTTTCATTTATTTATTTATTATTCCTGACAGGTTAGAGTCATTCAAGCAGAGGCAATGTCTTTGACCTGATGTTTCCAGAATATTCCCCCCATCTCTCACTTTCTGACAGCATCATTAAATAGCTGTCTAGTTCGTGTTGATAATGATGCCAAAGTAAAAACTTGCACAGTTGGCTTCATTTGTGAATACCTATTCGGAAAATGTGTTAATTCTTTTTTCTTACTATTCACATAATTGTCAATGAAACCTCATCAAGTTACAAATAAAGTCAGGTTGCTGTAAGTAATGATGGCACACGATTTTGCACATTCATGGTTTTTCCTTCAGTCATACATTTAAGTTACCATGTGGTATATGACAGTAAATTTAAGAGACATTTGGGTTCTGCTACATACCGTAACGGGGTGCTCCTATAGTGGTATGATGTTTAATATTTCTACAAGCAGACGTTAGCGGTCCCAGTGGAAGCTGCGTGATAGATGAACGATTGAAAGCTTAGCCTGTTTGGGGAAGCAGCAGCTGTAGGACTGATCTGACTGGTTGTGCAGAAATGCCTCAGCCCATCTGGAGCAAAACCATTTTGAATCTCCAAGAACACAACTAGCAGCAGGTTTTAAGTGATATCTGTGGAAATGGCAATTCTGTTTGAATTATATTCTTTTTTAAGTCCTCTTATTCTCGCGCATATTTATGTCTCCCAGTCTAAATAATTGCATAAACACCACAATTAAAACTCAGAGCGTAAAGTGTTTTACTTTAATGTGTTTTTCTTCCCATCAAAGAAAGTGTAGTTGCTTCCCCCCCCCCCCGCTTTTGGAGGAGGAGAGTTATTCTCAGGCTCCTGGGCCTGCTCTGGTTAAGGTCACTTTGATGAGCATGGGAAGGGCTGGGCTTGAACAACATGGCCAATTTGCTGCATGTTAATGCCGGCTGGAGCGGGTCAGCAGCTTGGCCATTGATTTGTTGCTGAGGCGCAGTCCTTGACTGGGCTGGATGGGTATCAGACCATCGATTCCTCAGCTCAGAGGCGGTCACGTCTTCAAACATGTGGGATGAGCCAGGCCTAATCTCAGGCCCTGTAGTCTAATCTTCCTCTTTTTCTTCTTCTTCTTCTTCTTCTTCTTTTTCTTCTTCTTCTTTCTCTCTCGCTCTCTCTCTCTCTCTCGCTCTCTCTCTCTGTCACTCTTAGCTCTCCCATCATTGATTAATGCCTGTTTTTCCTTAATTTCTATCTCTCAGCAGTTCTGATTCTGTTGCAGCTCCTGTGTGTATACCAGGGTGGATTCAAAGAATCTGGACTCCTTTGGTCCTTTAAAAGCAAATATTTTTCAACTGAAATCTTGAACATGGCTGAATACACCCAACAAGATTCTTGTAATGCTCCCTCAATTAGAATACTGTGCCGCATCAGTTTTGCGCTCCGATTTTGTCCAACTGAATTACCCCTCAAACTGCGTTCATGTGAATGATGTGGATTTCCTGTCAGAGCTGAGCAAGCCAGCAATGTATAGACCACTTTGCCCATATCATCTACCACTAACATTTTCAGTTTGATTCAGGTTCTGTTAGCGTGTATTAAAAGCTTGTCATCCCAGCTTGATTTTTAATGTCTATCTTCTACAGTGTTCCACTGAGAATCATTGAGTAGCACATCATGCCCAGTTGTAACAATTGTGGAGAAAAAAAAGAAAGAAAAAAAAAACGGTCAGAAAAAAATAAATAAATAAATTTACCATACTGCTGGTAGCTAATGCCCATTTAGCTGAACTTGGATTAATTAAAAAGTTATTATAAAGTTAGAAATAGGGATGTTAGAAAGTGGTTTCACTAGCCTGCTATATCACTAAATGCTGCATTTTGGTTAATATAATAATATTTGGTTAAAATGAACATACCAGATTGCAGTTTTTACCTGGCTGTAATTATTACAGTATTGGGAAAGCTTGTAGAAAGACAGCGGTCGTGTAGCTATCGATTAGAAAAACAGGTAAACCGTTTATTGAGTGAAGGTAGTTGTGCACCCTCAGTAATTTCTGTTGCACCCTTTCCTAACTAATCCTGCCGCCAGGCCTCGTTTGAATACTACACAAATCATCACTATCCACCTTGGAAATGAAAGCATGCAGGATGCGCTTGGTTGTTGCTAAGGCACTGAAGTACCCCTATGTCTTTTTTGCTTTTGGTAAATCAATAAGAGAGTAGAGACGATTGTGGTGTTTATATACTCCTTCCCCTTAACGACATGCACATTAATGAGCTGCCTAATTGATTTAATGAAGTCCAAATGTCTCTCATCATTTCAACACTTCCCTGAAGGACAGAGAAATGGATCTTGGACCTCTGGTAATATGTAATGATGTGGATTGTAGCTGATTGAGTTTGATTAATGCTGTCACATGGGACATCATTGGACTTTGTTTCGTTTTGGTCCTAGACACACCATTGCACTCTCTGACATCCCTGTAAGCAAACAGGGCAAATAATTATTTTGGAGGTCATTAGTGCCACAAATGAGGCATTAAAACAGATTTCCCCACGATGCTCCACAGCCAGCGTTGATCGTCTGAAAAACCATAATTACAACTTGTGTTACAAGGGCTTGTTCCAGGCAATGGTTTACTCAGGAATACATTACAACAAATTTAAATTTCAAGACAGCAGTGTTTCACGAATTTAATAAAGATTCTTTAATAGCATAATATAATTTCTAAATAAATAAATAGATTGAAAAATGATAAAGTCAAATAATCTGACTCATGAACGCCGGCACATCAGAAGTCGTTTTCACCATAACTAATGGGGTTAATTAAAAATTCTTTTATCTCCTCCTTAATGAATTCTAACAGGAAATGATTAGTATTGTTTTAAAGTCCAGCTCAAAAACCTGTCTCTGCTCATTTGGCCTGGTATTCATTAACCCTGTGCTCTTATGCAAACGTGCTGTTTTTGTTTCGGTAAGGCTAATCACGAAGAAGAATATCTTAATGTATTAAAATGAATTTAAATGTATTTAGATGAGCAGTGCTATGAGCCAAATCTGTGTAATTGTTGAAGATGCAATGAGCCTCTTGGTTTCGGTATATTTGTCAATACAGACCTCATTCAAAGAGTGCTATAGCTCCATCTGTCTCATGTTTGGAACATTCTAGACTAATTTGTATTCTTTTGTTTTCGACCATTTTTATGAAGGATTTTTTTTTTCTTTATGTGTTCTTATTTACATGCTACATCTGCAGCTGGCACGGAAATTTGCTTTAGGGGAAAAGAACATATTTCATCATTGAACATCAAATAAATATGCCTGTGTGTGTGTGAGAAAGAGAGTAAGAGAGAGAGAGAGAGAGAGAGAGAAAGAGAGAGAGAAAGAGTGAGAGAGAAAGAGAGAGAGAGAGAGAGAGAGAGAGAGAGAGAAAGAGAGAGAGACAGACAGAAAGAGAGACTCACAAACAGATTGAGAGAGGAAATGTGCAGTTCAGGCTAAAAAACAGGGTCTTGATCTGTTGAACTCTCAGAATTGGTCACCCTTATAAAAAAAGAGAGAGAGAGAGAAAGAAAGAAAAAAAAGGGGGAGAAAAAAGGAAATCTCAATTACAGTTGTCCCCAACATGGAGCCAACCATCCAGGTCAGTGAGACCGTCAGCAGCGGTTAAAGGTCGGCTCCCAGCCTAATGCCGACGGACATGCAATCTGTGGCGTAGAGAATCCCTGAGCCCTGGGACAGCTGCCTTTACAGCTGAAAAGAGAGTTGGGAAGCGCGGGCTGTTGTACGATGCCTTTGATGCTTTCCGACCTGATAAACTCCCAAAGAGCTATCACACATTTCTGCCAAATTGGATTTGCTGTGAATATGGTCAAGGCAATTTGTTGAAACACAGGCCCATAATTATCTAGTAATGTAGACAACACTCTGCCTTGGCCTGAACAGTGCTTGCTCAGTCACAAGTCTGGCCACACTGCCAGGGGTGATGGTTAACTTTATCAGTTTTAGATGTACACATTGGCAACAACAACAAAATGGCAAAATCATGTAGTATACTAGCACTATAGGTCTGAATAAAGTTCAGATGAACTGCTAGAGTGGATACATTGATGAATACTTTTTAGTGTTATGTTTATGTTTAGTACGTATGATATGAAATCAATATGAATTCAGACTGGTTTGTTTTCCAAGGTGTACACAAACAATACTGTACTATTGTTTGACGTGGGGCTTGTGACATGTTTGTAATTGTGCAACAACATTACATAATAAGTCAAATATCGATTCTAGTCATAGCCAGTCATTTCAGAAACAGCACCAACAGTTTGCGTTATGACTTATCTAGCTGAAAACGCAAACTGTGGCGAGTATAATGGTAAAATCGTTGCCATGACAACGTGAGATTCCATTAACACTGCTGCCACTGATGAGCAATCATAGCTTTGTGTCAGTCATGTGAATGCTTTATGGGATATCAGTACAAGGTAGGGCTGAAGACTTTTAAACTGCTCTGACAGCAGGCCGCTGCTGCATATAAAGAGTTTTCAGACTAAGGCAAAATCTAGCAACTGGAACACATTTTAAAAAAAGGGCCAAAGAAAGTGTTTAGCTTATGCGAATGTAGGATAGAATCCAAAGCACTCCAGTTTACTCTATTGATCAAAAACATCGTGATATTTGTAGAGGAACGGTAACAAATGGTGCTACTAAAAAGGAGGACGTGGAATTTACTGCTAGTTTGCCAAACGTTGTATCCAGGCCAAGCAGATAGGGAGAAGAGGCAATATATATCCGCATGAGGAAAAATAACATTCAAGTATTTATTATATATTTTTTTTTTTCTTAAGTCATTTTGCAGTGACAGGCTGTGACAGCCAGTATTAACAGAGTCAAGGACAAAATATGCAGAAGGAAATAACACCAGGCATGTCAAGCTTCAGCAATGAGCAAGAAAATTCTAATTCCCTTTCTGCTGACAACTGTGAAAAACACCATACTCTTATTACCTTACAGCACATGAGATTAAATTTGGATGAATGTGATCCAGACAAGATCAAAGAACAAAGCAATGAAATATAGAATCCCTGGATTAAAGAAAAAAAACGTCTGTATAGAACACAGGGATTCCTTTAAAGTAGAAATAGTTGGCTTCGCTCATTTAAACATATCTACAGTTTGCCTTGTGCATAAATTGTCAATTACAAGTCATTAATCTGCCAAAAAAAAAAAAAAAAAGATCCCCCAAACTAGTTGTGAAAAAGAATATGCGTTTTCTTTTTGTTTTTCTTTTTTCTTCCAGTAAAATGTTTATGTTCCCCCGTCTTTAAGGTAGCAGAATTGCTTTTTTGTGTGTTTGTCAAAATTGCTTTTTTTTTTTTTTTTTTTCTCGGTCTAGTCATTTTTCATTCAAAGTGTTCCAATAACCATCTGCCTTTGCTTTGCTTGCTTGTCTCGGATGTATATAGTGGTGTGTGGGGGAAGATACTCATATAGCCTCCAGAACTGAAACTCTCTCATGCCTAGTTTTTCATAAAGCCTTATTCTTTTCTCCTCTCTCCAGCGTGATGAACGCTATTTCTCAACCTCAGACTCCCGCTTAAAAAAATTCTCTTTAGGATTGTATCCAATAACTGACGTAAATGCGGTCAATCAAACCACAATCAGTCTGCCAATCTGCAATAAAGGGTTAGACCTTTCTTTTTTTTTTTTTTTAATGCCGTTCATTGAGACAAATGACTGGAATCGTAAAACACGTATCATGTGACCTTAATCGCAGTATAACGGACATCGCACCGTTCACCGCGTCAAGGAAACCGTTACCAGTTCTCCATTCAAACATTGTCTTTAGGGTATCTCCAAACATAGAGCATTCATGCATCTTAATAATCCTGCAGCTTTTTCTTTTTGTGACCAATTTCATTTCCTATGTTTACCCAACATGCATACACATACACGTACATATCCCCGTACACTCATCATATGATCTCACACGTTGACAGTCCTTCTCTCGAGCCTCTGGCGTTACGTCTGTGTCTGAAAAGCGTTGTTTCTCCGTACAGCCGGTGCAGAGTTCTCCAACTTCACTTTGCCTGCTCCGAAGGGGGTAGGCCGGAACCGAGCTGGACGTTGTCAGCTCCCACGCAGGGGCACAAACTGAGCGCTCTGAGGCCTTGGCACATGGAAACATCACCAAAGTAGCACCCTGCCCACACCCGCCTGAAAGAGCCCATATGTTATGGGGAGGCGTCCTAGCAGCCAGAGCCAACAACTTCCCTTCTGTAGTGCCCACTGTCAAATGAGTCTGTGGCACTGTTTCTGCTAGTGCCCATGTGGGAGAGTGTGGAGTGGAAAACAGAGAGGTACCCCTGGAGTACTCTTCAGACTAGCTAGGAATGGCTTTAGAGAGAAGGTCTGTCTTTGAAAGAGAGCTATGTACGAATAAAAAGCACACTAAATCTCAGAGAAGAGATGAGAAAGAGGCCACAGCATGGCTGATGCATGGCTGATGTTTCAAAAGAGCTTAATCAAAAGTGCCATCCCAGAACACACCACATCTCTGTCTGAGGATATACTGGAAATTAGACTGTATTCTTATTTACACTGTCTTATACCTTAAGATGGAAATGTAACACTTTCATTGACAATGTGGTGAAAGACTTTTTCTCAGCGTTAGGGGGAGAGAAAAAAAAAAAAAAAAACAGAACAAAGGAAGAGACAGGCTGAGTAGGGTTATTTATCACAGTCAATGTTATTCTAAGACAAATTCTTAGCAAATTGAAACTCTGAGCATCTAAATACTTGGGGGTTGGTAATGTGGAGCAAAAGAATTGACTAGCCCTTAAGCTAATCATGGTTTAATTCATGTCTGTTAATGAACTCGGTAATTAAATCAAATTAAGACCCTATTACTTCAGTGATTTTTCAGACTGATAATGTGCATCCTTTCACAAAAAGTGCTTTCCCCCCATTAGATAAGCTTTAACACAGACAAATTAGTGTAATTATTTGTGTACCCAAGTAACCATACTAACAACAAACGTTGTTTGATAGCAATAGCTATACGATCTGACTGTAGGAATTGACGAACAAGCCAGTGTGTAGTCATATTGTCTCTTAGGTCCTGGATTTTTTTTCTTTTTTAGTTTTAAACCAATCACTTATTACTTATTCTTCACTTATTAAACCTTGGCATATCTCCGTATCACCACATACCACACATGTGCCAGCGCAGTAAGCCAAATCTGTTTTCCTTGTCCTCTTTCCTAGCAGCTATACAATCAGGTCATGCAACTGTGAAAGATTCCGTCAGCAAAAGCGATTAAAACACTGCATGGCGCAACTGTTACATTAGGTGAAGTGATAATTCATTGATATTCATATATTCAAGCACTGCATTATGGAATAGACAAAGCCCCTTTCGTGTACAATATATCTTCATTTCTTTCTCCCTGTCGCTCATGTACTGTCCAGGAGAGAAATCTGCACCAAGCCAAACTTAGGCTTAAGTGACAGGGTATGGAATCTTGAGTCCGCTCTTGTCCATTGGTCAGAAGTGCCAATCAGAAATTCTGGGATAAATGCAAACAGATGATGCATCTCCCTGTCTGGAAAGACGCTGACAGTATTTCCATTTGTCTGCTGCTATCACTTGCTGCTCGAGTCAGGCGAAAATGGCCAAATCAACATTTTGAACAGATTGTACATATTTTCCTCTCTTTTTTTTTCAGACTGTTTGCACATGTTTCAGTTTTTTTTTCCAGGCATTCATGTGTTCTCTCTTGTAATATGAGCTTTGATGCTTTCTACGAAGTCAAAGATCATTGTTCAACCTGGTCTCCTGAGAAATCGAAATATACACACCGATTCTTCATGCCCTGAAAATCAGTTCATATATACCAGATCCTGGACAAGTGCCACCAAGCGGCTGTTAGGATGTAACAACCACGATGACATTCGCTTGATAGCGGGCTTTGCATGCTGACCGATTTTAAAACCGGTGTCTGATATATGTGCATGAATAATTTTGGGGAAAAAAAAAAAGTATAAAACGGATTCAAAGCTGCATTGTTCTGAGCATGGGGCAGGGGCTTATGTCGCTGAGCCACCGCAGCGCACCGTCTTCCTGTAGAAACGGGCAAGTTTCGTGACTAATGTGGTGGTTTCAACATGAGAGCCTTGCGGACCTACGGGACGATAACCGCTTCACTGGCTCAGCAATATGAGCCACTGCACCCTGCTTAGAATACGCACGTTCAAATCTGTTTTGTAATTTTTTTTTAATAGCTGCCCGCTCGGTCCCACTTGTCCAGGATTCGGTATATATGAATCGATTTTCAGGGCATGAACAATCGGCGTTCGTGTTCCGATTTCTCGGGAGACCGGGTTGTACTGTTTGGTATTAATGTTTTTGTACGGCTATACATTACCCACAACAAACACCGTTAAAGTAATAACTTGTTTTTAGGGATGTCAAAGACCATACACTAACTGCAGTTAAAGTAAAACACATAACCCTTTTTTAAGTGCCTTTACTGAGTTGCGTTAAGGAATATTGCTCAAATGGCTGTGTATATTGCTATATGCACAACAGAAGTATTGTAGTGTTGTGCTGCACTTGTAACTGTTTCCTCTAGTTTTATCCTTGTAGCCTGTCGTAATTGTGCTTTCTCAGATAGCAGTAGTTAGTAATGAATCCCATCACTCTATCCTGATATGAAAATGGACATGCTGTTGAATGGAAAGTCTTCACAAAAAAAAAAAAAGAAAGAAAGAAAGAAAGTAAAAATGCCAGTTGGCTCTCTGGACACAAGTGAGACTATTTGTTCATGTTCTTTGGCCAAATTCGGTTGTCAGCACAAGTACCTTATGTTTAAAGTGTATTTACAGACATTTAGTTAATGACATACCGCTGGCAGATAGCAAGCTTCTCTGAGCATGGATCATTCTTGTTCTCTTTTTCCATTGCTTCAAATATGCGACAGTTACAAACCAATATAAAGTTTTGTTGATGTTAACACCTTTCATTAGGACTAAAAATGACCAAATTTACGTTTGTGATTAATCATGGTTAATACCAACTAATCAGGCACTGAATTTTTTTAATCATTTGACACCACTACTTACTTTCACCTCTCAGTTATTTGTAGGAGTTTGGCGGATCTTGTCTTGATGACCTGAAACTGTTGTATGATACTCCATTACTCATGCATATAATGCCCTAATTACCATCACCGAAGACACCGCTCCCGTCCAAAACACCAGCTAATCTATGAAATTACAGGGCGCCTTCCATCAAAAGTTGTCAGCAGTGACAAATGTCTTGAAAGCAATAACCAAACTAGCTGTACAAACAACTTTCCCCGTAAGCAAAACCATTTGACTTTTAAATTTCATCTAGCCTGTGCCCCACTTAACAATGAATACAATTATGCGGCAAATTAAAAAATGTATCCACATGTGGGTTGTCCCTCATAAATAAAGAAAACTGATTAACCGGTTATCTGTGCCCGTCCTGGGTTGCCCATACTTTCCCCAGGTGAGGGATGTGGCAGATAACTGTCAGGAGCTGATTTCATTTCCACACTCCAATGTTACTCCAGAGAACACACACACACACACACACACAGACGTTGGCACAAAGCTGCCCTGTTCCTGTCATCTGCTCTCAGCACATCTGCTCCACCGCTGCTGTCATCGATAGCGGTAGAGACCCGGGCCCGATTGCCCAAAACAACTTTTACATCTGCAACTGTTTTCTTCGACTTGTTAGTCAGAGCTGTTAGTCACGGCTGTGTCTGAAATTTGAAATGAATGATGCGATCTGAATGGGTTCTCGGTAGCGTTGGCTTTTTGGCTTCAGAGCTCCCGGTGGATTCACACCAGAACAATACGTTTACATTGCCGTTTTGAACGCATTTGTTCCCGTTTGAGGTTTTTTTTGTCCCTTATGCATTGTGAGTAAATGTTTTTGTTAATGTCTACAGATGATGATATTTGAAAAGCTGGAAACTTTTCTAGCAGTTGATGTAGTTATTCACGCAAGAGTATAATTTTTGTAAGAAACCTGAGATGTAGTTTGAACAGACTATTAAAGCAAAAAAAGGCTAAACTTTGTTCTGCTTAATCAACAAAGAATATACAGTAGGCCATCATGAGCGTAGACCGCAATGGAGCTTATTAATTGTTGCCAGTATCGGAGACAGTAAAACTGGGAGGTATATTCGTATCAGATTGAAGAGGGAGGAACACAATTGCTGAATTTGCCCATGTGCTGTAAAGCCATTTAAAACTCTTTGTCTTCTATTTTATGGAGGAGCGTAGATGAATAGATTTATAGATAGAAATTCAATTTGAATGATAGATGAGCGAGCGTGGTTTCATTTAAATTAGTGGTTTGAGTCTTGATGAGGGGAAAAATTCTATAGCGCTGGTTAATAGATTTTTTACCATGCGTGCATATTTTAACCACTCAAAATATCGTCGCCTTTCATTCTTGAGAGTACTTGTATGATAATGATACTATGTGCCTGTTAATTTCACAGATATTTAAAATATAGAAAGCATATATTTAACTATATAAATCTTTCTATATTATTTTTGGACAGGCTTAGACCACGATGTTCAACGTCAGATTTGGTTGTGTTATGTTACATTAAAGGCCCTCAAAGAAGTGTGTTAAAGTTCACCTCCTAACTGTGTATCGCAGGTCAGATAAACATAAGAAGGAACAGGCTTTCAATGAGTTATTTTTTCTGTTTAAAGGTCAAAGGCTTGCTGCTAAACAGGCTGTCTTGTCAGTCATGAAACACTAGGACATGACAATCTGGCGTGAAAAGAATGGCTTTTAGTCAAGTCTTTTCAAATTCTGAGATGTTTAGTTAAAAAGCAGGGGTCAAATAAAAAAACACTTGGCACAGTGCTAAAAGTGGCTAACTGATACATAGAGGTTTGAATCCCAGCTCTTCATCTTTACTTATTGACCCCGTTTCTCAGTTGTTGAACAAAAGAGCTGCCAAAAGTCATGTCACTGCTTCCATAAAATAGCATTTATCCTGTATAGTGCTTGACACTTTCTCATGAGTAAATAATCCCTGTATCCATCAAGTTTTATCGTTTACCATAATCTTTAAAAGGTAGATCTTAGGATGTGACTGAGTAGCCATGCCTGGAAAAAAAAAAACTGAAAACTTTAGAGACATTGGTTTATTAAGCTAAAAGAAGTGGGTTTTTTTTTTTTTCACTTCAGTCCAACTTTTGGCCTCCATTCTCTGGACTTACTCCCCAGTTTGCGGAAGCTGAAGCCCACTGGTGTCTGTTGGCGAATTTCAATAAATCCCGTTAAATTCGGGAGACGGCGCCAAGGTCGGTGAGGCACACGTGCGCCTGTGCTTTTGAAATCATTATCTGGCTGAAATATGGATTGGTTTTCTGTGCCTGGGGCCCACGAGGATTGGCGTCACGCCGTCGGACGAGGGTGACAGTGATCGGAGAGACGACGCAGCCTTACTGCTGCACTGTTATTATTGTTTCTTCATGAGGGAGTGTAACATAAGAGTGCGCATGAACACACCACCAGGGACCTTTCGTCTTTTTGATCACGGGGCTGAATGCTTTGATCAGCGTTGCTTTCCCACATGTATTTGTCCTGTTGCTTCTGGCAAAAAAAAAAAAAAAAAAAAAAAAAAAAGTTCAAAAAAAAAAACTTGCCTGCAAATTTTTCTTCTGCTATTTAACTTTTCATTGATTTTAGAAAATAACTCATTAGTGAAGAGGCACATTTAAAAAAAAAAAATGTGAAGTCATTAAATTGAAATGTAGACAGTACAGAATGATTATTTTATCTTGCGTCTGTCTTTGATTTTCATTTAATTTTGCATTCCTCTTCTAAGGTGAAACATGCTTTATTTACATTACATTACATCTGCTTGTTGTGAAAACAATTTTAAATTTAGCGTTTGAAAACTAATGAGCTTTATTAATAGTTATATGGCTACTGCACCCCTAAGTCACATCTTTCACCGCATCTCATCGTATGCTCCTCTTTCTAATGGCCCTGTATCATAGCTTTGTATGTATGCATAAAGAGTGAGCAGAAAATTGATTTGCAAATAATAACTGAGGACATTTAAGGACTTTCATCTTGACAAGACAACTTAAAAGTTGATGTATTTCTCTAAGCAATATGCAAGGACAGTATCTAGCACACGAGAATCTTTTTGTTGTTGTTGTTGTTGTTGTTGTTGTTGTTGTTTTTCGTATAAAGGGGGACACTGACTGTTTTCTTTTCTTGTTTATCTTATTAGACGACATCAAAATGGTACCTAATTTTGTACCCGTAAAAACACATTCGATGTTGGCATATTTCTTTACTCGCAGATCAGAACCTATATTTTGTCATTGTCACATTTTCTTTATTTATTCTTGTGAAAATGTAGCTTTGAAAGCAAATTTCCTTGGTATTTGAGTACAAAGAATTCACAAAATGTTGACAAACCCTATCATTTGAGATTAAATGACTCCCCTGTGAGAGCTTGGAAGCCAAGTGATGGCGGTTTTCATTCGGGTGATATTACATCCGTACCAACATCAATGGAATAAAGTGGGAGACTTTGCCCTTTTGTTCACATCCAATAGAAAAAGTGACACAGCAGACAAAACTCTTCATTTTTCATGGTCTGAAAGGAAGTCTCTGGTTTTGAAACTCGATACTACCTTCTCTTCAAACTTGCAGTATGTGCAGACAGGCCCTAGCTGTAGAATTGGTTTAATCTAAGTCATAAAGTCCAATATTTCTGTAGAGTTGGAGTGGAATTAAAGACATTGCACACTGAGGCATGAGGGAGTGGATGTGGACAGGCCCTGCTGTATGAGGAAACCCATAGCTCTTGGAATATATTTTGGGAATTTGACTTAATTTTCATGGTAATACGTTGACTGAAAGTTTAATTACCTCTTCAGAGGTTATGAATAGGTTGACCATGTATAAATATTGTTCTCTGATATTTACATCGATTCTACACGTTATAATCTGTATGTTATGAAGAATATCGCTCTTGATATTTTTTTTTTAAAAAATGAAATGACATAGTCATAAAATGAGTAATCATTTAGAGCAGATTTAGACGTTTAAATAGCATAGGTAAATGTCAAAGACTTTGATCTCAAATTGTGTACATATAGCGTCATATTCATGAAAGCTGAAAGATTTGTGCTTTGTTCTATACTTTGGGGAGGTTAGTATTCTCTGATCCCTCTGAACTCTTTTTTCATAGCAGATGGCCAAAAGCACAATACACAGACAACGTTTTGTCATCCTTCTCAACTGTCATCAAAGAACAAAATCAAACATTGTCCCAGCAGTTTGTTATCTTCAAACGTCAAACACAAATGGAGAGATTTGTTTTTCCAGTGATACTGCGGAAAGGCTGCGCCCCTCAACTATGCTGCTTTATTTATTTATTTATTCATTCTTTCTTTTTTTGTTACAGCTTTTTGGAACAGTCAGAATCTATGAGTGTTATCCCTACGGGCTCGCCGTGAGGGACAAGCCAAATACAACCCAAAGTTTCGCTTCATTGGCATAGTCACATACCATAATGACATGATTATCTCTCTTTTTCTCTCTGTCTCCTTGTCTTTCTATCTCTCTGTCTCTCTCTTGTCCTTGTTTGTGTCTGATATGTCTTATATCCGTATCACAAACAGATACAAAAAGACACACACACACACACACACACACACACAAACCAACAAAGTAGAAAAGTAGAAAAGTAGACAGAATACACACACAAACACACAAAAACCAACAAAACAGAAAAGTAGACACAATACACACACACACACACACACACAAACCAACAAAGTCAAAAAGTAGACAGAATGCGCGCGCACGTGCACACACATACACACATACACACACACACACACACACACACAGCTCTGAACTCACAGTCACCAACAAAAAAGGTGACTGCTTTGGGGCCTTCTTGTTTAGAATGTTCCAAGCCTGAATGACAGACAGGGTCTGACCTCAACAGCCGGTTGCAAGCAGAGTGGAGCTCCTAGTTTCCATGGAAGAAAATCTGACAGAGAAAGCTTAATGCTTTGACATGTCTCTGTCTCTGAGGTTTTTGCCTCCCCCTCTGCCTTTAACCCTGTGATCCATAAACACAGCCACTGTTCTCTGACAGTCCGTCCGAGTGGCAGGAGAGGAGAGAGAGATCTCTCATCTCATTCACATGCTGCTTGGAAAGTTTTACCACAGCTATTGATTTAGGCTCATGCCTACTCAGCCTTCCCCCTTCTTGTTTAATCATATCAGATTTGGAGGATGTTTCAGAATTGATGACATCGATTGTACAAGACAAAACTGTCAATTCCTGTCTGAGGGTTGTTTTTGAAACTGAATGTTTCTAGTTCTAAAAGTACAAAAAAAAAGAAAAAAAGACCTGACAGGATCAATGTATTTTTTGAGAATGTCACAGGAGAGCTGAAAAAGAAAAATAAATAAAAAACACACACACACACACTTTGATCCAAGACTATATAATTTCTTGCTAGTGTGCAGTGATGGAGAGCTTTAATCCTTTCTCATTACTCCAGCTGTGAAAATGTGCTTTGAATTAGGCTTTCATTTATCTTTCTTTTTCTCGTAACTTTGACTCTTATCCTAGCCAATGTACAAGAAAGCCCCCCCCCCTCTTTCTATTTCCATAATGTACATAATTTTCATGTATTATCATAACGTTATTGTTGTTATTTATGATGCTTTTTGTCCACTAATCGACTGATATCTGTCCCGAGAGCTTCTCGCCCAGGTACCTAACAACTTGAAATAGTTATATCTTCAAACTGGCTTCAGTTATGGATGTCATATGACTATTTCATGAGATCTTTAAAGCTCTTACATCCGTACTTTGAATCTTGGAAGCTTGCAGTTAGCCTTGAGGAGATAAGAGTTGAGAAAGAACAGTTGTATAAGTTATCCCAGTGAGTCTCCCGGCTTTCCTTTCCGCTCTTCATTTTAGGGATGTAGTGTAAGTCCTTAGATTTCAGCAGAGATCTTCAGGGCTTTTTCTCGCTGTTCCCGATCACTCAGCGTGGCTTAGTGAGACTCTAATCCTGCTTGACAGTTTAGTGATAATTGCAGGGGTGAGGATTGCCCAAGACACTAGCTATCGGATGAGAAGTGCACAACCTATTGACAGAGGAAGGTGGAGGAACCTATTTTTTAACAATGAAAAGCTGCAAGGTTTTGGCGTGAGAAATATCACCCTTCCGTGACGTGGGTTTACTCCCCCCCACCCCCACCCCCCCGCACACCGCACACTCCGCGCCTAGAAATGTACTGTACTGCCATGAAGAAAATAATTCACCTCTAATGAGTAACTCCAGAATGCACTGACTTGAAAAACGAGTCTTTTGATTGAGTTAAACTGTATATGAGCGCACTATTTTTGCATATATTTCATTTCTCTTTCAAAGGTTCAGGTATGTGTGGTCCATATTTTCTCTCTAAAACGCCTCTTATGAAACACATTACAGATGCTCATATTGGACAGCGTGAGTAAATCTGTCTTGCATTAAAGGTGCTCATGTCAGTTTTATGAGCTGAATATGAAGTCTTGCAGACATCATTTCAAACCTTGCATCCCCTGTAATATGATTATTTATCATTCAATTGCATTACTTCCAAGGGAGAATGATATTCTTTGCTATATATTAAAGCAACAGATGAGACTCTTGAATATTTTACACACGCTCTCTTCTTTGTGTTTGGAACCACCGGAGAGACAGGGATTTTTCTTTGTTTTTTTTGTTGTTTTTTTTTCCCTGTTTGATTGATTGCATAGCGTCTGTTTGCAACTTGCCGGGGCTCAATTAGACATTGTCATTGTGTAACAAAGTAATTTATGCTTTTCCATTACTTACAAGCACAAATCAATCAGAAGGCTAAATGTTCGTGCAAGTCCATTAAAAAATATGCAACACTGGTCTCTTATGAGCCTTACTGCAGTGGGTGTGTTTGCGCATTACTGTATAATTATCAAAAAAGGAAATCTTTGATTTTTTAAAAAAAGAACTTTACTTTCCCTTTGATAACAAGCATCAACAGGCCATATAGCTGAGTGCTGTCTTGTTTAGTAAAAACGGTGACTGCATAATTTATTCCCATGTTCAGTGAGAAAAAATATAACAGCATGCTACCATGTTCCTTTAAGCTTGATTTATGCATTAAACATGCCAAGGACAGTGTTTTGCTCAGATGTGCTACTCTCTCTCACAACATAATTGAGATCAGTTGGTCAAAAAGTGGCTGCTTCTCAAACTCATAAGGACACAGATGTATGTCTTTTCTCTCAAATATGTATGTGTCTCTCTTCTCCATTCATCATGTAAAGGAAACTCATGCATATTCTGAAAAGGTCTCCAAAATCTTTCCTCTGAATTCCTTGAGATGAGATTCATTTTTTTTTTTTTTTTTTTACCCCTTCTTGCTCCTCCTCTTCCTCCTCCTTACTGTTATTTTGATGTTGCTCCGAATGATGTATGATCTCAACTGGATGTTAAAATGTGCAGACATTTTGTGCCAACACCACAGTCAGACTAGAACAGCACAGCTTTGTTCTTCTGATAGTAACATGATGGGTAGCAGTTATTTCTTGTCCATTCTTTGTGTGCTGTCAGTATTGTGTTGGAGGTGTTTTGTCTATGCACCAACACTTCCACCCCTCCCTACTTATGCCATCATTCATCAGTTCTTTCTCTCGAATTTTTCTCCTGTATTTGGCAGTTTTCTCCTTTTTTTATGTTAGAATCTTTTTTTTTGTTTGTTTCCCCTAAAGCAAAGGTGATTATTCTTTTGGGGTTCTAAGATACAGTGTAAACTGAAAGCTTAACACAAATCCTTTCTCTCTCTCTCTGTCTCTCTGTCTCTCTCTCTCTCTCTCTCTTTCTTTCTCTCTCTTTCTCTCTCTCTCGTCCTCTCCTACTACCACAAAATGGAGTTGTTGTCTATGCCAACCAAATTTATTTACCGCACTCTCATGACGGCCTTTATCCTCTTGATGTGCGCTTGTGTCAAAAAGTATATATTCCATCATAGAGAAGCAGCATAGACACAAATGAACTCCACCTCCACAAAGTCAGAGTTCATTCCAAAGTGCATCATCAAGAGCTCTCGTTCTCTGATGTGTTCCACTTCCTGTGGATTTGCCTTGGTAATCATGTGTGAAGGATGGCTCTGCACAACCAGGTGAATGCGTCCATGGCTCTGAGAATAAGACAGAGACTTATGGATGGTCTTATGCATGAACGATGCCATTAACCTGTGGGTGCAAGTAAAGAACAAAGAGATCTCACCAGTAAAATTGTGGCCGTGGACCACACACACTTCTGAAAATCAGCCTTTAAGGTGCTGTGTTATAAGCAGGGCTATTATAACTGAAAATTCATAATATCATGAGTTCAGGAACTGGGCGTATATTTATGAAAAGGTGATGCACAATAGATGTTTCATTTCAGATGAATATAGTTTAATCTAGTTATGCCATTGAGTTTATTTTCATTTCATTGTTCTTTTGTTTGGTGCTAGAGCAATATGCTGGACCCCTTGCAGCAGAACACAGACTGATCCTCTGATTAGCTCCGTAGCAGGTTTTGAAGGGGCTTATTTTCATAATCTTCCAGAGGACTTTGAAAAAATTTGTAGGTCTGCCAACCAGCTGTACCAAGTGAGTCAACATGAGACAAAATCCCGCAGACTTTTGGAACCTCCTTTTCCCACTTTGCTCCTTTTGTAGAGCGATTTCCACTAGAGAAACTGCATGATCTATACAAATCTACTGAACCGGTTCTGTGAGACTGTTCCTCCTCCTAAGTAGCATCACTGTCTCGCTTCAATCTCAAAGCACCCTCTGTTTTAAATTCTCTTCCTCTAGCTTTCAGTAAGAAGTGTTTCACTGTTCTTTTTAATTGCTGTGTTTATACATGTTCATCTTCTTAGCTGGGTTTAGTACACCCCACAAAGAGTCAGATCTTCTACCTAGTCATGTCTCCTGTCAGATGTTGAACAGCTACGATGAAACAAAATGAATTCTACTGAGCAACCGAAATTCATTTTGTTTTCATCCCTCACAGAACTCACAGGCTCATATTAAATGGTTAAATATTTGATGAATTATAACTCATAACTTTGATTACATGGGTTCTTCTTGTAGCCCCCCCCCCCACAGTTTGACTGTTTGAGTGTTTTTTGGGGGTTTTTTTTCAGTAAGAGTTGCATGTAGTAATTAAAACCCTGAGGACTCAACGGGCTCACACAAGCTTTGACTCATCGATTAGAATCTCTTCCAAAGGCAAAATTGTCCAAAACCCCCCCCCCCAAAATAAATAAATAAACAAACAAACAAAACAAAAAATAATGCTAAATAAATAAATAAAAAGCTGTGTTGGTGAACTGACAAACACTTCACTTCATTCTTTTCCATCCTTTTGTGTTATGTGGTTAGGGCTGGCCCTTCTGGAGTTGGAAACACTGAAAAGTCTCTTCAAAAGTAAATCCCTCTGTCAGCAGTTCCATGTGACTTCTCTGAGGTGATGGGGTTATTGTGCCTATTTTATCTAGGCTGTAATCAGTGAGACAGGTGGAATTGTCACCTGTACGAAGGTTTTCTTTGTTCCGTCAGCCATGTTTTGGGAGACGTGGCAGAATGAGGTGGTTTGATGCATTTTCTACCCTGCTGTGCTCATCATGGACCAACAGATAGTGTGTATGTCTTTGTGTCCTCAAACATCCTCTTTGTATGCCCCCACAATAGACCAATTAAGTGTCAAAAGTTGAACGAAAAGCAGTGCAGAGGAAATCTCTCCCTTCAGACAATCATCTTTTTCAAACCCCATTGCTCTTCAGCTGAAACAAAATGATAATAATCAAAATAAACAAATAAACAAGCAAATAAATAAATAAATAAACAGCCCAAAAAAAAAAAAAAAAAACACACAGGAAAAAACACAAAAAGACAAAACAACAGTAGCATCGCTGTGGTAAAGGCAGTCTTAGACTCTTGAACAATAGGTCAGAGTTCTCATTCTGATTCTGTATGGGGGCAGTGCTAGAGTACCTGTAATAATTGACTAAACCTCTTGCAACAAAGCCACAGCCCTCTACAGGTGTGTTCTAGCATGAGAGTGTCTGGTTCCGCCTCGACCTCTTCACCCTGCCACTCACCACACCTAACTGCAAGCTGCCCTTATGATCCCCATTTTTCAAGGTCACGGTCTTTCAGCTAATCACTAATTGTTATATTAAACATCATTCCGACCGGCCGCCACGGCTGCTGGCTGTTTTAATTTTCAGCCGTGGGGGGAAAAATGTATGTGAATCAGCTCTCTGGGCCTAATCAGGGGATTTGTGATCCAATTGTGTTTTTTTCCTTATTTATTTATTTCCACGCACCTAATCCAGCTACTCAATTTTCCCACCACATATTGAAAAGGGAGGGGGAGGGTCGGGGAAGGGGGGGGGGGGGCAGGAGGGCTGGATTTGCAAAGATTCATGCTAAGTCAGTGTTACAGTAGAAATGATAGTGTTCAGGGGGCAGATGTTTTCCTCACAAAGAAATGATTGCATTTGCAATGTAAAGGCAATCTGCATGCCTTGTTCTTATGACATGAACTGTGAGGTTGAAAATGAATTAGGTGAAAGTGGTCAAATAACTGTTATGTCAGATACTAATGGGATCTGAGTAGAGTTTATCACCTCTGTGTCTCGTTCCCATGTGGAGGACTTGGAGACAGGGTTTGGACAGCCTGCGTTGATAGACTGATTAGACATGCATGAGTCGTATCACACAGAGCTTCCGTACATGGAAGAGTTAGAAACAGCAATGCTTTAATGCTTTGCCTTTCCTGCAGTATTAAAAAAACTAAAATAAAAACTATGAATGAATATGGGCAAGGACAGGTGTTGGCTTCTTATGGGGTGTGCCACACTAGAGTGAAAGATGATGATTGCGATATGATTATGATTGTCAACTGTCATGCTAAGGTCATAGCAGAGCATTGACATAATGCTTAATTTGTTTAACTTAAGTATTATGGCAAAGTTCTTGTGGGCACGAAGACATATGTAAGTGTTTGCGGTGATTAATGATTATCTTTACGTAAATATTCGCTTGTGTGTGTACTAGTTGTGAAGTGTTCTCTTCTACCAGGCCATTACTGACGTGATATGATCCAAACAAGTTTCGCTAAAATGAGGACGCATTGCCATCTCCTTGTGTTCAATGGCGTTTTACCATCAAACACAACATGAAAAGAAAAAAGAGCATTTGTTTGTGGTCTTTCTACGCTTGTGTCCTCAGAGAGCTCCTGATTTAGATGCAGCACTCTGCCGTATATGATCTTAAATTAATGCCTCTTTTTCTCCTGCCTTCAGGCCGAAAGTAGCATGTAAAAAGCAATTGCTTGATCTACATCTATTCAAAAGAAATACATCTGGTGTGCTCCTCTCTTGGGTATGTGTCATCCAATTTATGACTTTTTTTTTTTTCCTCTTTGCATGTAATCATATTTTTTCACAGTTATTTCTTTCCACTGCGCACGTAAGTTATAGAGCTGATGACATTTCCAATAGCGGTGTATTGTCTTTTTAAGTGCATCAGTGCTTGAATATAAAGGATATTATAGGCACAAAATCAGCAGAAAATCATACACCTAATATGTGGCCTGTTACGGTAGTTGAGCAGAAACCCCCCACACATGTGCGCGCACACACACACACACACACACACACACACACACATATATCTTTTAAGCCGATGTGGAATGTGGATGAAAAATTGTGCCAACCTGGAGACTTTCACTACAGCCTCAACATATACACA
Organism: Chanos chanos; assembly: GCF_902362185.1. Lineage (NCBI taxonomy): Eukaryota > Metazoa > Chordata > Actinopteri > Gonorynchiformes > Chanidae > Chanos > Chanos chanos. Next base: position 42,286,687 of record NC_044500.1, read on the forward strand.
TGATGGCTTGCTTTTGGTTCAGTGCTGATCACAGCCATTTTTAAACAGGCAGAGTTAAACATTCCCTTAGAAACAACCGCCATTTTATTTGTTTACTTGTCTATTTATTTATTTATTTACTTATATATTTATATATTTGACTCTGGACAGCAAGCCCTAATTTTTCATCCTTGGTGGCTGCACCGTCTCTCTTGGAAGAGAGATATCGGTTAATATGATATCTGATTTCATTCCACTGTGTGGCACATGAAAGCAGAGGAAACGGATTATTTGTAGCGCAGTGTCGGACTCTGGGGATGAATTTTTGCTCAAATGCAGCCATTGTGCCGTGAATGCAAGGATGTGATCATCAGCATCCAATCAGACGAGGATACTGCTTTATGTCTCTAATATCAACTGATGTCTTAGTTTTATTTTATAACCTTTTCTTTTTTGCTTCAGTGATTAAATATTTATTGCTTTGATGTGTTGACATTATAAAATCCCATAATTTCTTGCCGTAATTACTCAGAGCCTCTGTCAGTTATATTAATAATATGCACGTCACAATATGTTATTTACGTGTCTTATCATGTAATGTAATGACATTCTCTAAGGAAAAAAAGTTATATGTACTGAGATATATATATATATATACACACACACACACACACACACACACACATATATGTGTGTGTGTGTGTGTGTGTGTGTGTGTGGCTCTATGTATTTATAGTAAATTTTTCATCAACATTCCCTAGCACTATACCGTAAATTCTCAAAGAAAAGCCGGGTGTAAAATAATGGCTGGGTCTGAAATTATAGCCGGGGGTGCCGTCTGTTTGGGCAAATAAAAGCTGGTCCCAAACACAGGCCGGGTGAAAAATAAATAAATACATAATTACAGAAAGGCCCAGGTGGTAAATTCATCATATTTCCATAGCCTTATTTACATTAGTTTCACTTTTTAACAGAAATACCATACCAATAATGTTCTAACTCACATGGACTGTGGTCGCTGTAGGACTGTGTGTGTTAATGGCCCATTATTAGTATTCAGGGACATCACAGCTAAAACTCTCTCCTTCCTGTTTCCTATGCATTATTTCATTATTTTAATGAGTTATTTCATGTAACAGCACGGTCCTTGGAAAAACAGTCTTAGCGGTCTTTGGAAAAAGTCACGGAAGGGAAAAAATGTCCGATTTTGTATGGCGTAGGTACGGTAATATAGTAAACGATTACCAGTTTCATTTTGTGATAGAATCACTGTTCATTGCAAACTATTGCATCATTTGCTATACCCACAGATGGTTTTAAACCTGTCGATAATTGTGCTCTTCATTCTCTCTCCAAATTTAGGTAATTTTGGTACATTAAAATGATCTGCGCAAATTCTGAAGTTTGAATGCTCATGAAACATCCACTTTTGTGCGGTCTGTGTGCTAAACTATAATGTGCATTGCACACAAGCTGATGCAATATGATAAGTACATCACATCAGCTTAATTAAACAATCTCATGTTGAAGCTTTCACAATAGCACACAAACAAACAGTCTGAGCTGTGTCGTTCGCATTACGATCTTGCAGATAATAGTAACGCATTAAATAATGGCCTGTCTCAAATAAAGGCCAAGTTCTTTCTTCAGTTGAGGTAAATAAAAGCCCCGGCCAGTATTTCAGAATTTTTATATATATATTATATATATATATATATATATATATATATATATATATATATATATATACATATATATATATATATATATACATATATATATATATATATATATATATATATATATATATATATATTATACGGTTATGTGTCATTTTGAAAAACCCAAGTTTGGCAAAGTGCATTATTACTATTATTTGAGTACTTTCACAACCTACATCCTTTGTATTTCAAGTATTATGACCACTTCAGTTTTGGAATTTTGCTATTCCCAAAGTCTCTCTAGCTTTTCAGAACATATTTGATTCGCAGTGCTTCGGGTGCTTAGTTATTGATCCAGTGACCCAAGACAGATAAGTAACATGCTTTTCAGCCTTTGAACATTTACTTTTTAATTTCACCAAGCTGTCATCAAAACAAGTTCTGAAACACTTCCAGAACTTGATTACTGGTCTGTGTACAACTACAGTGGTACTTATTGAAAAAGTTCCTGTGAAATAATGTTTTATGACCTTTTCGACTTTAGGACTTTGTGCTTTGCTAGGGTTATACTAGTTCCTGAGGGTAGGACGTAAAGTCAAGCAATCACACAATTTTTTTTTCTTTTTAACCAATATCTGATTTTTGAAGGTAATACAACACAATGGTACCAATCTGTCAGAAGGAAGCCATTATTAGTTTTGAGGAAAGAAGGAGAGAGTGAAGTTTGTACGTGTGTGCATGTACGTACACACGTCTTTGTGTGTGTGTGTGTGTGTGTGTGTGTGTGTGTGTGTGAAGAAGGGCAGTTCTCTTCTCTGTCATAAATAAGAATTCGTACCTAAATCCTGTCTCAATCAGTCATCTATGTCCAATGGGGCCAATCTTTCCTGGGTGAGTACTATAGACACTCCACTGATTTGTGTTACTCCCACCTTTTTTTTTGGGGGGGGGGGGGGGGGGGGGGGGTATAGTTTGTATTATACACTGTGTGCATTATACACTAGTGTGTTCTTTTTGGGGGTTTTTCGTGTGTGTTTTTTATTCGAGGCAAAGAAAGTAAAGCTGTTTTCTCTTTGCAGTCTTGATTTCTATGTTCTCACCATCTCTGCCTGGCCTTTACCTTGCTATTGTAGAAAGAGTCAAAATCACCAAAACAAAATGAGGCGTTTCAGGATAGTGTTCTCGTCTGCTTTTTCCATCGTTTTTTCTCTTTGTGTATCTCTTTCCTTTGTAAGCATGCTAAAAAAAGAAAGAAAGAAAGAAAGAAAGAAAGAAAGAAAGAAAGAAAGAAAGAAAGAAAGAAAGTGGCACATTTTCAGGGGTTTTTCTGAACTGGTAGAAAGAGGAAAAAAAAAAAAACTGTTGTATGAAGAGTCTTCATTTGGATGTTAATTTGCTCCTTACTGGGTATATGTAAACTGCTTAAACAAATCTAAAAATGCCTTCATTTCATTGTTATTTATGTTTTATATTTCAGTGCAAACCAATGAGGAATAATTTCCTTGACAAGCTCTTTTTCCAGATGTTTTAGTATGCCCTCTGCGTCAGGTCGAGCGATTTCGTGACCTCCGTCCGGATGAAGTGGCTGATCTGTTCAAAACCACACAGATGGTTGCGGATGTTGTGGAGAAACACTTTCAGGGCACCTCACTGACCATCTCTATCCAGGTAAGCAGATATGTTATGACATTTATAAAAAGCAAAAGGCAAAAGAGTATTTTAAAAATATATTTTTTAAAATATTTTGGGCATCAGAGCTTGTAAGCTGACATATATAAATTTTTATATATCAATATATCTTTTTGTTCATCAGCGTTGAGCATACTGTATGTTTCTGATACATGGTGCTGTATCTTGTTTACATAGAGAGAATCCATCACTGACTCACTAAATGATTTCTTAAGTGTGCAGTCTTTCCGCTGTTGCCGTGGAAATGCTGCGCACCTCAACTGCAAAAGAACGATAATGTGACTGCATTTGATGAAAAGAGCATGCATCATTTTTTTTATTTGTCTTTGTTCCGTAGCAATAGTAAATTAAGTTTCTTAACCCTCTTGTTTTAAAAGAGATCCTTAAGTCATGCCAAATGCTTTGAGAACTAACAGAAGAACACCATCTGCTGGAACAATATAAGAATAAATTCAGGTTAAGATGATATGCAAGAAATGCAGACAGATATCTTATTACAGGTACTTTTTTTATTTTGCATAACCTTTGATATGTATGCTAAGTCCAAATGAATTCCTCTGCCTTGCTGTGTGGTGGGACAAAAAAATCATTTTACTTATCTGAGGAAAGTGAATAATCAATATTCTTTGATTCAGAGGCTGTGAGACTAGATCAGAGATTAGATGTACCTGCTTTCATGTGACTGTCCTCCTCTGGACTGGAAGAAAAGCTTACAACAGATAGAGTCTCTACTGCTCAGTGTTTAATTTTCCTCACAGAATAGTGTGGAAAATGAAAAGTAAGGGGCAGGCAGTCTCACAAACAAAGAGGACCAATAAACAGTTCTCAGTACAATGGTATTTGACAGTTTTAATAGGCCTGCGCATTACCTGTCATGATGACAATGTTTCCATTGATAATGACTATAACACCAGTGTATATATTCCCTCTCAAACGTAAAACATCTCATATGCTAGGCTTGTTTCAACTATGCAAAGAGATTTTGAACACTGTAGCCATTTTTACTAGCATATTTGTTCACAGTGCATGATATCATCTTAATTTAATGAAATTTGTATGAGGTTTTAGCACTGTTTGCTGTCTGGTTGTCCAAATAGTTTAGGAAAGGAAAGGAAGGGAAAGGAGGAGAATATACATATAGATAGATAGATAGATAGATAGATAGATAGATAGATAGATAGATAGATAGATAGATAGATAGATAGATAGATAGATAGATACACATAGATATGTATGCCTAATATGTGTATATTGCCTGGTAAGATGTATAAGATAGATAGATAGATAAATAGATAGATAGATATAGATATATAGATATACATAGATATATATATGCCTACCATATGTGTTTATTGCCTGGTAAGATGTATTAAAAAAAGTTTAGATTAAAAACTTGCTGGTCAAACTGTCTGGTAGTAATGCTTATACAAATCGTAGCTATAACGAATCGAATGACGGCATTGTGAAGTCGTCTGGAGGAGGAGGAGAGAGTGACGCGGACTATGCGCAGTGCAAGCTACAAAGACTCACTGGACACGTTTGATTTCAAGTCGGCAGCAGAGGACTTTGGCGTAATGAAAAAAAAGGAGGAAATAAAACGTTACCTGGTAGCCTGTAGGCTACATTTGATGCCATGTAGGCCTAGCCTTTTTTGTTTTTCTTAAACAGGCTACAGATGTTACAGATTACAGATTTTTCTCAATAGCCTACATTTTAGCTGCTAATGTTGAGTTTTTGCTCAGTTGTCACTGTTCTTTTTGCTTAACCGTTACTGTTCATTAAATAGCTTAACTGATTTGAGGTCGTTGTCATTCTTTCGTCAGCCTAGATGTACATTATATTTGCGTTTGTAACATAGACTGTTACTGAAACGTGACCGGTAAGTTTCAAATTTGTCCAGTAAAATAAATTCTTTCCGGACACCGGACTGGCAAGAAAAAATCCCAGCGGAAACCCTGGTATATATATATATATGGTAGCATAGAAGTATGGTGATTCATGTGAAATGAACATGCTATTTAATTATTAACTGACGTATTCCTGACCGTTTCTAATGATCTGCTCCTTTTCTCAATAGGATGGCCCCGAAGCTGGACAAACTGTGAAGGTGAGAACTTAATAATGCACTCCCTTTAAATTTATTATGAGGCCTCTGTGACAGTTATCTTGAATTAAATAATAATTGTATTTCATTTGCGGGTCCCAAAGTCTTAGATCACATACATTATTAATGGGTCTATTTTAAAATGCTTTGTCTGTATCTTTTGGGTAAAGATGGAACGACGCACTTAGAGACCGTGGGGCTGGCAGTTGAACCCGGAGAGTCCCTGTATACTGTATAATTAGCACGAAACCTTGGCTTTTGTCTAAGGCTCAAACATGCAAAGTATGAGTCAGAAAACAAAACTTCATCTGAAAATGAAAGACGTAGGAGTGCAACAGCTTATTTGCGAGAAAAAAAAACCCAAAAAACAAAACCTGACAACTCTATAGCATGAGGCTTTCTTAAGGATATGTTATACCCAGACTGGCTGGATCTTTGAGTATGCTGAAACATTTTCTATAAAGACTCTATAACTGTTGTCATTGCTTTTGGTGGATGTAAGGTAGTCACTTTTAAAGTGTTAAAGAGTAAGGCTAAAACAAAAGTTCATTTTTTTTTTAAGTATCTTGTTTTTATAAACAATTAATAATCTAACACAAGATACGGAATGCTAACACAAACACCTTTTCATCTCAGGTGTTTGTTTCCATGTCAACAGGAATAAGTGATAACAGCCTTCAGATGATGGTTATGCGTTTGAAGTTCGGATAAAGAACTAGAGTGATTTCAGTGACCAATTTTAGTGACCCTGCTGTCTTTTTTTGCACTTTTTATGCTAATCATCTTATTAAATACATTAATAGTGTTGTCCTTAATGTGCACATACTCTTTTTTATTGCATGTGGAATGGATGATTAATTATACATGTATAGCAGTTGCCATGAGACCAGTTTCTGGCTTGAACTGTGAAGTCGTACTAAAATGTTAATGACATAATTTGAGATGAGGTCTTAAAGAGGCTGGACACAGAAAAGTGGCAGAATTTCAGTGCCTTTAATCAGTTACAGGGAGTTATAGGTCAAATTCACACAGGAAAAGGAAGAAGAAGAAGAAGAAGAAGAAGAAGAAGAAGAAGAAAAAAACAACGTATGCTACAGTGATGATGCATATATGCAATAATTAAAATTCAGTGTAACGAGAGAGAAGGTTGCATTTGTTGATAATGGGCACTTTTTGTTTGTTTATGACAGTTATTTTAAATACTGCCATTATTAATGGTAAGATAATATTAATTTTTTCTGCTTTGGAATTTGAGGGATGCGATCCATATTCTACTGGATGTGCTTCATTAGGATTCCCCTGCTATGTATCCTATTAGTTATACTACTTTTCCCCAGCAGTATAGTGTCTTTCAAAAGAACTGTCAGCATTTCTAAAAGTGTTATATATATGTGATACTTACCTTTTGCGAGAGTTTCAAAGATCTTTCAGATCTTTGACATCAGCGTCATATTCTCCTGGAAAGATTTCACTGTTATTATGAATAAGAAGCATACTAGAACCTTGATGTCAAACATACTAAGAACTTTAAATTGATATATTTTAGCATTATCATTATTATAACTGATGTTGTGCAGTGACTTGATCCTTGTTGTATAAGGAACCTGTTTGTTTGTTTTTGTTTCGGTTTTTTTTTTCACAGAACTCTCCTATCAACAAGTCTTAAAATAAACGTTTTCAAATTGCACCCAGTCATTAAGATAATAAGTGTGTCATTGAAATGCCTCATCTTCAGGAGGCATATTTAAGTCAATGTCAGTCCATTAGAGGACTAAAGATAGTTTGACTTGAAAGTGTTCAGTAGTATTTACCAGTAGTGCTTTCTGATGTTTAACCAATTTTTATCAGTGAGAAGTCAGGATCACTTATCTGTGGCACTTTACTTTATCCATGCCCTGGGCATATGCATTTCTTCCACTCGTGCTTTGTTACTCAGAGAGCTTTTATGACTTGGAATGTTAATCAGGGGCATATAAATGCCAGGAGAGGTAGATGAAGAGACTACATTCAGTATTCACTGTGGAATGAGGCTCCTGAGAGACCGTTAAGATGGCACCAGCTTTATCACATCATTTTTATGTTCATGTTCAAAGTAAAGGTCATCTTTCAAATTCATGCATAGTACCTCTTAGCAAAAGGATGAGTTTGTACTTCAACTACTTGTTTGCATCAATGTAATAGTGGCATTTAATTTGAACTAGGCCACACTCTTTATAAAAGCATCCTCTGAGGGTACTGCGAATTAGAAAACAAATTAACCTTAATACTTTGTAAGTGACCATTGTCAGAACAAAGTGTATGTGCAAAAGAAAGATGTTACTAATGTTTGCCAGTGTGTTCTACGAAGAGCCCGGCTATTAATTCTGTTTAAATGATTTCCTAGCTATTCCTCAGTCATTTTTAATTTCAGCTTGGTTTCACATACCACGCACCAGAGAGGAAACAATAAATTTGTTAACATGTTTGTGAACCATGTTCTAAGTTTTCCTGGTGGAAAGAGATGGGGAGAAAAAGAGGGGCGAAAAAAAAACCCCACTGTGACTATTTGTGACCACATAATGGATGATTTTGAAAGGTGTTTGCTCCCCAGGTTTTGTTATTGTTGTTTTTGTTGAAGATGTTGTTGTTGTTGTTGTTGTTGTTGTTGTTGTTGTTGTTTATGATGTTGTTGGTGTTGTTAAGAGTTGATCCCCCTCCCTTGCTAGGGACATAAGTTCCCTGTGGTTTGGAAAAACAGCCTCATCGTCGTTCGATTAATGACAGTGCTTGAGTTCCACCTCACTGCCAAAGATCTATTCTAAATTACCTCTTCAGCTAGCTTCCATTGCACGGGACTATTTTGCCCCCCCCCCCCCCCCCCCCCCCCAGTCTTTCTTCTCTCTCTTGCCTATGATTCAGACTGGTGGTTTAGGCTTTCTTTTAGTGGCGTTGTAGGTCTGTGTTTAGCATCTTTAACCAGACACATCAGGGTCTCCAATCTGCCCGCAGGCCAGCTGCCATTTTGCCTCACCAGTTTCTAAATCAACTATAAAATAACCAGTATGAATTATAAATGGTTGCAAAGTCCTGCAGTCAGGACATTTTAGTTGCCAGATTTGATCTGCTTGAAAGAATGCCCCCAAAGAGCACACGAGGAGAGAAAAACTATTAAAAAAAAAAAAAAAAATCAAGGTCCCTGTAGAGTTTCAATATTTTTTTTTTCATACAAATTTAATGACAAAAACTATTTTTCATCCCTTGTCCACTGATATGAGTTGTGTTTGTTTATCAATACAAACAAGGTTGAATACAGATCCATTCGAGGTTAGATTTAGTTCTGAAAAGAATAAATGTGTTCAGAACAAGTTTATCTTTGCAATACAGAGCCTCTGACACAATCTGATTTGGATAACGCATTAAGTTTAAGAATGTGCAAATGCTGGCTAATGTAACTGTGAACCTCTTAGAACTGAATCAAGGCTATAATAAAGACCAATTGTTTTCAGTGTTCCTTAACCAAGTGGAATAATCTCCATATATCCTAAACTAATTTTGTACATGGAGAGTTACTCTAAATTAGAATTCTGCTGAGTTCCTTTATGAAAACAGATTATCTTGTGCATATAGCACACCTGCTACACCAGTGCATTGGTTTCATTCATCAAGTAGATTATTGCAATCAGGTGCCCAATGCTAGGAATAAAAAAAATGGAACTTTGATTGAATAAAAGCACAGGAGTCTATAGAGGCAAATATATTTCTACAAACGGCTTGCCTTGAGCTATATGGCGACAGAAGACAGAGCTGAGTATTCAGATGCTGGAATTGAGTTTCCTTATTTTCTGTCTTGTAGAAAGTGTGGGAGTGGCTCATTTGTCTTCCTTAGGAGAGTAATTTTTCTTCTCCATGGACCATGGTTATTTTGAGTACATTAAAGGGAAGAAAGAACACTTGTATGTGCATGTTATTATGGAGAAAGCTGATGTGTGTATAAGCAGAGTGGTCAGATCAGTGACTCTCCATTTGTAATGGATTGTTTCTGTGCTGAAGATCATTATCTATGCTGAAGGTTATTGATGTTCATCAGAGCTTAGTTTATTTCATATCTGATATATGTGACTTGTGTGTCATGAGGCGTTACTGCACTATAAAAGTGGTGTAGTGGGCTCTTTCAGAGATGGCTTGATCCTAGTGAACTGCTTACGAGTGCTGGCCAGCATACGGTAACAAAAAAAAAAAAATCTCTCAAAGCGCTGGTGCCGAGTAAGACACCTGTTTGAACATTGTGTATCAATTAACAGTGACTAGGTTACTGACTACCAGTGCCTGTTATCTCTCTAAATCTATCAGAAAAAAAGCTACAATGATGAACAATAATATACAGAAAGAAAAATGATGTTAAACTAGACATTTTATACAATTCCAAGGGGCAAGTTGTTATCCCTCACTTTAATCTACGCTTAGACATATGCCTACTTATAGCATATCTACCTCATTTAAAAGGCTGCTCTGCCACCAGCCTACAGAGGAAATAAGTAGAGTGTTTGCGCAAGGCCAGTGTCAGACCTCACTATTGGCTCCTATAATATGAACTTTACAATAATCAAACAGGCTTTGCACTATCAGGCTTTGTGAGTCCTTTTACAGGGAGCAATTGAGAGCATATGCTAAACAGCATGACGCAAAATGGTCCTATCAAACCATAAAGCAAGATGAATCTGCCTGTAAATTGTGTGCTGCTTTTAGAGATGTGTTTAACTGCGGGAGCAGAGGACTGCGGGAAACGATCTCTTTTCCTCTAATTAGTAGTTCCGGCTCCAAGCTCGCCTTGTTTTTACCCTCCTGCCTTAATAGGAACACAGCTGTTCATGACAAAATGCATTTGTCTGCCTGTCTGACTAGATTTAACCTAAACAATATAAATAGCAGAGCAGCCATTTTGCTCATTTGTCTGTAGTCAAAAACTAATTAATAGACATCTGTTTTAATTAGGTGTGGAAAAACTCCTGCTCATTCCAACCCTTTATCTCCATGGCAATTGGTCTACGCTGCAGAAATACATCACGAGAAATTCAACCTGTGGGTTTTGTTGGAGGAAACTTGTCTCTGTACTTTATGCACTTCAAGGCTCAAAAGTTCAGCAAAGTCTAGTCAGAGGAAAAGTTCACTTTAAAGTGGTCCACTAATGTGTTGGATTTCCTAACATTTTGTTCAAGTAAATCGGCTTAGTGCTCAAATCATAAAATGCAGATATGTTTTAGTTCAGTTCCATCAAGGTTAAAAATAAACCTTCCAACTAACTTTGAATGAGCGTCAGATGTGTATACCTTTGTGCTTTCAAGATGACATAGTCATTACTCGGACCTCTACACATAATGTAGCTTGAATATCATTGTGTATATTGTAAAGTTGGTATTGCAAATTCAAGGTAGCTTTTTGTGTTGAAAACTACGGTAACGCATCGCTAGTCAAAATACAAAATGCGGTATTTTCATAATCTTTATTTGGAAAGAGCCATGTTGGTTTATATTAGTCACATTTTAAAATGAATTTTTTTGCTTGTATAACTTGTATAAAATTACATAGATTGTTGGATTTCATGACAAGTAGTGTTGTATAGGTGAAGTCATGGGAGGTGCTTCCTGACAGTCTTGGGTTGGTTTCCCACATTACAGGATTTAAACCACTGACAAACTTGCTGTGTTATTTGACTTTTTATAAGTGCTTCCCAGAAATTTTCATTAGAATCATCCACCATAACTAGATTCTTTAATATGTCAGCTGCTGGCTGTAATTGGTGTCCAAAATTATCTGGTTTTGCTACATCTCACAATCTACTCTCACATCAAGGAGAATGAAAACCTCTTGAGAGACAGCGGCTTACTATATTAGGATGAGACTCGTTTTATTTTAAAAGCTTCTCAAACATGGAAAAATAAAGGTTTATTTTTAATTTGGGTTACATGTACAAATAAATTACCATCACACCTCAGCATCAGATTTTATGCATCCTTAAAACCGGTTGCTTTTCATTTCATGCTCTGCTTAAAATCTGTTTAAGAATGGTTGAAAATAGAATAGCCTAAAATAATTCGTCATTAATAGTAATTCACAATTTACCTTGTTGTTTGTCAACAAATATGCAATTAATATACCACTAGTAATCTGAGGACCACCATTCCTCAAAAAAATGATCAGAAAGTCTGACTGAAAAATAATAACTCAGGGAGATGGTTAAAAATCATAAACATCACATCATTGGCATTTTCCTCCAACTTTTGTTTATGAACTGTATTTTCTTAGTACCCAGTGCCCTAAGACTTTCAGGCATGTTGTCATACAGAGCTCTTTGATTTTCCTCACATGCTATGCTTATCTCTGAAGGTCTAGCAAGCTTAGCTTACCACACTACACTCCAGTTAAAATGGTTTCTCGATAAACAGTGCTCCCATGTTTTCTTCAAAGTTTCCTCAAGGTAGGCAAATTTAATAATACAGGCATTATGCAAATGGCTTCATTAAATAGAAAATGCATGGCAACAAAGTCGATGCCTCCAAACCTGTTATCTTGTTTGTAACATTTATGAACACTTATTCAGAGAGCCTGCACTGTTTATCATAACAGACTAATGAAAAATGAATAAATATAAGCAATTAGGTTATTATGGCCTAAATGAGTGCAGTACACTGTTCAGACTTCCTGGTGAAAAACTATGTGATAGCTTATGGATGTAAATGATATATTTTTTTTGTTTTGTTTTGTTTTTGTTGATGTATGTGAGTTACCCTTGATGTCGCTGGAAAACCATGAACACAGCCATAAAAATCTCACATCTCATAAAACACATTTGTTCAGCTCTTAAGTGTCTCTGTGAAAGACACAGAATGCATCACAATACCATGTTTTTGCTTTGCTACTGTCTTTCACACATGGCCCAACAGACAGTTATGTAATCTGTCCTCATACTTTGCCATCTCTCCACACAGGAAAATGTTGTGCTTTTTCCAAATAACAGCCACAATAGATAATCATAGATTACAGCACTGGTGAGGAGAATGAAATAGACATTCTTAATCTTTGTTGTTTCATTCTTTTTTTCTAAACCTCATTAAAACAGTCAGACATGCAAATCCTTCCCACGTTTTTGTAAATCATTGTGCGTGCTTCAGGTTCTCTAATGAAACATGGACCCGTCTTGCCAGGATACACACTAACTTCAATAATTCGCATCCAAGGACAGTGAAACTTCTGAAACTGCTCATGCAGATGGTTAATTTTGTGACAGCATATTGCAGGGTGGGAGCTGAAAAGGACATCTGACAAAGTCAAGTGAAGTTTTAAAAGTAGAAAAATAAAGAGTCTCTGTGGTGTACAAATGTACACTTGGAGGAGTTTACCGCAAATCCTCCAGTGATTTGAAAAAACTGTAATAAAAAAAGAAGCAGACTCACAGCAAACTGAATTAATTAAGAAACCTCCGTGATATTCTTAGTGGAAGATTCATTTTAGGAAGATATAACTCTTTTTAACTCTAAATATTCTGGAGATTACCTGCATGTTTAAATATTCGACTCCTTTATCTTTTCTCCTATTGTTCCTAGCACGTTCATGTCCATGTACTCCCCAGGAGGGCTGGAGACTTCCAAAGAAATGACAGTATCTACGATGAGGTAAGTGCAATAATTTATTGTGACTTAACTTTCACCATATTCCAGCAGCATCCAAATCATCATCATAACTTCTGACAGGTACTATAAGCCGTTTCACATGTGTGATGATGACCTTGTAAACAGTGCAGATGTATCACTGCGCTGCCCTTTAGTACACAGGGATGCACAAGCTGCATTGTATAATGGAAGAAGAGTGTCAATGCTGTGTTATTGCCCCTATTGGAAGCATGATTGGTTCTCTGCTGTAATTGCCATCTGAAGAAAATTTGATTCATGTACCACTTAAAAAGATCTCTTCAGCATGGTCAATATGGAGGCACCAGCCCACCATTTACTCAATTTAAGATGATGCTCTGTTCAAATAATGTCTCATTTATTTGACCTATACCATAATTATAAACAGTAAATACCTGCAAGGCCACACTTCCTACCGAATGGAATTATTTAAACAAACGCAACGCTGTTGTGGAAAACCAAATAATGGACATGCTTTTCTGCGTGTTTTACTGACACACTTTGAATTTCTAATCAGTGATGACATTTCAATTGAATATCAATGACTAGAGTTTGATATGGAAATTCTAATAACCACATCTAATAAAAGCAAGCTCGCTTATAATTCCCAGAAGTGCTTGGGGGAGAAATAGACCGAAGCCACATTGTTGGCCTACCAGTGAAATATAAATAGGTTTGTTTTTAATTTGCATGTGATCATAAGGGTTATTGTGAGAGCACTTCTACCATTTATATTTTTTATGTGTGGTGCAGGAAATGAGAACATTTTTCTCTGAGGTGTTGTGTTTTGCTATAAATAATCACCCACATTTCTCCTCTCATACCTTACATTCTTAAGTGTTTTATGGTCCAAACTAAGCACATTTACTTGCTCATAAAGACTATTTAAGGGGCAATAGGAGAGTTCAGCTTGCCTGCTTCCTTTGAGAATTACAATGGTATCTGACTATAGAATTACTATCATGGCTGTTTTTTCCTCCTTTGGTCAGTATACATTTTAGTTAAATGGAAAACAGCAGGACAAATCTTTGATATTTTAATAATGATCAGCCAACTTTTTTGCCTCTGCCAGATAGACTTGCCATTCCTATCATGGTTTTAAATTTCAGAATTATTAGCCTAATAGCAAAAATAGTGGTATTTTTAGTTTTTCATTAATTGTTTGTAACCTTCTCCTGACTTTTGAGAGTCAACAACCATTTATCTTCTCACTTTTGAAAGTTCTTTCTCTTTTCCCACGGTAAAGCATGACAAATGGAGTGTACATTTGTGTTAGCTCATTTTTACACTTACCGAGGCAGTCCGGAGAAGCTACGGGAGGCCAGCATATAGTCACGATATGGAGAACTTTCTGGGGAGGAAAAAGTATCAGTTAATGCAGATTTCATTCAGTTCCTTTCTGGAAACAACTGTGGTATATATATTTTTTTTCTCCGAACAACTATTTCTGTCTAAACGGATCTAAACATCCCTCTTTTTGAGTTTAAAAATACAACCCATCACGTGTTCTTTTGCTGCTATATCCTTCTTTGCTCATCTTTTTTTAAGGATGTAATTATGTTCAGGGGGTACGACGCTTTTATTCCTTAATGGTGTATTTAAGGAGCCGTGCCAATTACTACATTAGTGATACACAGCAGACATTACATTACATTTGTTCCCAGTGTGTGTCTCTCTCTCTCTCTCCTATCAAAGGCCTTGTCATTGGATGCTGTGGAAGCAGTCATGCAGCCACGTACGCGTCACACTTGGGGTGTTTATCGTAGTAGTGTTAGGAATGAGACTCGGGAGTGCGATTTTATTTGTCACTTTATTTCGAGGATGTGACATGCGGTGGTAGGCTCCCACAGCATGGTCGTAAGGAGCCTGTCCTCTTGCCTGACAGCCACTCGCCGAAAGATACAGTCTTCAGCAAGCTTTTGTCTTCACTCCCTCTGATATACCAGATGGCATTTCCAATTTTCTTTGCAGTGTCACCTTGGCAAAAAAAAAGAAAGAAAGAAAGAAGGAAAGAAAGAAAGAGAAACTGTCAAGGCATATCATACTTGTTTTGTCTTGTTTTCTCTTTCATGTCTATGATTGTTGCCTTGAATATATCTACTTGTCAGTAGACCTGACAGAAAGGAAAAATGCTCAGATTTGGAGCATTTTTTAAAAGCATTTAATCATTTAAGACCGTATCATCAAAAACAATACTGTATCTTTGTTTCGTAACCACTGAGGAGTCATGTCTTGGTAAGTTCAGTATATCACTTTAAGAAATCCACAAACATGATCAGATAATCAGACAATCAGTGATAAAATCAATGATATTTTCTGCACATTGTGATTACTTTCAGATGACTTTGCTTAGCACAGCTTTATTATCTATTGATTTATTTAATTTATCATAAATATCACATGCAGTGAAACCTCAACTGCTGAGCTCCTCAAAGAGAACCCTTTTTCTTGGAGTTATAACAGTGCTCACAATTCATTGCTGATTCTCAATAATGTATAACTTCTCAAGCTGAAATCGTACAAAGGGGGAGGGGAAGAAAAGAGAAAAAAAGAGTGTTACCAGAAAATATTGTATGTTTCATATTCATGTTTCTTGAGAGTTCAAAAACTGTTGATCAGTGAACATCAAACCGTGGTGTCATGCAGAATATTCTAGATGTGCTTAGAGGCTGTCCCTTGGCTATCATTGGCAGAGCACTCAGGCAGGTCATCTGATGATCTTTCAGCCATTCAGCGTGTGACATTCAACAAATTTTACAACACTCGATTTACAGGCCTTGCCTTTGTTTTGTATTCATGGCCATGTTCCTCCAATGGTAGATTTATTTTCATTGACATAAAACAATGACTAGAATAGAATATTCAGCAGTACCGAGGTGTCAGAGAGAAAGACTGGAGACAGTCAACACACATAAATATGAAAAAGGACAAATCTATATATTCATACACATGACTTATAAGTGTATAAATATTTTGGGTTACATTTGAAGGATTTATCAAACTTGTGACAGAAAAGGGGAACAACAGGGTGTCACCTCATGTTGAAATCCCTTTCACTGCAGTCACACAAATAAAAGCATTCTGAAAGCTAAATTCATTACTTGTAAAGGTTAGGAGTTTTTAAAAATAAGTGTTTTGACCTTTTAATCAACCCAACAAAAAGAAGAAAAAAAAAGTACATTTATATTGCCTTAACTCATTTTTATCAGTTGTTAATGCAGAACAAAGGAAATTTAAGCTGGGATAATGTGCCACTTATATCAGCAGCTCAGTTTAATAATTTGGGCCCTACATATTAAAGACAGTTATCAGTCTGTTAAAAAATTTTCCATGGCACAAAAAAAAAAAAAAAAAACTTTCAGAGATGTCGGCTAGTGATTGCTCTTATTGGCAAATCCGTACAAAACCCGAGGTTTTTTTTTCACCTGATTATGGATTATTCATACATCTTTAAAATCTACAAGAAATGCAAATGAGCTAGAAAGTTCAAGCTCATGTTCAGGTTCAATGTAAGTGCATGAGTTCACTCACTAGCTTAACACCACATAAGAGAGGCTTAATGCTAGCACATGAGCCAGGGCATTTTATCCTGAGCACTCTCTAGTACTCTATGTGTATGCAGAGAGTCTGATTGAATTGTATTAGTCTCCCTTCTTAGAAGGAGGGATGGCTAAATTTAGGACTATTTAATTAGGAGTTAAAAAAAAAAAAAAGCCTGAGATGATGGTGCCAAGGTTACTTTTTGTTCATTCTGGACTGCCGTGGGGAGCTGAGAAGGAACCCAGTTACTGGACTACCATGCTTGTTATAGGAAGCAATGTCACTGCATGATTACAAGTTGTGCTGAAATTATTTCATCCAATTAGGAAAGACTCTCGTTCCTCTCTCCGGGTTTTTAAGAGAGAATATGAAACTTTCTTTTTCTTTCTTAGCTTGGTCGACGATGCATTATCACTTGTTTAACTGTTGTCCGGACTTTCCACCATTTTCGGTTTGACTTGACAAGAACTTTTTGATTTGCTCAGAGCTGATATAACTCATTTTTGAGTTCTTGATGAAATGATGAAACACTGAATTGAAATGTTTGAAGGCAAGCTAAAAACATTTACTAATCCTACTATTGCAGTTATGAGTCCAAACTTTTCAAGAGGTTATGTAAAAATATACAAATACAATTTTATCATGGCTGTAAAGTGATAGCCCAGCTGTTTTTTTTTTGTTCTCTTCTTTCTCTCTAGCAGGGAAAGGTCGTCCTGTACAAAACTGCCTTAAGAATGAATTCTCTATTATCAACGGTCTAGACATCAGCCGCTGAGAGTGTATTAGGAAATGTGGTAATGCTACACAGCACACAAGCCCAAAGTGTGCTTAATAGCTTCAACAATGCTGGTCACTTCTTGGTGAAAACTCAGATAAATCTGTGTCTTTCACACAGTAAGAGAGTCTCTCTCTTGGCTGTAGTGAATTAATCTCACTCATTTTGCATTGAGGCTATTTGCTTTCATTTCTCATTCTGCCTAGCTAATCAATAATTTGTCCCTAGTTTCTGTTCAATTTCCAAGTGGTGGTCTCCACGTGGAGTTATAATGGCTATGAAATGTAGTGACTCTAGAACCACCCTGATGCCATTTGATAGCTTTGTTCATTACATCTTTATCGATGGCACTCACCATAAAGTGTGAAGCCGCTGAGACACACTGTTCATATCCGGGGAGGGGGGGGGGGGGGGGGGGGGGGGGGGGGTTGGTGTGTGTGGGGTGCTCTGTTGTGTTTGGGTGTGATTTATCACCCAAAGCTTTTTGCTATATGGCAGCATTATTGGAGAACATGGAAGGGGGAGAGAGCAATGTAATGAGAAATATCAATGGATCCTCATGCTCCAGCCTGCACTGACAGTGCACTATCCATCTCAGTGACACTCACCTAGTTAACATTTTTATCAGAGGACCAAAATTTGTCTTTTTTTTTTTCTCCTCGCCCTCCCCTAACTCAGGAGCGAATATGAGTTTCCGCTAATAGTTAAGCTAAAGATGAAGAATCTAGAGCACTTCCCTTTGTAAATGATGAGAAATGGCTCTGAAATATAGTCTCATATATCTGGGTGCCCATAACTTGCCTGAGTGCTTAGCACAGACAGTACAGGCTTGTAGTGTTGACTTGTCAGTGTTTGTTCTGTGGTGGTTTCAGTTGTGTGATGACACAGACAAAGTCTGACATGGATGTAGTAGCACGGATCGTCTTCGAGTTCAAACTTCCCGTCTTTCCTTAAGGGCACAGGTCAGAAAAATGTTGCACGTGTAACAGTCAGATTTTGAAAGCATGATTTGATCTTGCCCGAGTACTAGATTTTTAGTTTGTCGTTACAGATGCTGGGCATCAATGGAATTTCCTTAACAACCCTACCGTGTGGTATGATCATCCAGAGAATGGAGAGCTGTCACCATCAACCCAAATTTTTGTTAATTGCTAAAAATTTGGCAACGCACTCAAGAGTTCTGGCTGTGATTCCGTGTTTGTTCTGTCTGGATTCCAACTTACTGAACACTTTGATTAATGAAACGCTCAATCGGTCGATAGGAATGAGGGCTGCGCTGCTGTAGGATCTGTCCTTTTAATGTACTTTTGCTCCTCTTGATTTCAGAAAAATAATGTCAGAACGTATTGTTCTCTAAAATAGTTCTGGGCGAGGATCTGCCATTGGCCGTACCTCTTGGACTTAGCGTCAGAGTAATGACTTAAGCATTGATTTCTACATAAAAGTCTTTATCTCGCACGTCGCTTACCCTCTTCAGTATCACAGAGCTCTTTTCTGTCCCTCTACTTTTAACTCCCGCAACTTTTTCGGTTTCAGCCCCTAGCATCTCCCATCTGTCTCGTTTGTGAAAGACGAGGCAGGCCATTCAGAGACACTACTGAATCTCCCACCGGGGTTTTTGACTTTGTCAGATTTATAAATGTCTTTGCCGTAATCTACTATTGACAACGTTCACTGACGGTGAACCTGTTCATTTTTCAGGCGTCTGCAGAACGAATAGGGCTAATTTTACCGAACATATGGAAAGACCATCAAGTTTCCTTATTTCTTCATCAAACTCGACTGCAAACATTTCCAAATGCCAATTGGCTGCCGGCACATGGAGGGCCTGTAATAAATGGCGCCATAAAACACATACCATCTGATCTTGAGCGCATTCAGCGCTTGGCGACGCCCATACACTCAACGCTTTTGAATGTAATTTTCCTGGTGAGACGAGTGTTTGGTAAGTGCAAGGGATGTCAGGAATGTGTTGATTTGCATCTAATTTGGAATGCTAATGTATCCAGGCAATGTGCTCGTCAAATTCATGATCAGCCCTGTATTCACCTTCACCGTCTCATTCACTCACACAGAAGGCTGCTTATCTGTTGACAGTGAGCCCAAATTCAATGTTTCAGTTAAAACATATAAAGCAGTTTTATACATACTGACATATTCAGTGTAGTGCTAATGACTTTAGGCTCTGCTATATATTGTTTGTTTATGTGTATTTTCCATAAAGAATTGTTTTAAGTATTAAAACCAAGAGAGAGGGATGATTAGCTGCAAGGTGCAACACTGTTGAGTTACTACAAGGTCTGCTTGTTTCATGGGAACACTTCTATTTGAGACGGACATAGCTGCTCATTATCAGGGTGCACATCTGTCATGATGAAAAGCTATTTATTTTGGACTCCGAAATGGCAAATTGCAAACATTTACTCTTCAGTTCAGTGGTGTTTGTGTTCTCTGTTGATCAGAATCTGGAAGGTAATAAATTTGTTTTGTAACTATCTGTTTTGGTAAATTTACTGTCTTCTTTTGTATTTAGGCCAGGTGTTGAAGAGTGAAAATACAGCGATCCTCATAATTAAAACTAATTTATTGGTAACATAATCACACAAGCAGAGAATTTCTCTCTCTCTCTCTCTCTCTCTCTCTCTCTCTCTCTCTCTCCCTCTCTCTCTCTCTCTCTCTCACTCAACTTAAAGCTTGATGTCACAGAGACTTACGACAATTGGACAAACATGAGTCAGTCTCAGAGAGGAAATTTGAAATATGTGAAGTCTGTAAATATTATGTTTGAATTAGGGTTGCGGGGCTTATCGAAAGTGGCAGGCAACAACAAAGGCAGTCTGAGTGGATGGCGCCAGCTAACCTTTTGCAGAAATCATTTCTCATTTACTTCAACTGTGTCCTCTTGTCTGCCCAGCTGCCTAAGGAGAGGAAACTGATGCGTCCTGACATCACTACTCTCCGTGGCACCTGCTGGGAAATTCTAATTTGATTTTAGAATATTCTAAAGTTTGATCATTTTCAATTCCCTCTATGTATTTTGTATTTGTGCATGACCTGTTTACTTTTTAGCCCTATAGCGAATGTTAGGCGAAACGAGGTACGGTCTGTTACATTTAGACCGTCACGACTGTGTTTAAGATCTAGTATTCTATAATAATCCACCGCACCTGCCTTCTGATTTCTTCTGGGAGTTGAGATTGCGCGGCTCGTTCGTGGGATAGTTCGTATACAGATTTTTTACAAGCATCTGCTTTGCAAATTACTTTGATAGCCTCTACTGAGGACATGAAGAGCAATTTCTTTTGGGTCCCAAATGGTAATGTCCCAGAAAAAGAAATCACAGACAAACAAGGGACGCTTTGGGATTGTCACAGATACATATATATTAACTGTATATATAAATCTGTGATTTTACAGTGCCATACAGTTTTCCCTTATACTCATGTGGTTTAATTATAGAGAGACTATGTAAATGAGTCATGCTTGCACCCTTTGCTATATATACACCAGAGCTCAAAGAAGAAACTTAA
The DNA here is from genome assembly GCF_902362185.1 of Chanos chanos. Taxonomy (NCBI): domain Eukaryota; kingdom Metazoa; phylum Chordata; class Actinopteri; order Gonorynchiformes; family Chanidae; genus Chanos; species Chanos chanos. Next base: position 42,307,629 of record NC_044500.1, read on the forward strand.
GGGATTTCTTACATTTAAGACTGAACCAGATAGTGAAACGCGTTAAGATGATTTGCGCACTCAGCTGCACTCGCCCGCTATTACCATGTTTGGACTAATACCATTTTTAAATACTTTTGAAATTTTCAGCTAGCACTATTTTTATAACCTTTAGCCCAGTACCTCAGATTAATTGCCCCAGTGAGGACCTTCTTGGATAAAGCTATTGCCTGCTAAATACGTGAATAGAGAAATGAGTAAACTTTTTTTTTTTTTTTCTTTTGGCGAAAGCCGTAGGCAAAGGTTCATGGTCTTTGAGAAGGTGATTTGGATTAATGTATTCAAATGAACCTGAAAGAGCCCACAGTCCATGCAAAGCACCTGAGCTCATCCAGAAGAGGAGAATTACTTCAGAGATGAAACACCTGCCAAGAATTGTGTGTGTTGGGGTGGGGTGAAGTGGGGGGGTGGGGGGGGGGGGTGCGGGGGTATTCTAATCACATGACTTTTGACACCCTTTCTGCCGAGTGCAGCAGTTCTCCCCTCGCCTCATTTAGAGATTAAGGCCTATGCTCATGGGCGTTTATATACCTGCAGGTCACTGCTGCTGCAGCTCAGCATGTCTTGAGATGTGATCTGACTTCCAATGGAAGAAAAAAGGGGGGGGGGGGGGGTGTTAGAACGAAAATGATAAGCGCTATATAAATACATTTTCTTACTCCTTTCTTTCTTTCTTTTTTTTAAAGAGAGAAAAACCGTTCTCTTCTTTGACTGTTCGTAAAATTATTGCCTTGGTAGTTTTCTCCTGAAATGGTGTAATTAAAGGCGATGAAGGGTTTAAAGTGGTGAGGCAGGAGAGCTGGAGATCTCCTTTTCAGGAGATTTTTAATTTGTTAGATTCTAAAAGCTTCTATGGTCTAAAAAGCCTCTATCAGGTTCTGCCTGATAATACTACTGTGGTATAATTCTTATGCAAAATACCTCTAATTAGAGTTACTGCATTTTAATAATTTGGGAATGGTTATCTCTGCTAAAGACAGTTTATTTCTGGGCATAATTGCACTGAAAAGATAATGTGAATATGCACATATCATTTGAACTTTGTGGTCCCCATAAAGTTTGCATGCACAAAGAATGATAAAATCTCATTTATTTCTGTGTTACAGTGAGCCTGTTTACCTGTCTTAGTTGTTTATCCTTAAATGACAATACTGACAACAAAAACAATCATTATTATTCATGGTAAGAGAGACAGAACTTTACAAAACTATTGATGCAGCATCTTAGACAGGTAGTCTAGTAATATTTTGAGTCTAAATTAGCCGAATGGATGCCTTTTTATTAGGAAAGAGTTTGTGGCCCTTAACGGACTGCAGTTTTGTGAAAATTAATCAGCTGTTTAATTGTATAAAAATGACCCTGTTTCAGGCACTGAATACATAGTGGAATGCAGTCTTCATAACCAGATGGCCACCCACAGTCCTCTTTGTGGGCTTAATTCAAATCTGAAAATAAACTCTCTTTCGCATACTTAATATCTGGTCTTAAAACATGTACCAGGCAAAGACAGGCATGTAGAATCTGATTGTGCTCCATCGCCGTCACAGCTGAGTGGGTTCTCAGGCCAGCCCTAACCGAGTCCGACACCTGCCCCGACATGGCTTTAGTGCCAGCATGGTGCCTGTCAGCATCTGCCTGCCCACCCTGGCTAGAGCCCCAGCATGGAGGATGTTAATCTGGCCATTGGCCTGGGCCAATTAGCCGCCCCCCATTCCCCTGGCTCTGATGTGTGTCCATGCTGGAGCTCTTCCTGTCCTAGGCCAGGCCATTACACCCCAGCTGCTTCTGTAACAGCAGGGTCCAAACACAAAGCTTTCGCTCCTCACAGCCACCCCAAACTCTCGTCCTCATTGGACGACGCACTCAGCCATTATTAAATAGCTTTCAAGCTATTTAATAATGTCTGTACCTGTGTACCTGGACTACTCCCACGGTGATTTTTCTTCACAAATCTGCTCTGATTAACTCCCAGCACCTGCGTGTTTCCATCTCTAGTCTCTTAGGGTATGAAATCCGAGAGATAACAACTACACGCGATTTGCTAGCAACTTGCACTTGGTCTTGAATCATTGTTTGAAAAAGGAAAAAAAAATAAATATTAGTATTATTATTATGGTCACATGGTAACACAGCATACTTCGCATCACAGTGTTTCAGAAACGAGGTCATCGTTGCTCCATTCTGAATAATAAGCTGTAGTCATGGATTGGTGTGACCTAGTGGAAATGAAGTCTATTTGCATAACACATGTAAATGAAAATGAAATTCAAAGTATAGTGGCTCACTTGAAAAAAAAAAAAAAACTAACAAAGTAAAATGAGTTCCAGACTGTTGACTGACAGGTTAAATTGATTCCTTTGAGAGCAGCCAGATGAAGTGATGGAGAGAATAAATCAGAGAGGACGTTCGGCTCACCGCTGCCGTCTTCAGCTGACACATATATTGAACAGGTGATGGCACCGTAGTAGACAAAATCCTGTTACCAATAAAGTTTCATGAATTTGCATGTTAATTAACTACTATCAGATTGAGTGTCGTTATCACAAGATGACAGAATTAATCAGCCCTTAAAGAGTGCATTTGAAAAAAAAAAAGAAAAAAAGAAAAGAAAAGAGGGAAAGGGGTGAGGTTGGTTCTGGAAATGTCCTGCACGTCTTTAAATATGAGAGACACAGTTTTTGAGGTAGGGCATTAGAGGGACAATCTCAAGGTAATGTCATTGAGGGGGGAAAGCAAAAAAAAAAAAAAGATTAAAAGGAGAGAAAGAGATAAATCCTCTGGCAGAATGTCATTGTTGGACTTATCAGGGGTGGGCTGTGTTGAAAACCGTTGGAGATTATTCAACGCGGGGTTTGACAAGGCCGTATCACCTCTGTGAGTTAACTAGAAATACTGTTACTTGGCAAATAGAATGCTCCTCACAGAACAACACAGAACTCCATCTGATACCTACGCTCGATTTTTCCATTGCCCTATCCACTTTTTGGGACAACAGTTTACAGACTAAAAAAGAAATAATTGTGACTTGTTTTGCTTTAAAACATTTATGCTCTACACAGACATGATGAAACACATGAATTAATGATGATTATTGTACAAATTTGAAGCTAAACCTCATTTTCCATTTGATAATGCTGTATTCAATTTTAATGCCATCACCTCATGCTCAAACCTTGTTGAGTGGTTTTGGAGAAGACTCAGGACCTTGAGGGAGTCCGAGCATCACCAACAGACTCCCCTTAGATTCTCTTCATCTTCACCATCTGTCAAAAGCAACAGCCCTGCAGCACCGCGATAACCGTGGCCTATATTTCCACAAAAAAAAAACCTTTGTATTCGGGGGTTCTAAACAAAAGGATAGCACTTATGACTTGGTGTTATGACCGCTGTCTGGTATTACTTATCAGCTGCATAATTTATGTCCACTGCTAGCCTGTAGCTAGCATCATTATGGTCAAAAAATGGTAAACACTCTCTAATAAGCACGCAATCTGGATATCTAAATAAGGTTTGAGGATACTTTGCTATGCTATATGTATGGTATGACACCAGTACATTCTTCCATGGTATCGTACAGTTCTTCCAAAATATATAAACTTCTACGGTGGGTAAGCTATCCCAAAATAGTCCCATGGATGGCAGAAACAGTCCAACAAATAGGCCTGGTTCCTTATCTGTCTGTAAGCTCACAGCTGTTCAGTGAATGTCAGTTATGCTGTCCAAGATTTCCAGTCTGCCTCGTCCAATAGGAGTGCCTTGAGTATGCTGTGAGTGACAGAGTTCATTCTGTTCGGTCAATACAGATACACTTTGGATCAATGTCCATTCCGAATATTGGTTTTAAGACTGGACATATATAAAAAGAGGCATTGTCGTGAGTACTTCAGAGGGGGAGACAGTGACTGGGTGAAAGCAATCCCATTTGACTCTGCTATGTGATTCTGACTACAAAATCAATGGCACTTAATAACTAAACAACCTCCTCCAAATGTACTCATTGATGTTGTGACAGGTCGTATTTAAGAAAGATTTTGGTCTTCTTGACTGAAGCATTATTTGAAAGACTGTTGCAATCCCAGGGCTGCCCTGTGACTGCTTCCCTTTTAAGCCTTATCCTGCACACAGCTTTGTGCCATATAAAAACTACTTACATTAGTTACAGCACCAGGGAAAGAGCAGATATTCGCTGAAATGATCGAGGTTATACAAAACCCCAGGGAAGAAAGTAATACATTACTGACAAAAATGCTATGCTTTCAATTAACATATGTGTTTGTTGAGGTAGTAATCACTTTGAGAGACATAAAGTTCAGAAATGAAGCTGTCAACAAGAGTTTTCAGGTATGCGCGTTCCTCTAACACCTACAGCTATGTCAATGTAAGAAATGGAAGCTGTGAAGATAAGATCGTCACGGCTTACTTTTAACCTCACAGAGCTATTTTTTGTGTTTTAATGTACAATCCTTGTTGTCACAATTGTTTTACTTTGGTTGAGCGCAGTTAAGCGTTCATGGTGTGTTAATTGCCCCAGTTTTAGAGTTCACAGGTGCCAACATTTAGTGATCAGGGGGCCATCCCCTCTGACCCGAGTTGGTTGATCTTTTCTATGTTTCTGTGAGTGAGAAGGCAAGGAAGCCGTGACTGAAAAGTCTTGATCTCACTTTTATCAAGCCTTACAGTTATCCTCCATTATAACTCATCGAGGTGTTCTTTTTGTAACAAAACCTTACATTTCCATTTTAAAAAGTTTAACCCTTTTTTGACATAGCAAAGCTTCAGCAAGCTCTGTAACATTATCAGAACAATAAGAAGTACCTTTTTGTTCTTTCTTCTGAGCTTGATTTTGTGCTAAATCTCAAAAAAAAAGAAAAAAGAAAAAAAATCGCATAAATGTTTGCATAACAGCTGACGTGTTTCTTTAGAAATGGATGAAGGCTTTTATTTTTCATATCCTCAGGAGCTTAACTAGAGAGAGTAAGACGCGGGTATACGATACACTTGAACAAGAACAAGAGGAGGAGGTTTGAATAGAGCAGAGCATTAAAACCACCCCCATAGTCAAAGTTGATTTTTGGAGCACATAAGTGGCTCATTGTTAAATGCGTATGACACCATCCAGCCACCCACACAGCGAGTGGCTTCTGATCATCACAGAAACTGCAGAGACAATTATCTGCAATTAGCGGTCAGAGGGGAGAGGGTGAGGCTTATATTTGACTCCTGTCCGTGTTTGGATTGTGTAAAATGGCTGTGCCGCCACTCAGAAGCTCTCCAGAAAAAAAACCCATTAATGAAATGACTATTGATTAATGCTGGTTAGTAATTGAATGCAAGGATTACTGGAAGCATGTCAGGTATTTTTTTTTTTTTTTTTTTTTAAATGTTTTTTGAAGTAATGCCATAATTATGGGTGAGGGAAAAATGCCTTTTATGAACAGTGTAGTATAAACAATGTTCTGAGCCTTATCCCCAAGATACAGCCTTACACACGACAAAGCATACTGCGGCAGCAAATCACAGTGATATCTCTGGGTGTATAGATACATTTTGTAAACATGAATGCTAGTTCAGTTACACAATATACAACATTCCTCTAATACTTGCAGCATCAGTAACTTTAAGACAATCATCATGTTTTAAATGTCCATCACGTATTTTCCTTTAACGCCGTTACATGGTAATACATTACGTCAACCACAGGAAGCGCTCCTCAGGTCTTTTTCACATCACTTAATCTCAGCTTTAAATTTATTGATGGTTATGTTTAATTTAAAAATGTCAGTCTTCATATTAATGAGGTCTTCCCTATGTGAAGTGCACCCGAGCGATGCATGCTGTTAATTCAAGTGTGATGCACTATGACCTTTTTCACAGGAGAGCATGTTTGCTACATGAAAGGAAAGTTTGCTTGTTTTCTCTCAGTGCTCTACCTGAAGCAAGTTTCACGCCTCACAGTTTTTTTTTCACAGTATATTTAGCTTCTATGTGGGGCCAGGTTTAAATATGCACCCCGTGTGTATGTGTATTTGTATGTGTATGAGAGAGAAAGAAAGACAGGAAGGGAGAGAGAGACAGAGAGAGAGAGAATTTTAGGTAATTTTTATGTAATTAGTTAATTTTTGTTTTCTTTGTCCTTAGATAGATAGATAGATAGATAGATAGATAGATAGATAGATAGATAGATAGATTTATACGCACTATGTATTTTATATGACATATTTCTCTTGTTAAGGATTTGTTTTTCTTTTTTTCCTGTTTTTTCCCCCCATTTACTACCAGCTTGCTGGCTCTCAAGTCATCATTGCAGTGAGCTGATAAAAGCCCTTCTGTTCACACTCAAGGTACCCTTTAAGAGAATGCTCTGTCCCCCCACCCCCACCCCTCTCCCGTGGAACTCCTCAAATGAAAAGTATGCGCACACTTCATTCCATGGATATCCATGGATATGCGATGATCTTGTCCCAGAGATTGTCATCTGTCTGGACATCTGGTGTTTATCCTCATTTTCTATCATAACAACTATTCAAGCATGTGATTGCTAAATTAACATCCAACTCAAATGTCAGTCCTAATAGTGATGCTTAGCTTCCTTCATAATCATTGTAATATGTGGCAATCTTGGAGTTTTTGTGGCCATTAGCAACACATTTCAGGTAATTTTGATGTTGATTGACAAAGACAAAAAGCTGCTTGGCTAGGTGACAGCGCGCAAATAAGCCGTGTGAAATAACGACCCCGTTTTCGCCAGGAAAACCCTATGCACATGTGTGGTACTGCAATTACAGTGCATTACTTAGCACCGTCTTTCATTAGGTTTTCATAGCCGTTGGAAAGGTCATCGTAAAAGCACTTGGTTTATACCTACTGTTTGGAGAGGTCTTAAGGACAATGTGGTGATGCTTTTTGTAGTCTGTGGGCTGTACAGGATGGTGTGTCCTGCTTTCTCATTGTGGTTTCTCACTCAATATTTTTTTCTTTCTTTTTTTTCTTGTTCAAAAGCATTGTACCTACGTAAGACGTTGCTCACGCTTTGAGTACCATAGGGGACAGTGTGTACCTTAGGGACAAAAGGGCTCCATTTTGATAATATGCCACCGCTGCTGTTTGGGATGTTAAACTAAAACAGAGAACTAAACTATGAACAAAAGGAAACTGTGTTGTATGTGCAGGCATGAAAAAGAGTTGAAAGTTTCTGAATATAGGGTGTGGGTATGACGTAAGCCCCTGTAGGAAAGACTGAGTGAGGCAGAAATACCAGTCCTGGTTTAATTAGCACTCTCTCACTCTTCTGCTGAATTGTTGTCCCATACCCTCACTGTGAAAGTTGTCCCTCTTGGATTCCCAAGATGGGGAAGGGGGGGGGGGGGGGGGGGGATGCAAGACATATCGTCAGTGTGAGTAATTAGTCTTCATCGTGAGAGAAGCCACTGGATGTTGTGACACACAACAGATTGTCCAGTAGTCCACTGAGACGTCTTGTCACCCTGCGCTGGGCCAGTTGAGTGCCTGTTTCCCATTCATTTACAGCAGGACTGGAAGCCAGCCAAAACTCAGCAGACATACTGAGCAGAAGATAGAGTAAATCTGATCCTTTTCCATTCCACATACTGTAGTTTTGTAATTTTCTAGCTTCTCAGCTTTTTTTTTTTTTGAAGTACATGCATTGTCTTTGCTGCTTTTGTTCCTGTCAATCAGCAAAAAATGTCACAAACTAAGAAATTCATCAGAGAACATGAAAACAGATGTTGTCACTTAGCATCTTTTTTTTCCCCCCGTTACAACAGAGCTCTTTGTCAAACTCGTTTTGACAGCCGATCACTTTTTATAACGCTGAGAAAATGCTCACTCTTCGAATGCCACGTTTTACATTTGCTTTAATTACCTGCAAATGGCGAGAAACTGACAGCATCGTAAATGAGATGGAATACATTAGTTGCGAAATCAGGTCTGGGTGTTTGAAAAGTGCAAAGAAAGGACAGATTTACTGTCTGTCTCCTTAATCCAGTTCCTTAGACGGGTGGCTTACTGCAAAGGTAAATGACAGTTTGTGTGACGGAGCGTTGTGAAGAGAAATCATTACTGTTACACAGAGGAAAACGATATTATGAAGTCTGAGAAAGAGAGAGAGAAAGAGAGAGCGAGAGAGAGAGAGAAAGAGAAAGCAAGAGAGAGACAGAGAGAGAGAGAGAGAGAGAGAGAGAGAGAGGTCCAATGTGATCTGACAGAGCGAGATAATGGAGGATGAGAGCGGCCAGCCATTCAGGACAGAGGAACTGAAGGTCAACCCTTTGATAAAGGTCAGGTCTCTCTTCTCTGTCAGTATCGAGATGCCTTTGGATTTCCGATTCTGACACAGCTAATCCTGAAGCAGCTGTGAGCTTTCATCAAAGCTCCACTTTCCTATTAAACCTTTGTGTTCTGTGCATTAAAGCCAAGCTATCAGACTCAATTATTTCCTGACTACTGGCCACTGAGAGCTTTCTGAAGATTTTCTTTATTTCTTCGTGAAATGAAGTTTAAAAAAAAAAAAAAAGAAAATGTCATTAAAGTATGCACACACAACTCTGTGGACTATTAAAATAGATTGTGCAGACTTTTCTGACATAGTACAGGGGACATTCATAGCAATGTTATTAATCTTGATGGGGTCTAAGGCTCAACTTGTTTTCAATTCAAACCATTTTCCTTATTAAAATACATTTATTGGGGGGTTTTTTGTTGTTGTCAATGTAGTTGTTGTTTGTTGTTTGTTTTTGTTTTTTTGGCACGATGGAATTAATTATTTTAATTTGTGGAGTATAGACATGCTATACCACAGCAATATCATGTACTACGGATTTAGGGAAACACAGACCCATTGACTCATCATATAATTTTGTCTCATTGTCGCCACCCAGCCATTATGAGAATACAGAATACCCTCACCACACCTGGTCCAGAGCTGGAACCATTCAGTTCTTTCAGTGAATGCAACTAAGATAATAGTCAACTATTCCTGAGAGTCAAATGGAGCAAGGTTCTTCAATCATTCATCCAAGAGAGAGAGATGATTTGAATCATGTGGGTTTTCTCTCTTTCATCAAAAAGGAGAATCCAGAAACAGACATTAATTAGTAAAAGGGTCCGAGGTTTTTGTAATTCTGTTTGATGGTACGTAATTGGGTAAAAAAAAATGCAACATTTCATCTTCTTTAATGAAAAAAAAAAAAAAACGTGATTTTCAAATGAGCACATATAGAATTAGTTGTTGTATGCTCTGAAATTAAGAAAATGATTGAGCCATTGAGATAGTCCAGGGAATTTGTGTGAGGGAAAACATATTGTAGAAGAGTCTCCTTCCCTCAGTATTTCTCATCAACGCTTACTCAGTACCAGAGTCGGTGATAAAAGTTGTAATGAATTCTCTTTGGCTTGTTATTGTTCACTGCAAATCACGAGATGTGCCATCTCCATCCAATGTTTATGTTTCCTATGATGAGAGAGAAAAATCTGGGTGGAAAAGAAAACACTGTATAATACTATAATAGGTATATCAGGGTTTCTGTTAGCCAATAATTACCGTTTTTTGCCCAGTAAAATTTATTAAAAAAAAAAAAAAGAAAGAAAAAAAAAAGATAAATTAAAACTTGCCGGTCAAAATGTGGGGTAATAAAGCTCATACAAAATGTAGCTATAAAGGCTAACCCTAAACAAGGACATTTCTGTTTTGACAGTGAAACAGCCTATTGACAGCATTACAAACTGCTAAGACACATTGGACACATTTGATTTTAAGTCAGCAGCAGAGGACTTTCATATGTTAAAGGTTACAGATGTTTCGTTATAACCTACATTTTAGTGGCTGATGTAGAGGTTTTGCCCAATCATTACTGTTCGTTTTGCTTAATCGTTACTGTTCATTAAATAGTCAAACTGATTTTAGGTCGTTGTCATTCTTTTGTCAACCAAGGCGTATGTTATATTTGCATCTGTAGCATTTGTTACTGACTGTTATTGAAACGTGACCAGTAAGTTTCAAATTTATCCGGTAAAATAAATTCTTTCTGGACACCGGACCGGCAAGAAAAGGTCCTAACGGAAACTCCCTGATGTATACCACTTCTAATAATCCATAAGGATAAAACAGTGTGAGGTCAGAGACAAATTCGGCCTTAAAAACTGCTTAATTCAATTCTTGGCTCTTTCAGTAGTGACGACATGATCATTTAATGGTATTTGACAAAGCTATGACCATCTCTCTCTCTCCATCTATTGTATATTAAAGACCTCTCTAGGGAATAGGTCATGCAATCTCACTTTAGCACTAATACACAAATAAACATAATCTCACTAAGAAAAGCTGTTTGGTTGTTTTCCTAGATAAGCAATGTCTGTATGAACTCTCAGAAAGCCAGTCTTAAGACTTTTATGATCTGTGAGAGACAGTAGGGAGAAGATGACACTGAGGTCAAAATGTTCCTCTTCACCTCAAGGTCACTGTTTAATGAAAGCATGTCCTGCTTGACTTATGAGGTCACACCCTGTATATGCTATGACACAGGGTAACAGTCAAAGAAAATGGGGTTACCAAGGGGTTAATCAAGTCCAATTTTTCTTACCTCAAGATACACTATCACCTGGCTGACTTTTCTAGAAGGCCTGGTTTCTCTCAAGGTTCTTTAGAAAACTTTGAATGTAGACATGATTTCTCAATTTTTAAAACCCCAGTGAATTCAAGCCCGGAATCCAGGTTCAAGGCTGTCTAACTGTGAGTGTGTTGATGGAACAAATAGAAGTCTTCTGTCTTTGTTTAACTTGAAAGGTCTGCATTAACACTGAAACAATGTCTTGATGGAATTACATAAGCAACTTAAGTTCAAGACCTTTTTCTTTTCTTCTTTTCTTTTCATAAAACCGTACTGCTTAGAAATCTTGGGCTACTTGGATAGGATTTCATTCAGTGGTATTCAGAGGGCAATTAACAAAGACTATTTCTCTTCATCTCTATGTCTCTACATCACCAAAAAAAAGAAATCATTCCGTCAAAGTGGATAAATTTGGAGTAACCCACCGAAGCAAACTAGAAATGTCCTTTCAGACAATGGTATATCTGCTTTTGTGTCCTCCGTCGAGATATATTGTCCTCGTGGCGTGTTATCTACTTGATATTCACATGAAGGCTGACAAATCCAAAGTCAGGTCAGAGTCTGCTCTCTCCCTGTGGTGTGTAGAACAGTGGGGAAAGTCACATGATGGGGATGGCAAGCGAGCCAACCAATTAGAACACACCATGTTTTAGAATCCACATTGCAATGTCTCTCGAGCTTAATAACACAGCCAAGGAACACAGGCATGCATGACAAGCTGTCATGGCAGGGACTTTTCTTCTTTTTTTCTTTTTTTTTTAAATCTGGGGAATATTATTTTTTTGCGGGGTAATTACTGTACCAGATGCTAAAATGTATTTACATGCCATCGAGATGGCCCCCGTCACAGCAGAGGGACAGGAGGAGAAGCCTGCAGACAATCTGTTCAGACCCTGCTGGTGGGAGTTTCTTCTCCCTCCTCTAAGTGCTTACTGTACAGAAACTCATCTCACAGTACAGTGGCCAGCTCAGTAACACAGAATATCAGGGGGTCAGAGAATATTACCTTGTCAATTAAACCGCACATGCTTAAAAACCCATCGTGAGGAAGACTACAATTACTAACTGATGCTGTTTGGGTTTAAGTGTCACATGAATGTGATGTGTTTCTGTATGCTTTCTTTCTTTCTGTTCCACTGGATGCACGTTCAGTTCCCTATGTGTGTGGATGTGGAACAGTTAGCTGGTTAATGCAATAAGGGGTGAGAGCTCGATTTTTTTTTGTCCATTATTATACCGTGGTCTCTGTTCTAAGCCATTTTTCCAGCCTCTTAGGACTGTGGCTGTGTGTGTCTTCATATTTCCATTACTGTGTTTAAGTCCTTCATCCATACGTTATCTGTCATTTGATCTCTGTAAATCCATTTATACCAGGTTTGCTGATTCTTACACACCAAGGCATATATGTTGTTATTTCCTTTCTGCGTTATTTTCTGGGGTGAAATTTAAGTCGGTGAATGTCAGTTTACAAAAACAAAAAAGAATCCGGTAAAACCGATTGAATCATTAAAAAGCAGCCGACGCAGAGATAGCTAGACTCCGCCTTCTGGATTTCATTTGTTCAGCTATAATTATGTGCTGACCCCCTGTGTCAGGTTTCCTAACTGCTAAGTGTAAGACGAGGTCTTAGTGTCGCGAACCAGGCAGATCACAATGAACTGTCGACTTTTACAAGAGTATTCTGCTAAATGTCAAGAGGCACTGCAAAAAGCCCATCATACCCCACCATTTTACACTGATATATGTCTTTAATAAAGACATAAATTGAAACATTAATGTGCCTGGGGGAATGTGATTCACACATGCCGGCTTTTTCACATGCAGCGATGGTCCCCTTTGTCGGCATCCAGACGACCGCAAGGCATACTATCCGCGGACGCCTTCAGTCACATGGCAGAAACAGAGGCTGCTCTACGGGGAGGCTGCACTGTGGAGCTTTTCATACGCCCTTAGGGTGAAACACACACAAGTGCGTGTTTAGACACCTGTACTCCAGTTAGCATGGAAACATGTGGCTTGGTTTTTCTTCCTCAGCCTGTAGCCTGCAGAGATAAGTGTCTTTCATGGAAACATGCAGAGTTGTTTCACTAGTAACACCATTCTCTCTGAAGGGCCTCCTAGTGTAAGCTATTGTAGTGTGAGTGTATGAACTACAGGTCTAAATGACCTATTACATCATTATTAACACTTGATGTAGCGGTCCAAGTTAGTGATCGTTGGATAGTGTGTGTTAGAAAGCTACTAAGAGTATAACAGTATCCAGAATATCCACCTGACTGGTGAATACATCAAACCCTGATCTCCAGTTTTTTTAACTCCATGTTTCTCTTAATGGAAATGATCATGAAATATGCTCATTGAAATACACTCACTTCATAATGTATACTCCATTTGTCATGGATTGAAGATAATCCAATAAATATGTCAGAATTACATAGAAATCTTTCTCGTTATGGTTGCTCTGTTTCAATATTTAGATAAATATCTGTTCTATGGCCATTTATATCCATTCAGTGAAAGGCAGTTTATGACAGGTGCTGTTTTGACTTGAGGTATTCAAACACATTCCATTTCCACACCTGCACAGTGATGAAACTGTATAAAATGACATAGCAGTCGACTAACAGCTGTTATTTGAGTAGAATTTAATGAAATGATTTTTCCAGGATTCTTACAGTCTTGTCCTGTAACATCCATTGTTCATCGTGAGCACATTACTTAATCTTTATGAAGAAGCTGTACGATCATTTAAGTTGAGTGCTTTGCGCAATGTCACGGATAGGAGGCAGTTGGTTTGTGACCTACAGTAAAAAGTAATACAAATTAATCTTCTCATGTGATGCAATGTTTTGACAGTGTACGAGTACATCTGTAGTGCTGCATTGTTAAGTACACAATATGGAGTATTTATTTTATTTATAAAATGTCTCGGTTGGTGCAACACCAAGGACAGAGATGTGATTCCGCGGCATTTTCAATTAATTCCAATGGATAATTCCACCATGTGAAATCTTCTGTGTCATGTACAGTGTAGCTTTTCTCCCTTTGTAAGAAAATCACAAACTATGGCCAAGCTCACTTCAGTCTCTTCACCAAGGAATGTTATCATCTACTCGTCGCAAAATGTCCTGTAGGGGAAACAGAGGAGATCCTAATACAGTGCGATTTGCCTGTGCTGAGTCGACGATGCAGAATGATCAGTGCATTTTGTCTCTTTCTCTAAGAGCAGATGAACAGAGAAAAGGTCTAGACAAACCACTCTATGAGACTCAATCTCTTCCGTACATTAACATATTCTTCCCAAATATGAAACATGACTAATCTCATAGGACTTAACAAAACAAACAAAAAGGCAAAGCAAACAAAAAAACAAAGATTCTGTTAATGTTGTTACAGATTACATTCCAAAATGTGCATCGTCATGCTCCAGAAGACTATGCAGTAAAGAGTAAACTCCTCTTTAAAAAATACGAAAGAAACAAATAAGCATTATTCTTATAGCATACGACTTGGTTATATGTTTTTTTTTTTTTAATTCACACTTTACTTTTGAATAATTTCAAAAATTTTATTTGTTGGTGGGCTGCTTTATCACTGCGTATGCCTGATAGCATGAGCCTTATTAATTCCCCACCATATTTGTCTAATTATTGTTTGTAAGCATGGATAAGCATATCCTACTCATTTCAGGAATTTGAAATAAATACTGTTCTGAATATTATCTAATAAAATGAAAGTTTCATTACTTTTGGTCATAAACCATCCATTAGTGCTTCCAGTTTTGTTTTTTTTTTTCCAGTATTTTCAAATTCCCCTCATGACTCACACCAGATGCTTGTGAACGCTGCGACACTTTCTAGAACTTTGCTGTGCATCCTGAGGGACACATTAGTCAAAAAAAAAAAAAATCTTTTATTTCTTTCCAAACTGTATACCATTAAAAGGAACTCAACGGATGTTCGAATTGAATATGTCACATTCAGTGTTTTTCATAGCTGTACTCAATGACCCATTATGGCTTCTCGCAGTGCACATTGTGAAAGGGGAGAGACATTTTCTTTGTGCTTAGAAACCCTCCTTTTGCTTAAAGTGACTATAGAGTCATAACAATGATCCTTGCAGGTACATTATGAGACTGTTAAAATGTACTAATATACTCTCAGTTATATTTTTGCAATCCATGGCAAATGAGATTCCCCATTATTCTATTGTCTGATCCGTTTTAGGAGGTTTGCACTGCTGTAGAGGTGAAGTCATTTATTAAATGCTGAGATATATAAATGAACAGTTCTCCAAAAATGATCATTTTCACCGTAATGGTAAAATATGAGAATAAAAAGTTATGTCTGTTTAGCCTTTGACTGGGGTTTAGTTATGCAGTAAACTGAAATGCCAAGTAGACTAACTGATCAGAAGTGTCTATATAAAATGAATTTTAAACTGATACTAATGTGCTTTTTGTGCTCAGCTTCAGAAACACGACAAGGAGGATGAAGATAATCCTGCCAAATGGAGAACAGAAGAGGAAATGGGCAGAGAGGCTGCAGATTTGAGAAAACTCTTCAGCTAACTTCAATGGGTAAACATCCAACCTTGTATTCAAACATACAAATAATCTGTCTAGATAACATATGTGGTTTTAACTAGCCGGTCAGGTTGTAAATATTTTAATGTATGATGGCAGTTGTTATAAGTGTTAATATTTACTAAGGCTGAGCTGCAAATGTACATGACTTTCTTTCTTTTACCAGGTGCTATCCATACTCAGGAAAATCTGTTCGACCAAGATGGGTTTTGTTTGTAGGGGGTTTGTTGCATTTCATGTATCAGGCATGATTTGAGATCATTAAATATCAATATGTTTCTATTCAGGCTGTGTCTACAGTTGTTATTGTCATAAAGAAAGGTTTATCCATTTTTTTTTATCTTTTCACCATTGTATTTTTACTCTAAAATATTTCACTCTTAATGGAAGATGGATACATTCTACTGGCTATTACAGTTGCTTTTCAAAATGTTAACATTAACTTCCTTGTATCTGGAAACAATGGGAGTACACGAGGCAGAGAGAAAAAAAAGAAAGAAAAGAAAAAAAAAAAAAGATAGCAAGCCAGATCTCACATTCGTGTACCTCACATGCTCTGTTATAATTTATATGAAGATAAGAAGTCAGTAATGGAAAAAATGTGCAAAAAAAGTGAACCTTTCCCTCAAAATAAGTTCTCGCTGTTTTGTAGCTCAGTGTAATATGATGATCTTCGAGTGACACGGATACAAAATGCTACAGGGCCAGTATTTCAGTAATATGTTTGAAATGCAGTGCTATGGAACACTGAACTAAACCCCCAAAGGTTCTGACTCCACCAGGACAAATTCAGTATCAAAAAATGATGTATGGAAAGTCTCAGACTAAAAGGGTAGATCGACCTTGAGTATTCTTTAAATCTTTAATAATATGGAAATGTAAAGGTTTAAAGAGAATATCCAAGGTCAATGTTTCCTCTAAATGTGTTGAATCTCAGATATCAATTTTTGATATCTGTGTACTTAACCTACAGGACGCGGTCTAAGGCCGTCTGGCATGGCATGTAAACCGGCGAAAATATCGATAAGAAAAAGGTCAGCCACAGAAAGTCAAAGGTCAATGTATTGTTAGTAAACAATCTGCCATAGTAGCTGTAGTATCTTTGTTCAGTTCAAATCAGTTTAGCTGTGCTGAGGGTTTACCCCTGACATAGGTCAGTAAAAAGCAATAGACCTCACTCTTTCAAATGCTATATGCTTTCACTGGATGCTGACCTGTATGGACTGGCTTCATGACTACTGAAATGATTTTTTATTCTAAAATTCCATGTTTGAAGGATACTCAACCTCATACGGGATTTGGGCATATTGTCAATAAAAGTTGCTATAGGAGGTTTGATGCTTTGCACCCTGGCATTGTTTTTATATCACTTTGGAAGAACAAAACTACTGTAATTCAGCTTATCTATAGCAAGAAGCTAGTTTGACCTAGAATTTAAACTTGTATCAGGGGAATTTAAACCAGTGTTAGGAATCTTAGGTGCGTCAGAGTGCATACGGTATATGTGGCAGGCTTACTGACAATATGTGAATTTGCTGCTGTTTGGTTGTCAATATTTTGGGGTTGGCCTTTTTTTTTTTAATCAGTTCCAACCTCATACCTGCAAATGTTTACGGCGCTGTAAATAAATAACTATAAAATTTATAAGTTAAATTTTGAACAGGGCTTATTCAAAAGGAAAGAGTCAATACCTTCTTTTCATCGACAGTATTTTCTCAGTGTTTATATTTGCTTGAAAGAACCATTACCTGAGTGTGGAGGGGTAGTTACACCTGACATATAACACTCTAGAGACTACATTGACTTTTATCCCTTTATCAGCATGGATATGAAATGAGGCTGACTCGCCTTTTTTATTCGTCTGGAAAAGGAAATACAATTCTGACAGAGCAATGCCTAAAAGCCCATAGCCCTTTTTGCAGTAATCAAGTTGTAAAAGGCACCATGAATTTTCAACAATGTTATTAACCATGAGGGATTCCTTTAAGGAAATAGATTAAAGAGTGTTAGAAGAAAATCTATCAAATACAGCTCAACAGAGATGAAAAATCACTCAGCTTAAACCAAGAGAAACGTTTTGGCCACATATGAAAAGCATGACAGAGAATACCTTCAGGTTGAAGCTAGTCTGATGCCCTCCTAGTGCTGTGTGTTGTTTGTTTGATGGTGACACTGCTATTGATCCTGATGTGAAATAATTAGTGTGAACATATTAAAATGGGATATCCTTTAAGCATGTTGAATATAATTAGCTATCTGAAATTAATTTTAAATAAATTGTGCATGGTGTGGAATTTCAATTACAATGCCTGCCGAGAGTTGGTTTTTTAATGGTTTTCTCCGAGGAGCGTTATTTACTGACACACGGTTTAATTACCTCTCTGACATAGTTGCTGGTCTAATGGCTCTTACATCTTTTAAAGGATTATGAGGTCATTGATGTAATAACTTCATGAATCTTCCTGCGGAGGCACACTGAAGCTTTTCTTTATGAAACATTTTCATACTGTGTTGCATGTCATCAAGTTACTGTCAGTAGAAAACAACACATTTAATATGAACAATATTGGAGAGAGAGTCTGACAGACAGAATGAAAACAAAATGTTCAGCAGAAGAAAGTTCAAAATTCAGTCACTTTAAAAATTTAAAACATAATAACATTCTTTCGAACAACTTTTGAAATATAAAGTGTCCCTTAATGTGTATGTCTTAGAACAGTAAAGAATAAACCTCATTTTACCAATCAGCTATTCATTCTCTCTCAGCTCACCATATTTATAAGTTAACTTTTGGGTATACACAAAGACTTAACATGTAACATGATACGTAATAATATAACTACGTAAGTACATATAAACAAGTTCCCTTTTTAGAAAATTTCACAGAACATTCTCCCACGAAATCTGTCATTCATCTCTGAAGACGGCATCTGTGGGCATATACTCCTCTGTGATCTAATAGTGTCTCAGCCTTGTGGATAACATCACCAGAGAGAAAGGGCTACATTTGTTAGTTCTCCCACAGCGAATGTGTCTTAGATTGTGGGTGGTGCTCCCGCATATTACAGACATCATTTGTGGTTAATGGCTTCACAGCTGAAACACATTTGCGGGTCTAACTAAATGGATGTGTCTCCCATTACTTGTGCTTTGGGACACCCGGAGTGCCTCTGGGGTAATGTTCTTTTTCCTCCCTGTCCTCTGTATTTTAATCATTAGCATCATCATTCTAGGGATGAGAATATAATGGCCTGAAGGGTCTGGGGTTGAGGAACACAGCCCCATTAATGACCATTTTAACAACTGGCCATCTTTCCGGTTCAGTTTAAGTGCCATATGTGGTTACTTATCAGTTACTAGAAGCTCTTTGCGTCGCCGAATCCATGGATCCATCGGAGAGAACGGAAAAGGATAAGACCCTGTGCTGTCCCTCTTTCATTTCAGCTTTGAGTTACAAGGGAGACATGTTAACTTAGACCGCAAAAGCTCCTTATATAAGCGCTGCTTTGTACCGCATCCGCGCAACAGAACATCTTAAAATAAGAGTCTGATAACGTGACATGTACCTCAGGTATCACAATAGCTGTTAACGACGATAAAGTTTGTTATTTTTCGTGATGACTTCCTTGTGACTAACCAGTCAAATTACACCCACGATACTCCTACCACATGTCAATTCCTGAACGTAACAGAATGAGAAACTCTACATGTCAGTAGGAGGAACCGATGTGTACTTCTGTAATTTAACAGTAAACAAACCAAGATGTTTTAGAACCAAAAGTGGTTGACAAAGGTCAGTCAGTTCATGATTAACCAGCTGTCATGGAATTGCTGTTAAATCCAAATCTGTTTTGCACTGCTGAAGTACACAGCAAAGGTAAGCTATATTCAGCAGCCCTGAAAAATTCATTTATCTGTGGGTCACACAATATTTCAAATGGCCTTGTCAGTAACATACATTCAATTTAACTGAACTTGTATAGGTTTACTATGGAAAGGTGTTGTTACTCTGGCATAACTAATACAATGAGCACACATCATCATTGCTGTTGAAAAAAAAAGAAAGACAGAGAAAAAAACTGAACTCCCGATTTCAAACTTCTTAATTAATTAAGAGTACATTATGTTACATGAGATTGGAGAGGTCCAAAGAGGCCCCTTTTCATGTACTTTGCCTTTGGCTAATGAAATGAATTGATTATGTAAGCCATCACAGTACAGCCCTTTGCCGGCGGACCTCAGAATCTAGAGGTCCCTGGATGGAGATACCCCCAGGAAATGATGTCAATAACATGTCAATCAATCCACCACCCTCACTCCTCCATGTACTGGGTCACCACTGCATTAATTGTACATTGGCATACTGGAAGAATTTTCCCCTGGCTGAGTAGACAAAGTTTAAATCGTTCCATCTTTGTGTGTACGAGAAAGTAGTGAAACGTGACGCATGCAAACATGCACACACACACACACACACACACACACATATATATATATATATAGAGAGAGAGAGAGAGAGAGAGAGAGAGAGAGAGAGAGAGAGAGAGAGAGAAAGAGAGAGGTTACCACAGTATAATTTATCCTACAACACTGACTCTGAAATCAATGGTATTAGTAGTTGTTTTCTTTTTCTCATATTCAATCAGCATTCTTGCTGTGGTACTCTCCTCAGCCTAGGAATATTATATCATGATTTTCTGATATTTTTTCCACACTCCAATTCATGTTTAACTCCTCATAATGTCCACCGACTTACTGAATCTTAGTCATTCAGATGGGTTTTGCTGTACTGACCTCGAATAAATGATTTGTTGAATCTCTCAAGAAACACCTGACAATATCTGGAGCAGTCAGCTGAAGCACAGCAGGTAAGAGGCACTCAGCAAGATTCCTCAGGGACCTGCAATCCAGCCTGGATCCCTCATGCCTCTCTCCCCTCCATGGTTAAGTGACACCTTTCTCCCCCAGGCTGAGTGCAAGACCTGCAGGGCATTTCAAATGGTCCTTTGATCTCTGCCTTCATTTCGACTGAAGTTCCTCAAGTGAAGAGAAAAGAAGAAGAAAAATGGTGAAGTGTTACTACTCACAGCTGTTTTATAATGAACAAAGTGCTACTAAGAAGAACCCTTCAACCCTTAAAAATGCCTGTTCAGCAACATATTGCAAAGTAATGGGTGAACGCATCAAGAATTCTACAAATACCAGTTTTCAACGGCTATTTTTGTTCCTCTGGGTGTGTGTGTGTGTGTGTGTGTGTGGGGGTGTGCGGCGTGTGCGGCGTCTGCGTGTGGGTGCGTGCACACGCGCAGAAGTCTGCAGGACTGAGAATGTGAACATATGCAGTATTTCATCCATATGCAATCAGTTTTAATCAGGCATATCCATACAAGGTCATTTTCAAATCAGACATGTTGTCTGCCTTTGTTATATGGCATGGTTATGGTATGATGCTATTTCAAACTAATTGATAATTAAAAAAAAAAAAAAATCCACAACACTGGACTATCCTCCATGTTTTTATATGTATGTTCTTTATGTTGGTTTGTTTGTTAAACCTCGTTAGACCTATCCCTAGCCCTTTGGGCTCACCATGTTACCGAAGTCTTTTATCTTAAGAAAAATGCTGAGACACTGCTGCCTCAGGAAGGAAGTCGAGTAACTCTTTCTGTCGGAGAGTGCCGTAGCCTTTCTGCAGCATGCAATAATTTGAAAACGTGTAAAAGGTCACTCATGAAATGAAGTCCGCCTGTGTTGGACCAAAGCCTGTGAGTCAGGAGAGACAACAGAATTTCTTAATCAGCGTGTGACTACACTACACTTGTGAAAACCGCCGTGTTGGGGCTGCAGTGGACTGAACTGCAGCTTTCTGAAGATTGATTCCACCGCCACTACACAGCCAAGTCCATACCCCCCCCTACCCCCCCCCCCCCCCCCCCCCCGGCCATCCTACCCCCCTGCTGTAATTCGCATCATCCATTCATCTGGGAAGGTGCTTGTGAGGCTATGTGTAATGCATCTGATGCACTTCTGCATGTACTATTGGCTGGAGACCTCACCCGGGGGCCAGGGATCTCCAGCATTGCGAGGGCCGCTAGGGTAGAAAGAATACACTTACAGGGAAATATCATTATCTGTGATTTGCTCAGGGACCCACTTGAAATGTGTGTACTCAAAGAGAGGTAATTTTGTGTATCTGTGTAGCTGAGGCAGGGAAAAAAAGGAATATGATTTGGACCCGGCCAATACCGTTGGGTCATTTATCACTCCAGCGCCTTGCTGCCTTGGGTTTCTGTACAGATGGCTGCATATTTCCGGTTTGTTCCACTCGGAGCCACGTGTCTCCTGAAGAGAGGTGGCGAGGGAGGGTATGATGTGGATTGTGGAGAGTTGTGAAAGTGTTGAAGCCGTTTATTTTTCATAAATACGAATCAGGCGTGTGTGGTGTCCAGGACTACCCCCCCCCCCCCCCCCCCCCCCCCCTCAGCCTGGTCCAGTGAACTCTGGCCATACAGCTTCACAGCAACATTTTCCATTACTCCTACCTCTGCTGGCTTGGGCTTGTGCACTGAAGAGGTAAATTCAAAATCTTGAAAAGTCTCAACTTCTGTGGGTCATGAGGGAATGTTTTCAGCTGTCTATTCGGAATGTATATGATTCTGCATTTCTTTCTTTTCTTTTATTTCTTTCTTTCTTTCTTTCTTTTTTTTTTGCCTCTAACAGCATAGTCAACCCCAAAACAATATTTTACGCTGTTTAATGTTTATTTGTTTGCTTTTGTTTACTTAATGTGAATCATTTTTTTTCGAGAATGAAAAAGAAAACTGCTGTGTTATAGAATTCTATCAGTGTAATACATTTTTCATACTATTATACCTCATCAGTCCACACTTGGGGACTGGATCAATTTCATTTGAATTTGTTTATGATATTGAAGCCCCTCGATTTTTTTTCAGTCCTGCAAAAAATACTGGATTTTTTTCAGGTTCCCAGAATGTTGCCTTTTTTCTCAGAACAGTGTAATGTTGTTTTAGTAACTCACTCTTAGGAACATCTTTTGAATATTTCATGTATTGTGTTTGTTATGAACTTCATAAGAACCTTGTAAAAAGTGAACTGTGGATGCATTGTGAGGCCATGGAATAATGGACCAATCAAAATACTCTCCTCTGACAGTCAGTTGCAAGCCTTATTCTACCTTCATAACATTCCTACTACCTCTCACATATCACTAGTTATGATCACCTCTCTATGGTCAGTGTCTTTATGTAGCTTTAAAAAAGAAATAATAATTACGCTAACAGAGAGCAATTTCAACAGCAGTAAAACTGAACTGTCGCATACTTTCACACGAGCAACTCCAAAGTTCAAGAAATTTTATGTAACATAAAGGAGAACGGATTTGTCCATACTACATTTGTATGAATTTTTCCAGTAACTTTTTCAGAACAATTCAAAGCAATATAGTCTTTATACATATACAATGAGTTGCTAATACAGAAAATGAAATGTAAATGTTACAAACTGTTTTAATCACCTTTGAAATGACAAAATACAACGCGTCATTTACACCACTATTCATGCTGTGTTGGTTAATAGCATCCATATTCTATTAAACATAGCATACTACGAGAGCTGGTCCAATGAAGCTCTCACACCTTCTGAAATGTAATGCTGAGCAGGAGTCAGCACCAGGATGTCTTCTGAGAAAACTGACAGTGAAACTCTACTGTATGTCTCATTGCCCTCCCATTCTGCTATAACATAAACTAGAAATAATTGGATGCACGCAGTGACCAAGATGTCTATAATGTGAACTTAAGATTTCACGTGTCAATTTAACCCCAGCTGGTCGTCAGTACGTGTTCAATTTATTCGACTTTACAGTTGCTTTACAGAGATAAATCACTCGCAGTGTTGGCTGTGACACACCTTACATGCTGCTTATTTCTTCATGAAAATGTAATGAGGGGACACACATAGTAGTACTTTAGAAAGTAAATCATGTTAATTATAACATTATGTAAATTACATCTGAGTTCATAACGCTCTAGTTCGAATCATCCCTACTCTTATATAGGCAACATATATTGCTTCTTAGTGAAACCTACAACCTACCTTAATAATTGTAAGACTTCGGTACGCTCTTAGTTGACCTTACCTCAAATCATCTTTGTTTATCATCCCTCACGTTATAATTACAATGTGAAGCTACTTCATAAAATAGTAATAATGAATAACTAAACTAAAAGATGTCCAGCAAGCAGTGATGGACTGTGTTTACTTGTGCTCAGTCTCAGTTATACCTGAGGTAAAGATGATCAAAGCACCACTGAGAATGCTGAGGGTTGACTCATCTTTTAAAACCTTAATTAGCAAATAAATAAATAAATAAATAAAACACATTTTAACCACTAAAATTTGTTTAAAGAGCAATTTCATCACTTTCATATCTCATACAGGCGCATTATATTTCTTGAAAAAAATATATTCTTTATCTGCCCCCCCCCCTTTTTTTTTGTAGAAACATGGCAGTTATGCAGCCTACAAATAGAGACATGAAACAGAAAATAAAACATAAGAATATATCAAAGGAATTGCTAACTAGCACAAAAAAAAATGAAAGCGCATGACGCTTTTACATAGGCGGATGAAGAAATTCCAGAGAATCCCGTCCTATATAAAACAGTAATAGCCTAACATAAGTTAAACCAACTAAGCTCTGTGCATATCCAAGCAGGATAAAAACCCACTTGCAAGACTTGCATACCAGCAGGCTTATTTCAGATTTAGTTGTCTGAAATACATTATTTGCTCTCTTTAAGTGCTTGTTTGAAAAATGTCTAAACTGCAACATGCGGTTTAGCAGATATTACAGATATTTAAATAGCTGTTAAAGCTTGTATCATAACAGTATGAGATTTAAATTCACTCTTAAGCATTTTCCACCCCAAATAACCTTTTTTTTTTTTTGGTATTCTGTGTTAGACTGCGTCATGTGACTTACATCTGAACTTGATTAGCACAAAAAATTGGCTCCAAGATTCATTTTGTCAGTGGTGATTCCTCTGCTGTGGTGGATCTGATTGCCTTAGAGAGATAGCTGGAAGAGAAGAAAAGCTATGGTAGAAAATGGTCAAATGAAAATGCTAACATTCACATTTCCCTGAGGGGCTCTCTGCAATAAAGAGAACGGACTGATTTTCATTCAGATAGAAAGCTAGCAGCATCACACTGCTTTCTTTCTCTCTTCCAATGGCGGCTCCCTGGCCGTTCTTCAGATGGTTGGGAGGGATTCGTGACTATTTCCTCTGTAAGGCAGAGACAACACCATGCATCATATTGTCTTGTTATTGCCTTGTTTGTTCCTCTGTGGCTGATTTGCTCGGAAATGAAAAGGATTTCCAGATATATCTTTAACATTAGCGTGCAGTAGACAAACCAAAGGAAATATGACATTTGGATATCTCAAGCTTTTGAATCGATGCTATGGAGACCTTTTTTTTTTTCTGATTTTCACTAATTGCGAGTTGACAACACACATCAATCTGTTTACATGCACTTTCCAGAGTGGAAATGTAAAATGTACTACATGTATCAGTGCTGCCAAGACAGTACTTAGCAACAGAATCTGATTAAAGTGTACTGTGCACAACATTCAGTCGTTTATGTACACACACACACACACACACACACACATGTATACATATATATGAATAATATAAAATTAAACACAACATTCTTTGTATGTAGCAAACATTGTTTCTAAGCTTACAATTAGCTACTGAAGCACTGTAGTTTTTTTTTTTTTTTTTTTCTTCATTCCTTACCGAATAAACACTAAAATATTTTTTAAAAAATGATCATGATAATTCTAGGTTTTGGTAACAATGGATCACATTTAATCACCTTCTTTCTGTCGGAAACAATTTTTCTCTTGAAAGTCAAACTCTAGCTCTTTATCACAGTAAAATCAATCTGTAACAATCTATTCTTTCCCCTTAGTTCAAAGATAAACCAGCAGGTGGCTAATGAGAACCAAATAGAAAGCTATGAAGAAAAGCTAGAATGATATAGCTATGAGAGACTGTACATGACTGCTGATAATCAGCGGGTGTTTATCATCCGCTAGTCACCCACTCCCATCAAACATGCACATTTTGAACACACGAAAAACAAGAAGAAATGTCTTATGTGAAAAGTCAGATAAACTGACATTTAATATTGACGCTGGTTGTACAAAATGTTCAATTCATGATATGCACGCTGAGCTTTTTTTCCATAAGCATTTCCTTTCAGAGGATCAACGCCGTCACGTTACTCCGACCATTTTATGTATGTAAGTGCGTTCAAGCAAAATCTTTTTCCAGAAACAAATTTGGTGTTTCCACCAGTGTCCTTCACAAAAGCCTATCCGGTCTAAAACCAGAGACCTGGGCTGTCTCCTCTGCTGTTTAAAAATGATTCTTCCCATTCCTCCCCACTGTGACACACACTGTGATGATCAATTTGATGTTGCATAAAGGTCATTTGATCCTTTTCTTTTTAAACAAATTGAGGACTCTGATTAATAATTCATTCATGCATTGATTCTGTTTGACCTTTATGTTGTTGAGCGGGTCAATTATCTTATGGGAGAAAAGCAAATGAAAGCGTCCCCACTGTTCCACATTAATGTTTTAACTGCAATATTTATCATGGTTATTGGTGTGAGGGGAAAAAGGAATGAGACAGCTTGTTGTTTACTTTTCACTAATACCAGTTTGTGCAATGCATGCCGGTGGAAAAATTAACATAAGAGGTCATGATTATGGAAACACAACTTAAGCTAAGATAAAGTCGAAATACACATATGAGCTACAAGCTGTAAGATTTTGGAGTCACACAGAAAATAACGTTTATTCATGTATTGCTACAGTAAAGTTGAAACAAGTTGAACAAAAGTTCACAGGTCAACCGAAGTACTGCTGCGAAGTTACATGAACACTAAGTGACTATTGCAACGAACAGCTGTTTTTATTTATTTATTTATTTATTTCATTATATATTTCTCTGCTTGATAGTTGTTTGTCTGACTTGAATTTATATAAGGAAATTTTCTCCTGAGTGATCTCAGCGTTAAATGTAAATTTATACTGACACAAAGCATGAGGTTGTTCATAACAATCTCAGTAAAGAAAACAGAAGGTATGAACAAAAAAAAAAAAAGTAGTGGCAGTCTCTTTTTGCAAAGTTTCGAATGGATGTCATTTTTACCTCAGTGGAAAGGTGATGCAAAACAGCAGTAACTATTGAGTTGTATTCTGACGACCTGAAAAATGCCATTGCACTAAATATGATTAATTAAATTTGTGGACTGAAAACACACATCTTATGATCTTCAGATTTGTCCCAGTAACCAATAATTATGTATCAGATACACAGGTACTAATCCAAATCCCATCTTATTATAAAATGCTTGACAGGCTCACTTTACCAAAGAGGAGCGACAAGAGAACTGACTGTCAAAGCTTAGTTGGTCAGAGGTTCATTTACAACTTCTAAGTAATTCACTGATGTTTGACCAGGAACAGTGGGCAGGATAATGTTGGCATAGAAGTCTAAGAGAAAGTCATCATCAACCAAGGTCAACTATTAGTCAAAAGTGCACACAGCTCAGGTGTGGTGTTTGGGTTTGTGCATTTTAGAACAGAATTCAATAGCACAGTCAGGTTGCACCACTACATCAGCTATGTCAACTATTAAACCCTCACGTGATCAGATGGCTTGTCCGTCACCCATCAACCGGCAGATGAGTGTACGTGTTACAGACAACAAAAGAAGCACTCCACAAACCAGAGAGCTTATTGGCTATTATAAAGGGTTTTGGCAGTTCTGTTGTGGTGTGATGTGCGTGTTTTCCTTGCAAGCTTTTGAGGTTAAGGCACCAGTGAGCAGTAAATTCAAAGCCATTTTAATCACCTTCATCCTATGCTGAAGCATTTCCATCTTGATACGACTGGTCTCTTCCAGGATGACAATGACAGTGCTGTGCGTGGAACAAGATGTCACGCTGGTGGTGTGGTGCAGGACCCAAGTGCAAAGACACGATGATGATAGTGAAAAAAGGAGGACTTTACTGGAACTGAAGATCAAAATACACGTGCAAAACAGGAACAAAACAGATAACAAAAAGCTGCAGCATAACAGTGTGCACTAAAACACAAACAACGATAGACCATGGACAAGGCAAACATTAGGACTTAAATACAAGGGAGAACTAAACAGGGCAAAGCAGGATTGGTTGAAATTAATAAGGTTAATAAACGAGACAAACAGGAACAGGTGAGGGGCGGAGACAGACAGAACGAGAGCACAAAGACATACCAAACTAAAAGTCCAAAATAGAGGTGCAGGTTGTGACACAAGAGCACTCACTGTGTGAGTATTTTGATGAACATTAAACTAATAAAACCAAATAATGGAATTTATGGTAGAAGGATGGGGTCACGTTAATACAATAAAGCTTAAAATGGACCTGTTTCCTATTTGGACTCTTTATTTTAATGTTTCTTTTATTTTCGTGGAAAACGTTGCAGCTGGAAAACTGATAGATTTAATGTGGACTACATAGCACTTAACATAGTGACTCTGTCCACTCGTCTGGTCCAGCAGGAGAACAGACCAGGCTCTGTTTGTTTTGTCGTCTATCCAGTAACAACCTTGAATTCCGTTCTCAGGCTTGTTAACTTTAGTGACCGTCCAGATCTACATTTCATCTCCCTTCAGAATTTGTACCAATTTGCTCATTTCTGGGTTGTATAAATATGTTGCAGTACACTGCCGGATGATGAGAAAAATGACTAACACGCAATTAGATGATGAAGCCGCTTGTTATAATCTTGGTACGTTCTACAGCAGATTATTTATGAGTGCATTTAAACAAAGCCATCATTTCTAGAAATGCTTTTACAATGAGGCACATATGACTGAATGTGCCCAGTGATTGAATGTGACTCATTATATTCACTATGGGCTTACTTTATTAACACATGACTTGATCTAATAAGCCTACATTTTTAAGCAAGGATTAGGGGAGGTGAATTCATTTTATTGTTTCTGACACGTCGATTTAAAAAATTTTCAGAGATGGGTATAGATTTCAGAGTATGTCAGTTGGTTTTGCAGATTTCTCCAGTTTTGTGATCATCGTGTTCCTCATCGCCGTCATTGTCGCCGTCGTCATCATCATCATCATCATCATCATCATCATCATCATCATCACCATAACATTTGTAGTATTAGTGGTAACAATAGTTGTAGTAGTATATGCAAATTTTGTTCTATTCCTGCATTTAACACCAGCAAAAGTGATAAGTTTCAGTGCCCGTTTCCCTCTCCGGTTTGTATCCAACCCTTCATCATGCAGTTACATAGACAAGATTGCTGAAGGAGACTAATGCTGGCGTGTAAAGCTTTTAACACTAAAGGATGTGTTTATATAAAATGTTTGTGTTTAAAGCATTTAGCTCTGACATATTATACCAGCATGCAACGATGTGAGTTTACAAATTAAAGTGTACTGAAAGATTAGTGGTGTTATTCAACACCTGTCCAAGTTATAAACAGTCTGGCTTTGGAGTCTTACTGCCTCCATTCGTACGCTGTGTATTGCCAACTTATGTTCAACACTTGGTCAGCAAAATACATTGTCTCAAGATGAATATTTACTGTCAACAGCTGAATTCACAGGGATTTGCTGTGGCACAGAGAATATTTCAGGTCCACTTCCAAATTTATATATCACTGTTGTGTGCTCTGCTGATCCAGCCTCACTGATATTTGTTTTTATGGGCTTTGCTGTGAGAGCTCCATCCAGGTCAGTGGAGACAGAGAGAAAGAAAGAGAGAGAGAGAGAGAGAGAGGGAGAGAGAGAGGGAGACAAAATGTAGAAAGCTTTGGGAACAATGCAGAGTGGGCAAAAGCACCAGGAAATGTGGGCAAAATTGCTCTGCTCATTTCTCATTTTTGAACAAACTCTGCCAAACGTCTCACTCTCATTCCTGGCTGAGATTATTCTAGACATTAAATTACTTCCCTGAGCAACCTGTTTGCTCCATCTACTGGTGAACAATATAAAATCAGTTCTCAGCGACTCTGCTAAATGCTTTTTAAGGATTGTTGCAATATATGTCCCATCTTTGTGCCCTCACTGCACTGCACATGAAATGGATGCTGAGAATATGACTCTTAATTTAGTGTTTGGGCTGTACTTTTCAACTACAATTATAGGTGAATGTTTTTGTGTGTGTGTGTGTGTGTGTGTGTGCATACTATATTCTGAGAGTAATAGCTGAACTATAAAAGATATAAATACCTTAGTTGAGTCTTAATTTGCCAGCAATGACAAAGACCTTCTTTGCATACATTACCAACAAACAGTGATTCATCAACAAATACTGATTCTCATTTTAGCAGGTTCTCTCTTAAAGCTCTTTCCCCATAAGAAGTTCCACTTCCATGCAACTAGGATGCAGGCTGTAAAACTGAATAAAGGACTTCTGTCCTCAAAAGACACTCAGTCTTCTGATATTGCCTAAACATCCATTAGTGATCCCGGGGTGACTAATTTTTCAGGATATATATTCCGTTTTTTTTTTTTTTAAAACAAGAGCTTGCTTTGAGGCAGTGGGGAAGAAAGAAAGCCTTTTTTAAATTCTACACAACACCCTGTTCTGCGCTAGACCTCCCTGTTTAGACTATAATTTCACATGATTAAAACCACCGTCTAATCTCACTATGTGTTATAATGGAGTATGGCAAAATGTAATGTAGTGAAAAATAATGAAGAGGCTGAGCTGTAAGAGTCAAGACAAAAGAAAGATACAAACAAACAAAAAGAAGAAACTCTGGCGTGGAATTGCACTTTTATTCATAAAGGATCTGAAGATGACTGAACTGTGTGTGTTTTATGGTTTCTGACAACAGCTAGGATGCTGCTCAGTTATCATCGTGCGGAATAAACAGCGAGAGGGAAGAGAGAGACGCCCTCCCTTTTCCTGCAAAGAAAACAAATTGCCTTCTTTAAGGGGATCCATGAGAGTTTGGGGGAGAGCTGCGTGGATCAAACTCCGTAAAGGATGTGTAATGAGTTACATGCTTGTGAAATCATAAACAGGACAGAGGGGCCCGGAGCCCAGAAATGCTCTCGAGCACTCAATGCCGCATTTTAAGGCTTCACTATTCCCCAGATGAATTGCGTACACGCCACACTAATTCCCTGCTTCAGCTGCCAGAGGAGTTTTGTTGTGTTTTTCTTCCCCCCCCCCCCTCCCCCGCTCCCCCCTCCCACACATCCAGCCCTCTCACTTTTTCCTTCAATTCAACATATCTCTGCCAACCAACCAAGCGCAATCTTCATTTCTCTTTTCCTCCACCTGAAGCAGCAGACATTGATCATTGCCTTGTCTCTTGGCTGTGTCTCTGTTTATGACAAAAGGGAAGGGGAAAGAAAAAGAAACACGACTTCTAAAACCCGGTTATTAAATAAAGTATGCGGAAAAACTGAAATGCTTAGCGGGAAAAAGCCAAAGGGATTTACCGACATTTCAATGCATCTATCAAAATGAGGAACTTCAGCTACTTCACTGTCATTTCAAGAATGTTATTACCATGGTAATTAGACGCAACACGTGTGCGGCGTTTGCTAATGGAGTCTTTTTAATCTCGTTATTAGTCATTCAATTAATGAGAAATCAGCGATGCAGCTTTGCGTCAAAAGCATCCCGTCACGGGCCCACGTAGGAATTCAGTGCGGAGCAGCAGGTCTATAACGGTCGTCTTCTCGGGACTTCTCAAGGTAGCTTTTAGAAAAAAACTGCAAGCCAAGCTTAAACGAAAGGCACGGTTCTTAAAGATAGGACATTCGTGGAAGTAAAGAAAAAAAAAAAGAAGCATGCTCAGTAAAACTTCAAAGTGACACGCTAATGTTATGAAAGTGTTGCTATCCGTATCAGAGCTACAAGTTTAACGTAGGCCCTTATATACTAAATTTACAATTTTGTCCAGACTTTGTCAGTTTCCAGATATTCAAATAAAAAGTAAAGTACATTTTTCAGGGCCTTCATGTCACTATCACGTACAGAATTAAATCATTCATGTGATACAGTAATGAAAAATGAAGGGTTGGGTGTGTGTGGGGGGGGGGGGGGGGGGGGGGGGGGGGGGGTGTATCACAGGATTCAGTTGGAAACACTTACCTTGAGCATGATGTGTGATTTTCTTTGTCTCCCCTTCTTTAATTTCAGCACAAATTCAAAGTCTTCCATTCTTGACATATGAAAGAAATTCATCCTTTTGACTGACTCTTTAATAAACGAACAGAAAAAAAAATGAGTGGGAGCCAACAACAAAGCCGCATCCAACCTTGTAGTTTGACACAGTGCTCAACTCAGCCGAAAGCAAAGATCTCCGCCATATCAGCGTGTAACCCCTGCCAAGATTCGGAACATGAGCCAATTTATGGACGGTTTTTGACGTTCTCTCTCAGCTACTCAGCCATAGCCAGGGCTATGTATTTGTTCACTACTGTGCCAGTTCCAGACTTTGCCTTGTTTGAAACCCATAAACCTCTTCAAACTGAAACGCAAACTTGTCTTAAAAATCCAACCTCTGGAGTGTAAACAGACAAGCGTAAGGTATACAAATTAGCCCAAAGTGATAAATAAAAGGTACTTTCCATAGTGAATTTTTACCTCATTGCACCCTTGAATATCCTATTACACAGTGAAGCTCATCCCCTTTCATTCCGTTTTGTGAAATGATTATGCACTTAGCTGTAGGAAAGAAAAGAAAAATCCATTCAAGTAGGCAAAGTTGCCACAGAAATCAGCTTAAAGCCTTGCTAGAATGGGAAGAATGACTTGCACAAATGTCAGCGCTGTAATGTAGTGTTTTACCTGTAGGCACAGAAGAACTTTTTTTTTTTATTCTTTCTTTCGGAAGGATTCTTGGCTTTCACTTCATTGGAGAATTTTTCTTGAATCATAATGTCAAGTAAAAACTGTAGCCATGAGATATAAAAATAAAACAGAAAGTCATAAAATATAAATAAAACAGAGTGTTATGCAAACAAAGCCAGACCACACAGCAACTAAACTGCAAACTTTGAAGCAGAGTATATATACAAAGTACAAAAAGAGCATGAAAACAAACTGAAAACAGAAACACAACAGTGGGAAATAAACTTTAAAAAATCTTAAGACACATACAACTGCCACAAGAAACCTAAAAAAAAAACAAGTTCTGAGATGTAATCAACCACAAATATACCAGCCTGATCTACAGAGGCCAAAATCCTGCCCTTCATTAAGCTTTTGCTCTCCGAACCACATGCTTCTTGGCAGATGGCGTCTAGGCTAACCTATACCTTCTTAACGAATGGGCAGTGAAAATTCCATTAGCTTTTCATTTTCTAATGATCAGCACTTTACCGCAAAGATGAATGGAACTTTTAAAAGTCATTCCGTGGCTAATAAGCATATTTAACTCTGAAGACTTGACTGGTCAGGCAGTATTGAGCATAATAGTATTGCTAAATTGCAATTAGCAAAGTAAAACTGTGTTCGTTTACTTTCTTAAAGGAACAGAATGGTTTCAGCATCTAGACCGGGACTGATGTCGGAGACAACGCACCTAGCTTGGCACGGTTTTGTTCCCAGGTTGTCCCAGCCTGCAGAGAGGAGAGTGGAGGGGGGGAAAAAAAAAAAAAAAAAAAAACTTGCTCTGCATCCCTGTGCCAAGGCTATGGATGTTGTGCCTCAGACTCTTTGCTTAACACTACCTGACAACTTGGTTGACATCTCAAAGAGTTCCTTAATATATTCTTAAACCTTTTGGCATCTCTTTCCTGCCCCAAATCTCATGAATAACGCATGGGGCCCAGTCAGCAAGTGAGCGGGAGGATAGGCGGCGAGCCTCCATCCATCACTGTCACCGTGCTTCTCTGGCAAGCCGCACCACCAATAATAGCCCCCCCCCCCCCCCCCCCCCCCCCTCCTGTCAGTAAACAGGTAAGAGAGCTTGGAGGGCTTGGGGGATGCAGGCATTTAGCAGGCATAAATCTTCAGGAATCACATAGCAGCATTGCCGGCTGCCTGTTGTTTTCTGCCAGTGGAGGTAAAGAGAGTGTCTTTATTCATCTCTGAGAAATAGGGGATGAAGACACCAGGTGCTAAGACAAGCAGCCAACCTGGCCACTCCCCTCCCGCCGTCTCATTAGGAAATCACTGATTTAGGTACACAAAGACATATCGCTTTGTATATGCTTTGTATTTGTGGGTGGAAGGGTCATGAGAGAAGGAAAAGTAAGGGCCGAGGGAGAAAGAGTTGTGATTTATTAATGGATAACTCTACCGCAGCAGAGAAATAATGATTTAATTTCACTGTAGCGATTGCTTTCAAGATCAGGCTTCCGGGCGACTATGAAAACATTGTCTTGAGGGCTGGCGAACACATTACTGGGGGGAATTGAAACCATGCGCTGTGACGTTTGTAAAACAAACACCTTTCCCTACCCAGCACCTTTCACCCAACGAGTCAAGCCGCGAAAGGAAGCACTGAAGCTCCACTGATCCTGCCTTAAACCAGGACAGCCAACAACGCCATGTTTACAATGTCCAACCCTGTTCCTCACATAGACAGGAAGAGGCAACTTTTACAAGCATCTTTGACTCTACACAGACTTACATTCAATCCTTTCTGATTAAAAGACACGGTCAAACTATTCTAGTCACAATATAGCCACAATAATGCCAACAAAGGACAATGGGAGACTAGATTTGCATGTTTATAGGAGGATGCAGTTCATTTGCATTCTTCAGGAGGTCTGTAGTTTGTCAAATGAAAAACATACTTAACAATGCCAACAGCAACAACAATAATAGTTACCATAGCAACTGTGTTCATGTAGCATAATACCAGAGGTTTATACTTATATGTATACTAATGGTATGCCCCATTTGATTTCATTAGGTCTCCTGTGTTTCAGCTGTAGTGCTCTCATGTAAAAGGGTTTGAACTTGTTTTTGTCATTCCTGTTATTACAAAACACCTAAGAGAACAAAGGTACTAGAACACAACAGCAAAACATTGTTTTTTCTAATATCACTGCCATCATTACAAATTGTAGTGTTGATTTCACATTACAAAGCTCCAATTCCAATTGATTTTTATAGCAGCTGTATCACAGGGCTAACTTGCATTATTGTTGTGATTTCTGTTACTAATATTATAATGTTGCCTTAATCATAGGCAATGTAAATTACATTGAGTTAGTCATGGGTGACATCGATAGAATATTCACTTATGTTGGCCTTTGTAAGCATGTTGTGACAATGAGTAATTACATTACTTGTTAAGCGGTAGTTACATAGTAACAAGTATTCAACTGGGATGCCAATGACTAGTGACGTGTTCTGACGTGTTTTGGAAGCTATATTTTACATGGTCGCCTGACATTTGTTTTAACAGGCTGAGTGTTTAGTAGTCAAATTTCAAAGCTGCAGTGACAGATGTGGCCAGGGGTGGTTTTTCAACTCCACAGTGCACAGCTAGAGATGATGCGACTGTCATTAGCAAGCACTGTTCTTTGTGAGAGGCTAATGGCGCTTAATGAATCTGTGAATATTGCGTGTTCAAAGCCAGTGAAATGCTCCTTTGTTGTTAGGGTAGGAAAGGGTAGAAATCCCAACAGTTTTGTTGCGAAATCATCTGAAACGTTCTTTCATGGCGACACAGTGTCTGAATATGCCCTGGGACATGACTGGTGAGTTAGTGTGGACAGTATGTGGTTGATTTCTTCAAAAGAAGAAAACACGTCTTACATGTCTGCATGAAAACCCATAATGCTCACTGTTTGCCCCCGCCAACAACACACCTTGATGTCGCACAGCGTAGTCTTGGACTACACGTTGCTTTGGCAGGTCTCATCGAAAAACAATAGCGAAAAAAAATTATCTCTGATCTCATAATGTCTCAAAGTGCACATCTGCATGTTAAGATGAGTAAATATGTCCGCCCACTCCCTCTTTTCATGAATAATTATTGACTTCTCTGTGAAAAAAAAGCACATTTAGCAGGAGGAGTTGGTCCATAAATGCTTTTAGAGATACGCTGAGGACCTTCGTGTTTTGCAAAATATCTGCTTGGTGGCTGGAAGAGCACAGATGTACCTAACCTGTTTGAGGAAAAAAAATATACACCTTTTTTTTTTTTTTTTTGTACTTTAGTTGCAACCCCAGTCTTTCACTTTATTGCACTTTATTAACAGTACGGTGCTGCAGGCATATTTGGTAAATATCTGAAAATTGGTTTAGGAGTAAAAGAGGATACTTTTTTTACATAGAGAACATTTTGAATATTTTTGGTCTCAAGACATTAGTCACTATTTGCAGTTCATCTCCTTCAAATAACAACTGAACGCACATTATTGTCATATCTACTGCAATTTATGTTATCCGCATAAACTTTGTAATGTTTAAACATTAATAATGACCCAGAAATTCGTTTCTTGCATAGATCATTCAAAACAGAACATTTCTACATGACTGCATACTACATTATAAATAAAATAATACCCTAAATGACTGATTTTAATGTTAATGCACTGATATTAATCATTTATATTTTTGGCTGCTGAGTCACCTCATTGGGGAGTAGGATAAGAACATAACAGGTACCATTCTGCTGATGAAACGTTGCATTCCTGCGTTCATTTCGTGCCTAAGCATTAAGGCACGATCTGGGAGACTGCAAATGATGAGCATATGATATGAGATGAGACAGTCGGACAGAGAAAAGTTCACACCACAGTCTTTTTTATCCTCATGTAAATATGTGTCTGGTCTCCAGCAGATCCATCAACACCCAACGTATTCCGTGACCCTACAGAAATTACTGTCAGCTCACTTGACAGCAGAAAAGGCATTGATCTTCTCTGTTTCCAAGACAACAAGGTGCAAGTTAGATTGACACATTTTTCTATGCACGCTAATACTTTGAAGAGGATTTACTCTTGCTGGTTAATCATTGAGATGTGCATAAAACAGTTTCATTCAAGGGCAAGATCAGTCTAGAAACAAGAGCCTGCAACTGGTCCCTGCGTTTAGATGTATTTCATTTGGCTGAAGATGCAAATGCTTTGATTCCAGTTTCACAGCACAAATTCAGCGTTTCTGATAATGAAAAAAATAAATAAATAAAAATAAAATTTAAGAATAAGAAATGTTTTACTTGAATTTTGTGGACTCCTCATACTATGTCCAGACAAATTTCCCCTGCTTCAGTCCCAGCTCAGGTATGATGAATGCAGACGGCTGGAGAAAATTATGAACGTGAAAGTGACAATTTTGTAAATACATGTGTTTTTCAGAGCAATCATGCGCTTCTCTAAAGTGCATCAGTCTCTGCACGCGGGGTAAAAATCCTTCAGCCGAATGAATCACCTCACCTGCGTCGTTTAATCTCCAGGGGTAAGATGTAATAAATTAAGTGAGGAAAGTCTTATTTGTGTGTTTTTGGGGGGGTTTTGTCAGTCTTATCAGACATTCTGTTACTTTTTTTTTAAATAAAATTTTAAAAGCCAAGCTCAGCTTTGCAGAAGTTTTCCTAATGGACAGATATTCCATGAAGCTCTGAAGTTAGAACTCTTTCAGGGCACAGCATTAAATAAATGATACTCGTGCTCTTCAGCAAGTCAAACAGCACTGGCCTGCATGCAGTGTGTTACACAACCTTTATGGTCACATTCCGAACTCTGTGTTCAAACTCCGTGTGGTTTTTTAATTTACTGTAGAGGTACAGTGGTTATTTGACCATGTGTATATTAAGCTATTCTGATGGAGCACGGGGGGGGGGGGGGCGGTATTTTAATTGTCGTTGCCAGAACAAAGCTTGTAGCTGCCCTTTAATCATCTGGACATACAGTAGTTAGGGATCCCAGCCTTAAGTATCCAAACTTTACATTTTCAGCCTTAACTAGGTCACTTTCATTTAACTTATACTCTTTTCCTCCAAGACATTACTAAGGATATAATCCATGGATATATACTTAGTAAGCTGGGAGAAAAAAAAAGGGAAGAAAATATGTGTTCTTTTATGTGGAGTAGATAAAATTAAATTGAGGAGAAGATGAAGGTCTTTTAAATCCCACTGCACTTAGATTTCGCCGTAAGTGCCATGAAGTTCTTAACACCTTGAAAAGTAATTTCGCCGTAAAAGCAGACTATTCTAGATTATTTATCACAAAGTTACACTGCTGTAAAAATGAAACACTAAATTGTGACTGGTCTCTGCCTTAAGTACATGCATCTTCTGATGATTTGCTGTCATTAAATGAGAATGAAAATGTCTATGTCCTTGTTCTTGTAAGTCTTGATTTTGTATTTGACATCATAAATGCATATCTGGGATTCTTTTTTTTTCTCTCTCTCTCCTTTTTTTTGCCAGGATGTGATGCATGTTGAACATAACAGATTGTTGTTTGTTGTGCTTGGTGAGGAAGGGAGAGAAATATCCAAATTTACAAGTCTCAACAAGAAACTTAACAATGTTAACTAATTAGATGTTTTCAGCAGGTGTTGTTTTGAAACAAACTTAACCAGTGTCTTCACGTCTGTGGTAATCTGACCATTGGACTTTTTATTAATAGACATAGTTATCCAAAGTCTCCTAGTACAGAAAGGATAGGCAGTCCTCAACAGTTATTACCCAGTGCCGCATACTGCGGCATACTGACGCTTAATTTGGGAGGTGTTATTGTGTATAGTTATATGATTCTGTTGAAATGGAGCTGTAATGTCCCAGATATGTTTATGCTCAATGTGCAATGAAAATACTTATAATTGAGCTGTTTTGTAACTAAATTTGCAGACCTCTTCATGTCAAATGGTACATAGTATTCGGTTCCAGGGTTGTGCATAGCTGCGATAGTGCTTAATTAGTTTTGCATGATTTAACATTGTTTTCATTAAACATTCAAGTAAGCCTCTATTAATTATGAATAGTAGCAAAAGTTAGATCAAACCATCCTCTGATCAAAGGTCATAAAAAGACCCATGATTATTTTAGCTTGTTTGGAAGTGGTGATATTGGTTTCTCACATACTGGCCGTTTGAGGTGAAGCCTGAATGGGCTAGAACATTCTTTTAGACTCTTAGGCTCTCATTCACTGCTTTAAACAAGAATGTTCAGCAGGACGTGAATGGGGTGAGCTGTGATCAATACTAATGAAGCCAGTGCATTGTTATGATCTGTAATCTGAAAAAAAAAAAAAAAACCTTTTTACTACTCTCCCTGTTCTATTGTTAATGAGGTTTTCAAAATGATGCATTGCCAATCAAAACAAAATGATTTAAAAAAAAAAGAAAAGAAAAAACAGTATTTGTGTTAGACATAGAGTCAGACATTATAAATGTATGTACTAGAGGCAATTCCCATCACCAAATGTCATGAACTACAACAGACGAACTAGCTCAAGTCACTTTAACATGTACAGGTATGAGTCATGAAACGCTTTTGGTTTAATTTGGAAACAAAACCTTTGTAAGGTTTTACTGTCATGGAAACACTGATCCACAGAGAGACTAATTAAAAAAAAAAAAAAAAAAAAAAAAAAAGGCTAACTTGGTTTGATTATCTCCATTCAGTTAGAGAGACTTGAAGTGAGGTAACCTCTCCTATTAATGAGAGGGAAACAGTGGCACTTGCATGACACAGAAGAACAGATGCTGGCACAAAGAGGTGGGTTCGCTTCCCAGTGGTGATGCTTCCAGCTTGGCCGGACGTCCACACAAACACAACCAGCAGTATTCGCGGGTGGGAGGCCAACAGAGGATCGTCTTCCCATTGCTCCAACAACAACTCCCACCGGTTGGTTGGGCACTAGATTAGTGGTGGATGAATCTGGGGAGCATAGCGTGAGCTTCAGTGCGAATTACAGCTTCCCAGACAAATCCTCCGCAGCCTGGAGAAAAGAAGCAGTCAGTGACCCCACATATATTGGTGAAAATATATGGTAGACTGCCGCTCTCCCCGGCCAGTGATGGGGGGGGGGGGGGGGGGGGGGGGGGGTAGTTGCAAGTGACAGGGAATAGAAATAGGAGGGAACTGATCACCACTAAATTGAGAGAAAAAGGGGGATATAATTTTTTTTTTTTTTTTTTTTTAAATGAGGTGGAAACATGAATACAGAAACCAAACGACGCGTAAAAAGAAATTGCACACTTAACATTTCAGCGCAGAATAATCGAGTAAAATACCAACGTTTCAACTGCTTGATGCCTTCTTCAGGGCACGTCCGTATTAATGAAACCGCACAGCGTCGGAATGTTGAGCATGTGACCTCTTCCTGTATCGAGATTAGAGCCTCTCTTTTCCTATCATTTTTAATCACAGGAATATTATCGAACACAAGAAGCGTGAGGCGTGCAGGCACGAGAGTCTGTTCCAGACTGGAACATCATTGTTCAGTCAGTAGTTTCACCTAAGAGGTTATCTGCCCAGTATCTTAATGGGAATTTAAGGAATCACAAGGAAAGCAATGTGATGCAAATTGAGGCCCAGCATCTGCCAGTGTCTATTTAATAACAAATACATAATCTTATTGATTGAGAAAGGAGAGAGGCACAGTGAAAGAAAATTGAATTCGTGCATGAAAGAGATTAGTTGTGATGGATCTTCTTGTGCGGTAGAATGTGTGTTTTGGAAAGTACTTCAGTAGTCAGTGTATGGACTGGGAGGAAATCCATTTACTCCATAAAGCACAAGAGGACTTTTATTTCCTTAAATATACACAGAAGAGGCAAGAGCTAAATTTAATTACAGTCACACTGTTGCCATTTCTAAGATATTTGTACAGATGAAAATCAGAGTTAATCTGACTCGTGTGAGAGGACTATGATTAATTTCTCAAAGGAGAGTGGCTCCAAATTAGTAAACTTTTGTATTTGCAATTTAGATGAGGATTAGTGCTTTAACAGTGAATATTTGCCTGTCAGACACCTTCACACTTTATTACCAGCTCAATCAGCACTGCATGCTGAAAACCCCCATCTCACATCCCACCCTACCCCCACCACCCCACCTCACCTCACAAAAATGTTCAGACCACACCCACTATTGTTCCGAGAACCATTGACAAATTTCTCTCTCTCTCTCTCTCTCTCTCTCTCTCTCTCTCTCTCTCTATCTATCTATCTATCTATCTATCTATCTCTCTCTCTCTCTCTCTCTCTCTCTCTCTTTTAAATCATTTTTCTTCACTTAATTCAGCTCATTTGTATGCATATATAAACTATCTTTTCAAAATTACCTGGTGATATCATTAAGACATTGTTACACAATGGCAGCACATTTGTTGTTTCCTGTGATTTACCAAATATTTACCAAATTTAAGCAAATATTTAAAAAATAGTTTTAGGATATTACCTCAGTTTTCCTCTTCTTTTCATTCGGAATTTTTTTTTTTTTTTTGTGATTAAGGATGACGACGTGTGCTAAAGAGCCAAGCTAAAAAGCATACAGTTCAATCATTATATATTTACAAAATATTTATTTCCTCTGTAGCAGTTTTGTGTCAGAGTCATTGGATATAGAAGTGCCAAAGGCTACAGCGCAATGCTTAATGCACTTACAGAAGAAAAGATCTCAAGATGACACAACCAAAAATCTAGATTAATGACAGGAATCAAGCTGCAGTGTCATCTACGAGAGGGCACATCAATCACTCCAGATTACTCAAGATTAATGACGGCAAAGGAAAACATCTTGATAATGAACTTTATAATGATGGATGGTCCTCAGATTTCACCTCAGAAAGCTAGAGATCTTGCTTTCCTGCCCCTGCTAAACTGATGGAAAAGCCTGAGATATTTAAACCTCAAAAGTCCAAAGTACGATACACTAAAGCTTTTTCAACTCGTGTCATGTTGTCTCTTGGAAATTGTGAACGATCAGCAGCTCTAGAGGAGTGAAAGGACAAGTTCATTCAATTTTATTGTCATTAATAAGCCGTGAAAAACTCCAAATGAGGCCATTTAACCATTATCTTCGATTGTGCCAAACCTTTTAATGGAGAGTTCTCTTGGTGTGTTTTTTCTGAAATAAAATCACTTATTGTTTTGAGCAGGAACTCTGACTGCAACGAACTTGCAGTTCTAGAATAATCTGTGTGCTCAGCAAGTACACCTGTAATGGAGGATCTCTCAAGGCTTGAGAGTGTAATCACTGAATCACAGTTATACAATACATGGAGAGTGCAAAATGTCATATTAGCGGCTCCAAGTCAATGTTTTGTTTTTGTTTTGTTTTTTTTTTCCCTTGTTCCTCCAATGATTTCATATTAGTTACCAGAGATGTGTTGCAGTTGTTGTTTGTGTCTAAAGTTTAACTGATCATAAAAGCCAAAGCATTCAGTATCTACACAAAAGCTTTGTTTTCAGTGGCTGTGTTGCTATACAGTCTCATTCTTGATTTCCAAGGTTAATCATTGTGACCTGCCTCTCATTCTCTCTCCCCCAGTCTGCCGTGCAGCCCTGCCATCTGATCAGTGATAAAGGCAAAAGTGTCCTGGCCACTGGCTAGTGTCTGTGGTTATTAATTCACATGACTATTTGACATTTCATGACTAGCAAAACAAACTGACCCAAAATTCTTTAGTCTAATTACAAGAGAAATGATCTCTTAAAAGTCTTAAAAAGGAAGCGAAAAGGTCTATTTTTTTTATCCTATTTCTGTTATTTTGTGAGTCGTATAAAGTTCTGTAACATAAGAGTGCTAGACATTATAAGCGCAAGATCTACACTGCTCCCCGTCCAGGATTTATACTGCTCCCAGCACTGGATAGATTTTTTCACTTGTTTTATTTATGTCTAGTGTCTCTGCACTTAATATCAAAAATGATGCAGTACTATTATTGAGTGTTTCTTTTTTTTTATTGAAAGCTTGTTTCAGCAACATATTTTAATTAACATCTTGGGCAGAACTGGTCTCTGAAGGCCAGTTGAAACAGAATAACAGTAACTCAAAAGTATTGAGTTTCTGTGTTTTTCTTCTGCTCATCTGCCAGGCTAACAAACACAGGTCCTGATTGCTTTTAGTTGTTATAAGGGAATAAGACTGAATGAAAGCTACCCATCTGGAATCTTTGTATCACATCCAAAGAACATCCATGAGAGCTTTTGAATAATGACACTATTGACTTTTAGAACTAACCTTGTCTGAGGCTATTATTTATTTACATTATCAACAGGGGATGTTTCCCTTCCAGGTGGGCCACTACCAATTAAAAAAATTATGTGGAAACAGATATTGCACCATAGTCCCACAGTGTACTTCAATGAAGCATTTCCTTTACTATCAAATACTTAGCATTTTTTTAGATGGATTTTTTTTTTTTTTAAATTTTAATAGAAGATGAAGCTGCCGATTTCCCAGTTGTTAAAGCCATACTTTGCACATTGTACCATTACCACCCTAAAATAATACATTTTTGTGATACATATTCAAATCTTCAGCATGTTGACAGTATCTCCCTGATGAGAACAACAGTTAATATGAGGCATGTAGAAATGTATTTGAGGAACAGATGGGGACACATTAAAAATGTTATTAGTATTTCTTTTTCTTTTTCTTTTTTAATACAGAGTTTTTGTCTTTTATTTCCCCCCGGTGTAGGCCTTCAGGGATATTCAAACTCAAAATTCTCCATTCTAAGAGCCATTCCAGGAGTACTGTGTTAGCCAGTGGTACATCTTATTTCATGTATTTATTTCAGTCTGTTCCCAGAACAGGCAAGGGGTCAAAAAAATACATATTAAACTCCAGATTTTAATTTACAAATGCAAAAAGGATGAAATTGCATTCTTATCGTTTTTCCAATTTCCCTAGCACCCGAAGTTGTTATTTCCATTTCCTTCCATTTCCCCCCATGCTCTTCCTGTCCTGGTGTAGACACACATGTGAAACAATTAAGTAATTACCTGTCTCCTATTTTTACAAAGCCTGTATTTGTCTTCAAAGTTGGATGATTGTTTTTTTTTCCCCTCTCTCTTCTTACTGTTCTTACTTACTGGGTTCATCTCTCTCTCTCTCTCTGTCTGTCTCCCTCTCTCTCTCTCTCTCTCTTCCTCTTTTTTATCATTATTTGGCTGTTTAGTATCTTTTTTACCACACAGTGCTAATGCATTGCTCAGGTATCATTAATCACCTTCAGCTACATTTGGAAACAAAAGTTACTTTTGCAGCGATGATACCACACAGCTGTCTCTCACTGCCTGTCACAATACCCGAGTGTTTGTTAACTGCTACCAGCGATATGTCATTTGTTTGTTTTAGGATTGTTCTTTTTCTCAAACCTACTTTCTCCACCTGAAAAGGCCTGCACTGCACAGTAGAACAAAACAAAACAAAACCTGTAATCCATATGCAATTTTTCATAATTGCAATGTAACTGTAATTGTATGTCTTTTCAGTATTCGTTTTAGAGATGGTATCCATAAATTACCTTGCGTATTGGAGAATGGTTAACAACCTTCTTAGCATCCTATATTTAATATTATATTTACTATTCATATTTTGTGAAGCCTAAATGAATGATTATTGATGTGTATCTGGAATCCCTATTATGACGCCTTAATTCAGGATAGAAAACATCAACAGGCCAGTGCCTTTGGGTCAGTGGCTTGACCCGGTGTTCAGCCTGGAATATAATGAGAAAAAAACAAGATGGGGTAAGAGATCCGTTTTCTCCATTAGGCTGATGCGGCCTCAGAAACAGAATTTACAGAACATGTGAATGAGTGATCAATCAGATTTGTCTGCAATTAAATGAAATTAGGGATCTTTGCCAAGCTTTTCCCTCTAAGTGACAAATGATAATAAAAAGACTAGACGCTATTCAGTATTGAGTCCTGTCTTTGATAACTCACCTCTTTGATTCATCGATGCATTATTGTTAACTCATGTGTTTACTATACTTAAATGCTGCGGGTAAAAAAAAAAAAGACGCTGACGCTCTTTGGCTTGTGAGAGACTCACGGTTTAATAATGAATGTTCGTTTGGGGGCCTTTTTGGTTTGCTTTACTCATTAATTACACAACGTTTCATGCAGATAGATTTTCTGTCTAAGTGGGCTGTGTAAGACAGTTAATTTGAGTTTGAATCCCTGTTCCTTGCTGCATTCTTTTCCTTGGTAGAATCAATCACTGGTCTGTACATCAATTCTGTTTCATAGATTTGCCAATGTGTTTGCCTGCTTCTACGGGGTAATGGAAACAGGACAAATGGAACTCGTTCTATGACTGACCTCACTGATACTGTTCCCTCACAATTAGGATTCAAAAATTTGAAATCATTAAAAATGTGTCTGTTTTGTCTTATTTCCATCCTAATGTGTTACACAGCTGCTTTGTTGTACGTGAAAACCTAAAGCAAAAAAAAAAAAAAAATGAATTTTTCACACAACATGTAAACATCAATATGGAAAACTCTTTAGTCTGTTTGGTACCAATGTTTTTCAGCATTTTGTCACACATTACACAAATAATGAGATCACACCACTGTCTCACTTACAGACTATAGTTGGCACTAGGAATGTTACATACAAATTGCTATGATGCAGGTGCAAACCAACTCACTCTTTGCCAAGTCCTGGATCCGTTAGTTACTAT
This sequence comes from Chanos chanos, assembly GCF_902362185.1. Classification (NCBI taxonomy): domain Eukaryota; kingdom Metazoa; phylum Chordata; class Actinopteri; order Gonorynchiformes; family Chanidae; genus Chanos; species Chanos chanos. The sequence continues at coordinate 42,352,581 of NC_044500.1, forward strand.
GGTTAATACAGACATGGTTTCACCACCTGCACAACCTTGAATGCAACACAGCTGTGGAGACCAGGCCATTATTTTTATAGTAAATTCCATCTCCACCTTTAGTGTTTGACCTGTGACACTCTCCTTTAAACTAAAGAGATCAGGAACACTTGCTTGTGTAAGAAAATGATTAACATTAACCATTGCCAAACTAAGAGTTGGTAATTGCCATATGGAGGCTGGGCTAAGCTAAAAGCCAATTGCTAACCATGTTCCTAACAGTACATATCACATTATAGACAACATAACACTTTATGCAGAACTCTATGTGCCCATACTGTGGAAATGATAAACGTTAAGTGACAGCATGTTACAGTGGCCTTGTATAGCTTAAACGCACTGAGGTAATTCTGCAGTAACATCATGTTAATACTAGAAGTTTCTTTATTAAGTTGCACTATTAAAATAGTGATAATGGGTGTGAAAGAATAATAAATAAGTTTTACTGTATTTATGTAGGTGATCTAATGTGCAACACAATTTCAATAGAAAAGTATAAACCGTTACACTCTTCAGTCACTCCAGCGATGTCCAGTGATGTTTTAAGTTTATCTAACTACAGATGCTCTTTTAAAGACTACAGGTGCTCATCATGTCTACAGGTGCAGGTGCTCATCATGTCTACAGGTGCTCATCATATCATAGCAACCTCATTCCATTTAAAGAGAGCGTTCTGCTTTAGGATTGAAGATTTTGTACAGGACAACAAAAGACCAAACCATTTAATGGCAAGAGAAGTTCCACTCGATTCGCTTTGCGCAAGGCGTCATCCGGCCTGCCTTTTCAAGACGAAGTAGTTGAAATAGTTGTTAAATCTAACTTTTTTTTGTTGTTGTTGTTGCTGCTGTTGTTTTGTTTTGCAGGAAACCGTCTCCCCTCGTAGTAGAAAGAGGTGTTGTTGTCTTTTTCGGTGTTTGCACACAGTTAATTGTTTAGGGAATGTGCTTTGCTAACTGATGGTGAATGTGACGCTTCTTTTGTTCTTTATCTCCTGTGAGGTTAATTAGCTGCTGTTGTTCTACACGACAGCACAAATTCAGACTGTCACCTCACCTCAATGAATAATTATTATTTATTGTTACAGCCTGGTATGGCAAGCTAGCCTCCACTCACACGCTAGTCTCCCCTTACAGCTGAGGTCTTTGTGCTACAAAGGCTCGGTTTTTTGAAGACTAATACGCATTTATCCATAAATATTTCAATACTGGTAAATATCATATGTATGAATACAACAGTTGTATATTTAGAAAATAACACACACATATATATATAAGTATGCCAGAAGCTGTAGTGTCTTGTTTTTAAACAACACAATGAATTTTTTTGAATGACTTCCTCTATCTCTTGAAACGACGTGGACAAAATTGAACTTTGTGATTATAAAACAAACAGGCTTTGAATCTTGAAAGTGGATTTCGGTGGGTTTTTTTGGCGAATCTCTAACACAGACGGGGAGTGTGAGTTTATCGTTTTTGGATGTGACGGTGGGAGAGCAATCTCAGACCGTGGGGTTCACGAAGGCGTTTGAAGAAGCTCAACCCAGCATGCAGAGGCAATGACACGGTCATTCTGAAGATGAATGCAGAGCAGCAAGTCAGTCGCCAGGTGCCCCTGGAGAAGCACACACACACACTGTGGAACCTGATTCTCTTGTTAAAGACCACACACACACACACACACACACACACACACACACAGAAACACACACACACTGTGGAACCTGATTCTCTTGTTAAAGACCACACACACACACACACACACACACACACACACACACACACACACACACACACACAGAAACACACACACACTGTGGAACCTGATTCTCTTGTTAAAGACCACACACACACACACACACACACACACACACGCACACACACACACACACAGACACACATACACACTGTGGAACCTGATTCTCTTGTTAAAGACCACACGCATACACACGCGCGGACACATACACACACAGAGTCAGTATCAGGAGCAACGTAACATCATTTGGTAACTATTTTTCAAAAACAAAGAAGGGAAAAGATGATTGTTTGCTTTGTTCTCTTTAAGGCTGCAAAAGGAAGAAATGTGGGTACAGGCTCTCATGTTACTGTGCTGATACTGGTGATCTATTAGTGAATATGAAATTCTCTCTTGAATTTATGCACCTAAAATATGCAAAAGGCATGTGCTGAGCCTCAATACGCTTGAAAAAGATATATACAAGCCATCGAATATCTTTCTCTACATTAATGTCATTTGTACCAAAGCGTTTTATGAAATCTGCTGAGACTTGGCATGAGATATGTAGCACCATAATTATCGCAAGCTATTTTACAATGTAGAAAAATTAAACCTGAAAATATAGCAATATACCTGAAAATAGAACAATCATCACTACTACACAGAATACCATTCGGTCTCTCCATCAGACTGTGAGGAGTGAGTGTAAACTGCCCTAATATTTATGACATATTTCTTGTAATATCTTGTAATATCTTGTAATATCATTTCTTGTAATATCTTTTTTCCCCCTCTGTAACGAGAGATAGAGCAGCAAAGGTCATGCTTCCTTGAGCAGTCCTGAGTTGATTTGTCCAAGTTTCGTCTTGACCTCAATGTATTAGACACCCACCAAGGTCCATTCTCAATCAATCCAACACTAAGCAGGAGAGAGCACTTTTAATGGAAGGACTGAATTAATGTTGCTGCAGGAGAAGGGCAGATTTTCCCTTTGCTCAATAACAGCAACCTCTGTAAAATGAAAGCCAGTGTTAATGTATGAGTCAGTCTCAAAGTAGTACTAGAAAAGGTCTATGAGAAAAGTACTGGCAAATCTTAATTATGAAGCAGTTTGTATCCTGCCAGCACATCTGAGCAAATTCATTAAAAACGCTTTTAAAAACATGAATTTGTGTACTTTATCTCACGTAAGCGCACAAATTAATGAATAACTACCTTTAGGATAACTTAAAGGGAAAAAAAAAGAAAAAGAAAAAAAAAACATCTTCAAAGGACGTTGATTAAGTCTGAGCTGAAAGAACGGCAAGTTCTGCATTAGGCTTTAATCTCGGTGTGATGAAAATGCAATAGCATGTTCACATTTGAATGTTTTAAATATTGCTGTAGGTTATTAATTGGGCTGGGATGTTCTTGGGTGGTTGCTTGGTGTGTACTCAGTGGGTGATCTGTTGAATCTTAGCCCTCCTGCTCAGCTGGAAGTTTTTCTTCCTTTTTGATTCTGCCGTTACTCAGGCTCAAGGGCACGCGTTGACATCTATTCGAGATTCGCTACAAATTCGTCATGTACGTTCTTAGACATACAGTTGCCCCAGACAACTCGCCGAGCTCTTAAAGGGGAGAGAGAGAGAGAGAGAGAGAAAGAAAAAAAAAAGAGAGAGAGACAGCGAAATGGAAGGAGTGACAATAATCAAATGGGAAAGTGAACGGTGAAATGTTTAAAGCTGTCAGTTTGGAGAGAGGCATAGGTAGAGAGTGTGTTTTGGAGAGAGAGAGAGAAAAAAACAAAAACAAGAGCTGTCAGAGGTATTGTTCAAGTGGATGTTTGACTGCTCCACCGACAGCACTTGTCAATAGCTTTTGATCTCGGCTTTGTCAGCTCTGTGTCCTCCGTGACCTGCGTCTGATTCTCACCCACTGCAATCAGGAAAACTACAGGTGGCAGTGGCACAGAGGTGACTCTCAAATCTCCACTAAAAAAAAAAAAAAAAAAAAAAAAAATATGTCGGATGCTGATCTGCCCTAAAGGGAATTCCCAGGGAAAAAAAAAAAAAAGAAATCCATTGTTTTTATTCCATTATGGAAAATAACCGGAGTGCTTGTCTGTGCGGTCTCTTTCACAAAATGAATTAGAGTCAGTGCTCTCTGCTCGTCTGCTGCTTATGCATGTGGTAGAGCTGTTTTTGTTTGTTTGTTGTTTGTTTGTTTAAAAAAACTGAGGTTCTTATCATTTTTTGCTGTTCTTTATCAGTACAAGAAGAATAATAGTCCCAGCGTTTAGCTCATCAGCCTTCTGAACAACATTTAGTCCCAAATGTCTGCCAAAAATGTCCCAAATGTCTGCTTTTTATTAAAAGAAAAAAAGAAGAAGAAAGAAAATACAGTCGTTAATCAAAGAACTGCTGCTTAGGACAAAGAACATAATATCAGGGAAATTATTTCCAATACATCAAAATGTAGTTTTTCTCACTGCATGATGGTCCATTAGTTTGTACATTATTATTTGCACAGACATTTAACTGTTAATTATTCCTGATTGATCAGCCTTTTATGGCTGATCAGTCTAATCAGCTTTTGCCATGTAGAGAAATTAGAATGAGATAATAGTAGTTATATAATCAACAAATACAATGCATATTAAATTACCTTCACACCTATGATCACAGAACACCAAACTGAACGGAGCTCACTGGCAGCGGTAGTGTAAATGTCACATGCCTGGGTCAGTTCACATGCATTTGTATTGAGATCATAGAGCATATTCTCTGCTTTCCAAAGCTTTACTTTGTAATGCTGTATAGAGGCACTGATCTGTGGGGACACGTTATACTTGGGAAGTTTAAACCGAGTTTTACAACTAGAAACGGCAGGTCGGTGAAAGATGATCTGGTGCCAGGTCACTGCGCGGCATATGAAATACATCTGCTCTATTTTGCTGTGAACCTGCCATTTCTCAGATAATGCATAAAAGCTGACCTGAGTTCAGCACAGTCTCTTCATGCCTTTCTCTATTCATGAAGTTAACCTCCACTACCACGAGACTTGACCTAAGGTGATTAGAAACTTATGGAGGTCAGCTCTCGCTGAGAGAAAGCTAACTGTGCCTATGAATCCAGACAGGCATTATGGAATAAATCGGTTGGAACAGATTTTGGGGTTTTTCTTTCAGAATCTTCATGGATGCAAATATCTTAAATAACTGATTTCTGGCTGTTAAGCCCTGTTTGTTTGCTGCGTCCTGTATGGTTTTAACAGTTTCATTCTGGGGAATCCAGTGTGTGAATATGGTGGGTATCTGTTATTTTTAAGTCTCAGCGGTGAAAACAGAGCAGGGATGAATTTTAAGTACTTTTTTTTTATCTTTTCATCAGTTCTGTTCATACAAGTACTTTGACTCAATTGCAATACCACATTCTAAATGCAATTCTTAAAGCTGCTGGAAGGGGAAAACTGCATACTCTTTTCAGAGAGCAAAACTAACATTTTGGGAGAGACCGTGCTTTGGTATTAGTGCGCACTCTCACTCATTAAACATTGTTTTAGAAACAAATACATTTGTAACAGTTTATGTATTAACAACAAGGGACACATTCAAATTAATCGATGCGAAATGTTCTTGTTTTGTCGGATGTAAATGCCGACACATTTCATCCCACATGCTGGAAGTTTCTCATGGGAATCTGAGCTGAGAGCAGCGGTTTCTTCCTTCTTTTGGGTTGGGGGGGGGGGGGGTGTGAGGGGGGGCGGTGGTTGCACTGTTTGGACTCATTTACAAACAAGTGTAAATGTTTTTTAATTGGCACAAGTCTCTGGGGATTCAAAAGTGACAGATTAATGGTTTCACTTCCACTGTTGGTTATGGCAGTTCCTCTGTGGTATAGCCATATGTTTTGAAATGACTTGAGAAGTCATTTAAACACACTGTGAACGTCACTGGGGACAAATTTAGAAGTCTGAGATAATTTAAAATTCTTTACAAGAAAAATAATTGTCAAACTGAGTACTGGGACTTAATGATTATATGTGAAAACTGGGGGGGAAAAAAATAATGGACCAAATTGGAGTTTAAAGTTTATCCACTGTAACAATAACAATAACAACAGAAAAAAACTGTTTGTAAAAAGTTTGTTTATTCATTGCTTTACAAGATGCAAAATGCCTCTCTTTACCAGTGGACCATGTTATTGCTTGTGTGGCTGAGTGGACTGAAGATCATTTTTTACTGACCCAGATGCATTCAGTCATTTGGTTTGATAGGGCACTCTTTCAATATATGAAATAACGTCAACAAATAGTCAACCAACACTCTGTTAGAAGTTCACCGACGCACATACAAACAAGATGACAAACATGGTAACGTTATTGACCAGTGCTTTTGAAAGTTCTGATTACTGGCTATGTAAGTTCTGATTATTTTACCGCCGCAGTATCTGTTCAAAGACACGATATCTGTCTTTTTTTTTTCTTTTTTACTTTTTTTTTTTTGTGATATGTCAGCACCACTGTTGCAATAACCTGAGAGGCAGAACCTGGAAAGCGTAAATCCTCATATTTGGAGAAGCAAAAATGGCTAGTCTATGAGATCCATGAAAGCATATTATTAAAACAATCTCAGTCGATGCTTTGCCCAAGGCACCCTGAGTGGTTCTCCCAGATAGAGCGCCTTCTCTCAGTACACTGGTGAATTGTATATCTGAGACTTACAGTTTGGGCTCACTGTGACTGTACAGTTAGGACTGCCGCCCTGTTTATTTTGGGTTGATGTTCGCCGATTGTCAGGTGACTTCATAGTTGCGGATATTGTTGCACAGACCTCGCTGAACGTCACTCAGTGATGCAGTGCAGGTAGTAAAGAGGAAAGATCAGTGATAGGGTGTTCATTTATTGGACACCCTCTCTACGTACATTAAGACATGAGAAGAGGAATTCATGGGTAACTGGGCATTCCAAATTAAAGAGAAAATGAGGATATATTAAAAAGAAAAACAGTACAACTATAGAATGGGGTTATTATTGGGTTAAACCAAAATTAAATATTCATCGTCGGGAATGCATGTATTTCATGCAAACGTCCCCCGAATGGCAAATTTAAAAACTTGTGATTACGTCTCTGTGTTGGACATATGATTCACACATGTGCGTTTTACTTTGGGAGAGGGAAACAGGTTATGTCAGTGTAGCAAACCATAGAAGCCCTGTTTCACTGCGATGTGCTCGTCTTTCTTCAAAATGTAGGACTTCATGCCTTAACTCATCCAGGCTGTCCATCTGGGAGGCACGCTGCATATACCGCTTGATGAGAAAGCTGGGCCTGACCGACCAGCCATGACAAAAATAGATTACTCTGAGAAAGAGAGAGGAAGACAGACAGGCTGGTGTGTGTGTGTGTGTGCGCGTGTGTGCATGTGTGTGCGTGTGTGTGTGTGCGTGTGTGCGTGTGTGTGCGTGTGTGTGTGTGTGTGTGTGCGTGCGTACGTGCGTGTGTGTGTGTGTGTGTGTGTGTGTGTGCAGGTGTGTTTGTGTGTGTGTGTGTGTGTGTGTGTGTGTGCGTGCGTGTGTGTGTGTGTGTGTGTGTGAGTGTGCGTGCAGGTGTGTGTGTGTGTGTGTGTGTGTGTGTGTGTGCGCGCGCGCACACCCTTGTGCGTTCAGGTGTGTGTGTGTGTGTGTTTGTGTAGAGGGGGATCAGTACGAGTTCACATTTGATATCAAAGCATGCATTTCAAGAAACAGTTCATGACCTACAGGTTAAATACTATATTTTATTTTCTCTGTAATTTGAGGAGGAGAGGAATACATGCACTCATAATGACTAGTTCATTAACTCCTGCAATTTTTTTTTTCTGTAGTTTCACAGACAAACCTTATGGTCCTGGGAGAACAGCGTAACCTGAAGTGACTGATTGCTCTTCATAAGGCCTCCATTTTCCCTGTTTCCCTCTTCTTTTCTTTCTCATTTTGCAACAGTGTGAATGTTGGCTGTCTCCTTAGGCTCATTTGCATAAATAAATGCATTATGGCTTGGTTTGGAGGTTGCAGGGGTAATTCATACCTCTAACACAATTACTCTCCCCCAGCTGTCTCTAGGCACTGAAACATGGCCCAGAAAATTCAGGACACTATCTGTGCCTCTCATAGAATATTTTGCTACATTCGCAGATGATCCATTTAACATTGTAAATTCGGGATACAGGGAATATGTAAAAATGGCACGTTATCCACTGATGGGATAGAATATAAGGAACACTGTAATCCTTTCAGAGAAGGAATTACGGAGGCAAACGTACGACCAAAGACGACCATAATGACAGTGGGCAGAAAAAAATAAAGCGTGAGATATGTGAAAATTAAGAGGATCACTTCATGTTTCATTGAGAGGAAAACAGGACTCTACCAAGGGTTGCTGGATGTCATTGTTTAGCATCCAGAGACGTGAAGAGGCAACAACAAGAGGACATGGAGAAAACAAAACATCGAGAATTCCATTATGAGTCCCAATGACACTGACCTGCGTGCATTTGTCAAACACGGCTTTTTGATCAATTTGCTGGGGTTACTATGGCAACAAAAGAGTCTGTTAAACGGAGAGCCTGTTGTGTAACAACAAAAGGGTTTGTTGAACCTTAGCATCGAGTACTGAATAAAAAAAAAATCTCAATGACTGTGTTATTTTACAAAGTAAATGAACTGATTATATGTGAATTGTCCAGGGTGTTTGCATGTTTTCATGAATCGATACATTGAAATAAAAACAAAATCCGTAATCCGTAAAAGTCTATGTTTTCAGTGTCTCCAAGGAGACAGCTTGGTGTTGATTTTCAATACACGACAGTTTAAGTTGATGCTGAGTTTCAGATCTTTTGTATTTAAAAGTCACAAGATTTCTTCAACCTGTTTTCTACTTAAGTTTCTCCTTGTCTCCAGGTTCCTTCAAACTTTGGCACGAAGAGCAATAACTAGTTGAAAAATCACTGCAGTCTACGTTTGCATGCTGACATTGCGATGCATTACTCATCTTTAAATTGACTGCTTTGAGGCATTGAGTAACAGAGAAATATGATCATTTCCATCTTAGCATTCCCTGAATATCTACTCTAATTGCATTTTACTCTGCGTATGTCATGACTCAGTGAAATGAAAGTGCTCTCCTCTCTTTTTGTCTTTCTCTCTGTCTGTCTCTCTCCCTCTCCCTCTCTCCCTCTCTCTCTCTCTCTCTCTCTCTCTCTCTCCCTCTCTCCCTCTCTCTCTCTCTCTCTCTCTCCCTCTCTCCCTCTCTCTCACTCTCTCTGTCCCTCCCTCCCTCTCTCTCTCTCTCCCTCTCGCTCTCTCTCTCTCTCTCTCTCTCTCTCAGATTTTGCTGTTTGCATTCTGAGGCCATGCTGTCCTTACAGAGGATGAAAGTTAAGATTACTGCTTTTGCTAATGTGTGTAAACGATCTGTCAGATTGGTATTCCGTTTGCTTCCGCTGCGTTTGCTAAGGAAACAAGCTTGTTTTCCAAATGGCTGCCACTGAATAAGCTATTGATCACTCCCTCTCACCTCAAGAGATGAGTGCTGCATATCAACGCTCCCGTTCCTGAGGACAGGACACGCGCACTCTCAAAAGCATCCAGATGAAACGAGTGGAAAATTAGTATGTCTTGTTTTCGTTTCCGTTTAAAAAAAAAAAAAAAAAAAAAGGAGAAAGAAAGAAAACGTGCTCTCAGACCCAAAAAAAACCAAAAAAAAACACGCCTCTGAAGAGGTATGTTTTGGACAAGAGATGTGAAAAGTTGAATGACATGAGGGGACGAACAAGTTGAATATGCAACATTGCATTTCTGAAGTAAATGCAGTCTCAGGAATACGTGTATTGCTAGCGACATTCAAACAGTCTGCAAAGAACCACTGAGTTGATGAAACAGAATCGTGAAACCAAAGTTTAGACAAAGGAGGACGCGCGGTGGGGCGGAACAAAATTTGAAGTATCTCAGTGACTAGGCCTTAGTCATATTTCTCCTCAGCGCTCCTTCACCTTATCACCTTGCCCTTGTAATTTACAGGAGAACATGCAGGTTCTGACAAAGACTCTGTAAGACATTGATGAGTCGTTTATTTTACCATCGCGTCAACACACTTGTAATCTTGCTAGACTTTTAGTAACTAACAGAAAAGGACTCATGGTAAATGTATCTTGTGCGAGCAATGGGGCAAGCCCCAGTCATTCTCATGTTCCAAATGCTTGTTTGTACCACGTCAGGATGTCTCACCAATCGTGTCCATATTTATTAAACTATGATTCAGTAATCAAATGAAATGTTTTGCTTGATTACCGTCTTTTCCTTTTTACTGCAAACAAAGTGGCCTCCTTCAGAGGGCCAGCAGGCCCAGAAGAGAGAGAGAGAGAGAGAGAAAAATCCCAAAAAACGAAGAAGACAAAGAGAGACAAAGTGAAGACTAAGGGAGAAAGACAGTGAAAGAGTGTGAGTTGGAGTTATGGAGCTTTACAGAGAGAGTAAAGAGATCTAGGCTCATCTCTGTTGTCACCCTTGAATGTGTACTTGACATGTCCAGAGGGAGATCCATTTGCTTGTCCCTGTCTGAGAACTCCAGTCAAAGCCAGACATCCAGCACATTAGTTACAATGGCCCTGACGCTCTCATCAAGCTGCCCTTGAATCAAACAGAGAGAGAGAGAGAGAGAGAGAGAGAGAGAGAGAGAGAGAAAAAAAAAGTTCATTCCTAGCGGGCCTTGAGGAAAGAATGTATGAAGTAGAGCAAAGTGAAAAATACATATCAGACAAAATGATTCCCCATCTAATGGATTTTTTTTTCTGTCTCTCTCCCTCTCTCTCTCTCTCTCTCTCTTTTTTTTTTTTTCAAATTCAAATGCGTACGTGGTCCGTGCTGAGCTTCCCACTGAGAAGTGCTACTTTACATATTCATGCTGTTTGTCTAGACCACAACAGGCTGTATTTTCCATCTATCTTATGATATAACAGTCATTGATATGTATATGATTTCATGGTCTCCCATCCTATTATTATATGACGGCCTGAAGTTACAGTGCCAGAACAGGAGTGATAACTTCACTAAATGACTGTTTCTTCAAAAAATGGCAGTTGGGGTCGACAGCTCCATTTAGCTGATGTGTTCTCTCAGCATGGGGTTCTCTCACTCTGTGTTTATCTCTGGCAGAAAAGTATGTTGCAAAGAAACAGCACTGCACGCTACGTCACTTTTTATTCTCTGCGTGTCTATTTCTGTTGCTACACACAATCAATATGAGTTAAAGCTTTAATTTCCTCTGCTCGCTTTATTTTTTTTTTTTTTCACTCTCTCTCTCTCTCTCTCTCTCTCTCTCTTTCTCTCTCTCTCTCTCTGTCTGTCTGACTCTCTCTTCCTCTCTCTCTCTCTTAGTCTTTGCACGCCTGTGTTATCCCTAATAAACCAGACTTTAAATTGTGAGTAAGACTGAATGTGTCAGACTCAGTGGAAATCAATATATTCATAAGGGTGGGAGATATTGTTACTTAAGGACTCCTGGAGGACTGTGCATTGTCCGTGAAATGTATTCATTAAGCCACGTTATACTTGTTCTCACTTGTCAAGTCATTCCCTGCCCCTCCACTGGTGGATAAAATTTCAAAATGACCTTTTGGGATTACAAACAGCACAAGCAGAATGAGATTATTTCTGTACTCGCCTAATGAGAACAAAGTACTTGTCACTATTTGATTAATGATTTTTTTTTCTTTCCCCTCCACTGTGTGGTGAAGCCGAGATCATAAAGAAGTCATTTTCTCCCCTCACGCCTGTTCCCGTACATTGAGTAAATCTCGTCAAACAAAGAGGTTATATTTCACCAGTAAGTGTTCATTAGTTTGCATATGTGAACTGGTGGGGGTCATAACAAGCCAGTTCTGCTCTCTGGCTTACCTATGTCGGGATAATACGCAGTCATCTCTGACTGGACTCTGAAATGAACCATGGAGAGACAATGGACTGACTCCCCGTTTCTGGTGACTTAGATGAGTTACTGTGGCTAGCTTGGCATTCAGAATAACTTTTTCTTTTTTTCTTCTTTCTTTCTTTCTTTTTTTTTTTTCTCAAAAAATTCCTCACATTCCTTTAAGTGTGTGAGGTAAAGGATGGTAATGGGGGTGGTGTGTAGGTTTCAGAATGTCAACTGGGAAATTTATTACAGAGAGCAAATCATTATTCATTAGAACAGATAAAAAGATTCAGGTGATAATATAACATTTTAAAATGAGCTTAAAAAAAATTGGCTTGGCAAAGATAAAATAAGACCTTGTGTTTTGGGGAATGTCTTTCATAATCATATATGTCAATTGTCCTCTTTTCATACAGCACTCTGGAGTTCATTTTATTGTAAATACGGCAAGTCTAAATGTACTTTCTGTGACAAAGCACGCATTAAATCTAGAAATAACAATGAGGACTTTTCTGTCTGCTTTAAATGAGAATATAAGTTTAACCCCACAAACTTTCAGTCCATTAAATTAAATGAGAGTTTATTTCCAAACCAAATACGTGAGACCACATTCATTCCACTACCGCATACCACACTGACGGCCGATGATTGCTGTTTTTTTTTTTTTTTCCTTCCATCAAGCTGTCAATTCATAAGTTATCAAAAAGATCAATCATTTGCAGAAGATGAATGAATGTACAAAATAATTAAAATCAAAATAAGAACTTGTACTCAGCAAAAGAAAATGTGCTTTTGAAACTTCTAATTCCCCCAAGGAGAGGCCTGAGGAGGTTCAGACCGTGTAAATGTTTAATTAAAAAAGGAGGGGAAAGATAGATGGTGGAGCACAGCAGCTGAGCCTGTGTTTTATAATTTGCCAAAATCTCATTATAAAAAAAAAAAAATGTTCCCTATGTTAATTAAAAGTAACATGACTTATTCCGAGGTTTCTCTGGCCGCATTTCGTATGCATCAATCTGAGAATCTTTTTTTTTTTTCCCCTCTTTCTTTTTTTATGCGAAGTAGATATGTGTGTTAGAGAAATAATAATAATAAAAAAAAAATCAGAGTAACTTTGGCAGATTTTGTAACTTTTGAACTTTTCTTCCTTCATGGAATGTTTTGACGGGACGCTGAAGTTAAGGGATGGTGATGAAACTGTAAAAACAAAGTCTACTTTTACTGACCTTTCATATGAATTCATCATTATTTCTTTTATTTCTCTTTTAATATTTAAGGATTCAGGAATGGAGTTAGCTACAGCATGCACATTCATGTGTGTGCAGACAAGCGCGCACACATACACACACACACACACACACAAACACACACACACACTTATTTTTTGGGTGGTTTCTGTCTCATTAATGAATCATCAATGAAATTTTCTACTATTGAACCAAAACATGTACTATGAGTTGTGAGAATGTTAAGAGACAGAGAGAGATTTAGAGAGAGAGGCAGACTGAAAGAGAGAGATGGAGAGAGAGATCGCATTCCTGGTGGCTGAACATTGGTTTTCATGGAACATTTCATTCTGTCAGGTATCGCCTCTTATGGATGGAAATGTTATTAAACTGAACTGTGCGGCTTGATTGATCTGATCAACAAATAAAACATTATTCAAGGCCATCCATCATCTCTCTGAGGCAGTCAAAAGCCAACATCTTAATTCACTTCACACACCTGCCACTCATCACCATGGTAAAGTTCAATATGAGCAAACAGCCCCCTGCTCCAGGAGAACCAAATTCTTCAAAACCCATTAATATGACAAGGAATGTCAGACTTACTGATTTCACCAGACTTGTTATGTGAACTTAGAGTCAAACATTTTCTTTTTTCATATGTTACCTGGCTTCACCCTTTTATCAACTAATGTTGAGAGACAAAGAGGAAGAGAGAGAGAGAGGGAGAGAGAGAGAGAAAGAAAGAAAATGTGAAATTACTCTGGAAATAACAATGAGAATGCATGACTTGTGATAATTACTGTGAATAGAAGTGACAGTTCAAGCCGTTCTTTCAATCTGAAGCTGTGACATGGCCTAAATGTGTTTCCTCTCTAATGGCCAACTTCAATTGCTCCTGAGAAAATCTGGCATAATACAAAAGGATTATAGCATGTGCAATCGGCTTTTGATGTAACACCAAATAAATGTGTTGATATTACAAGAAAGATAAATGGAGATGACTTTGGGATACAAATGGTGTTTGCCTAAGAATCTGGGCTTCTTTTCCTCGTGGGGAATAAAACATCGCCTGGCTCGGTGGCAAGGAGTCTTCCCGTGTCTGTGCTCAAGCAGATTAGTCATGTTGGAGCTTTTTAGCAGACAGTGAAAAAAAAAACAAAAAAAGTGAGAGTGATTTGAGAGTGAGAGTGAAGAGTGATTTGAGCATTAGCGTAGATAGCCAATGATCTGTCTATTGCTTTTTTTGTCTATGGAGGAGAGCCATGGAACGCTGAAAAAAAGCAAGTAATCCTTGAAACCTGTAGCTGCGTCACTCCTCATAACAAAGTACTTGGTTACGTCCTACACAGTGGAATGATATTGTTGTGTTGTTACTGACAATACCTTAAGTCTCCCTGTGTGTGTGTGTCTGTGTCTGTATGTGCGTGTGTGTGCATGCGTGTGTGTGTGTGTGTGTGTGTGCGTGTGCGCTTGTGTGCGTGCACGTGTGCATGTGCGTGTGCTTGTGTGTGTGCATGTGTGTGTGTGTGTGTGTGTGTGTGTGTGTGCGTGCGTGCGTGCCCGTGTGCATGTGCGTGTGCTTGTGCTTGTGTGTGTGCATGTGTGTGTGTGTGTGTGCATGCGTGCGTGCACATCTGCATGTGTGTGTGCTTGTGTGTGTGCATGTGTGTGCATGCGTGCGTGCGCGCGCATGCGTGCGTGTGTTCCCGCTCATGCAGCGGCGTGATAAGAGAGCTTGGGACAGATTCAGGTCAGGGTGTCAGACAGCCAGTAAACAGAGGGGTCATCCAGACTTCCCAGTTTTGTGCAGCAGCAGCAGCAGCAGCTGGAGTCAGAGGGGTAGCACAGCTGCATCAGATGTGTCTTTAACACTCTTCCATCTACACCCCCCCCCCCATCCCCTTCAGCTATCTGTCCATCCCACACACCTCTCTCAGACCCCTTTCTCTGTCCATCAAAGTTGTGTGAAAGAGAAGTGTAGGTGTGAAATGACTATACCTTTGTGTGACCGAGGTCGTACTGCACTGGAAAAATCTCTCAGAATCTTTCAGCAAATCAGAAAGAAGAAAATGCGTTCTGTTTTATTACTATGCAATCATCACATGTAATATATTACCATTTTAACGTATTCATATATTAACATAAAATATATGATAATATAAGAAAAGCGTTATATTTGCATTTGAATTCCGAATGCATGCGCCTTAACTCTTAAGAAGTCAGGATAAGGATTTTTTTTCACCAGGTACAATTTTGATCTTCCAACGACGACATAGAGATAACTGAAGAAAGCGACCGCCTCCAGAGAGATCAAATTATTCTGCGTGCATATGTCTCTCTTCATAGTTGGGATACAGAGAAAGATGACCATAAAGGGTTATATTCAATTCACAATGAAGATTGTGATGTATTACCAACCTATAACTATGGGACCACACCTTTGGGTCATTCATTTGCATATGACAAAAATATGCATTTTGACCCATTCGTCAAGAGAGCTGTTAGTTATGTGTTTGCATCATCAGCTTTCACAGCAAATTGTTTATGACCATCTCGGATGGGAGATAGTCATATTATAATCCATCGTGTGTTTTTTTTCCACTCAGATGAAAATACAACAGCTTACTACATTTCAGAATGTTCCTGTAATTAGAAAATATCATTCTGGGTGTGAAAGCAGTTTATTTCTTTGCTTATTTCATGCCACCACTAATCCATTGATTTATTTACTAATTTTCAGGTTCTGTGGAGATTTGTAAAATGCAAAACAACGTTAATACCCTGCATCAAAGACGAGGGGGGGGGGGGGAATTAAAAGGAAAAAAAAAAAAAAGAAAGATCAAATTTATATCATCGTGACTGACAGGTGAGCTTGTCTGCCTAAAGCTAAACTAAAGGGAAACTGTTGAACCCTGTTCATTACAGTGTATAATGCAAAAACTCATTACCATCTTCATGCCTGAAGAAATGGTGCATCCATTTCTTAATTCCCTGATTACCTGGTCATATTAAAAAAAAAAAAAAGAAGAAGAAAGAAAGAAAGAAAGAAAGAAAGAAAGAAAGAAAGAAAGAAAGAAAGAAAGAAAGAAAGAAAGAAGCACCGACTGAACTGACAGCAGAGTGTGTCTAGTCTTTCACCAAGTGTGATATTACTTACGGCACCATCCTGTTCCCTGTTGGAAAAAGGAGGGCGTAGTTATGCTGGGCTACAGTTTTTCAGTGTTTTTTTTCTTTTCTTTTCTTTTCTTTTGCATTGACATCTAGTACCTTAGTGACCGTCTGACCAAAGAACCGAACAATCTGAAGTTATCCGTGGATATATGCATGCAGGCTATTTTTCTGCATTACAGAGACCTCTGTTGTATATATCTTTGTGTGGAATACACTTTTTGGCTAAGTCAAAGGTCATTTGAGGCTCGTTTAGTTGTGGTTCGGAGCTGGAGAGAGACAGCAGAACATGGCAGATGACAGCAGTCTTGCCCAGCTCCTTTGTTTCCCGTTTTCATTCCTTCCCTCTGTTGGCACACAAACCTGTTCACCAGCCCTTGCTGGGCCTGAATCATCTCTGGCAACGCATAGGTAACAGGTGAACTCCATTAATGGTGCAGATTACAAAGGACAGCATACTGAGAACTGGGCAGTGAGCAGATCCAAGCCAACACCAGGACAGTTTTAGGAACACATCCTGATGATAGGTTTGTCCTTCATAATTACTGATGTTTTCTGGCCGAGAATCTGTACTTTCACTCTCTGTTAGATACACAAGCAGGTGTGATACATTTGTTCCTGTTACCCATTACCTGACAGTGTGCATTTCTGATGTCTCTGCCCTGCTATACGTGATGAAAATTTAATACATTTGATAAGAGTGGCGATACCAACTCCACTGCAGTGTGAAGTTCAGAAGGTATTTGGATGTGCCAACATTTGTTCTTGCGTCAAACTCAAGTGTCATCTGTAGTGAGGTGACCATAAGTGGGCCTAGTCTCTTTACTATAGCAGAATGTTAACTGAAAGTGGCTACTGATTTTTGTAGAGCTGTACGCTTTTGACTGTTATTTTGTTCTGGTGTCTGTGACTAGTTGCGCTGTCTTTTTTGGGAAGGGGGGTTGATGGAGATTAGTCTCTCGTGTGGTAATGACCTCTTAAATGAACATTCTGAATTAGTGTAATTAGAAGTGTGTGCTTTACTTTAATTAAGAGCTGAAATGCACCATTGACTTCAGTGAGTTCTGAAAGTTCATCTGGGGCTTGCGGTGCAGGGTTCTTGGCATCACTCCAACCTCTGTGTGTTGTCCTGGAGTTTCAAACGATATTATTCACAGTCGACTTGGCTGTGCTCACAGTGAAATCGTTACTCGCCGATGCCAGGGTTTTTTTTTTGTTGTTGTTTTTTTTCTCTTCCTTTTCTCTTTCCAGCTTGCCATTTGAAAGCCCGTCCAGAGAGATTTGAAATTGCGTGAGAGCTGCTCTTCAGAGTAAAGTGTTTGGGCACCCTTGGTTTTAAGCCAATCTAATCCTTGTAATCATGGATTGTACTCAAACCCTTGTTTCCCTGTGGCTGGCGAGAGAAAAAGAGAGAGAGAGAGAGAGAGAGAAGGAGGGAGAGAGGGAAGGCGGGTAAAGAACAGAATCCCTGCTAGCACGGTGCCATGACCCGAATAGCAGGCAATATAGTGCTTTATTTCTCTGTACTTTAAGAGATATGTGTTTGGAGAGTAAAAGCGACAGATAATGTTTTGTGGCCAGCCCGAAGATATGCATGTTCCCTATATGAAATGACAGGTGCATTTTCTGAAAAGAAAGACCATAATGTTTTTCTATTTAGTGGTTGACAGTTTGCCTTCGTTATAACATGAGCTTAAGGGGTTCGGAACAAGCGTGATTATTTCAGCCCCCTAGCGTCTCTCTCTGCACAAATTGAATTTTTTTATGGACAGGAAGCTGTTAAGACTGGGTAGAGAAGGGTGACATAAATCTGCATGCAAAGTGAATTTAGTAAATTCAGTCATACTGACCTCCATTTTAGCTTTGAAAAGCTGGAAAATGCTTTATTTTTTTTTTATTTTTTTTGGTTCTGACAGTGTTCCAGCAGACAGTATTACTTTCCCTGAGTGAGGAAGTTTATGAATTTTGTAACAGCAGCTATGCATAATCTTTGTTGTACTATTGTAGTTATTTGTTTCCCCAAAATCAAAATCATGGGTGACCAAAGGAGATTATTGTGCCTATTACTTTCACATTCCGGTCTTTTCTCTCGACTCTTCATCTGTTTTTATAGTCTGTGATGTTATTTGTAGAGAGGGATTTTTCTTTCTCTCTTTCCCTCTCCCTCTCTCTCTCTCTCTCCCTCTCTTTCAAAATTTTGAATTGGAAAGGCAAGAATGATTGAATAGTGATTCTATATATTGAAGTTAAAAAATAATTCCAATATGTATGAATAACATTATCATTTCTAGATGGAGTATATGTATCAGTGAGTTCCCACTCCTCAGAAGCTTTTCACATTTGCATTCAAATTGAATGGTTTTCAAGGGCCTGTGAGAAGGCTAACCTCTGTCACATTTGGATTTTATGTGAAAGTCTTGCAAAACTTTACACTAAGACAAGCCAATAAAATATACATGAGGTTAATGAGGGGACTTATTATATGATGTGCATTTCAAAATATTGTGCACTGGTGTCTCTTGGAATTGACTAGCTCTACATGTTGTGACTAATTCATTAGGTACCTAAACCTGTTCCTGAAAAATGATTGCTCCTAAGACCAGTGAGTCACATGGCCTTGAAATGCTGTATAAAGTAGGCAGAACAATACTGAGGAATCCAGTTACTGTTTGACTGAGGATTAGAAAGATAAATAACAACTCACCCAAGAGGCTTTGAGAATGGTACGATGACTGGTGTCAGGTGCACGTTTTCCAGAACCGCATACACTGCACAGCTGCCTTCGTGGATTTCTCATATGTGACAGTGTCGGGGTTTACCAAGAAAGTGTGGAAAAACAACAGACACGGAGCTAGCCTCAACCCTCGGGGCAAAAACATGGTCACTGATGAGAGAGACCGAGCGATAATGGCAAGAATTGTGTAAGACGACATGAGGGCCACAATCAAGCAAATAAAATCACAAAAATAGCATCTCAGAACCATCTGTCAAGTGTGGGAAACAAACACACCCGCTTAAAAACAGAGAAGAAGAGGAAGAAGAAGAAGAAGTAGAAGAAGAAGCTCTAGGGTTTACCATCACAACACTAGACAACTGAGGAGTTAAAAAAAAAAAACACCCAACAATTCCCAGGTTTTGTCTCTTTGTGTGTTGATGACAGAGTCAGTATTTGACAAGAGAGACATGAGGTCATAGCCGAGTGTCATGGGTCCAGACCGGCGGTGGTGGCGGTGTAATGGTGTGAAGAATGGTTTCCTGGGTTGCATTACATTCCTTGATACCAACTAAGCAACGTTTATTGCCAAAGTGCGTCTCAACACTGTCGCACCCCTTCTAGGCTACAGTTTACCCTTCACCTTGTTCATTCTTCCAGCCATATAATGCACCTTGACACAAAACTAAAAACTCAGTGCAACAGAGCATCAGTCTGGTTTGAAATGGAATGGGCTGTTCACAGCAGGAACCTACTGTCATCAAATCCTCAGCAATTTCATAATGCTATTGTATCAGCATGGGCCAGCACCACTGTGGAACATATCTGACAACCAGAATTCATGTACCGAAGGCTGTTCTATGGGCAACGGGGAGTCTGAGGCAGAGAGTGCATATTTACCTTTCAGCTCTAGTCTGATTAGATAAATTTGTACAAAGTAGCAAGTGAGCAGTCATGTAACAATATCTGGGGGAAAAAATGAACATATTTTCTTCAAATTAACAAAATTATTATTAAGTATCTTTATATGTAAGTAGAATAGAGACCAGCCAACAACCGTCGCTTCTCAGGGAATGGCTTTTTTCATATTTACCAGGCTTTTTCATTGAGCTAGTCTGCTCTTTATTTTTATATTGCATCTTTTGCTTTATTATTTGTGTTTTAGGTCTTGATTATTATTATTATTTTTTTTTATCTTTTTCACTTTGATACTTTTTTACTTTGATTATTTTGACTTTTTTTTTTTCTCCTTAATCGAATTCAATCTTGAATTCTACATCTGAATGCCTGTGGAGTGAAATCAAAAGTAAAACCATTACATAAAAAAAAATAAAAAAAAACTTGAAAATGATTCAGACAATCACAAGATGGCACTTTGACTGTTGTTTTTTCGTCTTTAATGTAGGCCATTGTGAATGATTGGCCTCTCACAGTTCAAACTATTTTGTTTTGCCTCCACAGACTCCTCTGGACTAAATGAAAATCTAGACTGAGGCTGTTAAAGTAGGCTACTCCAGACAGATAGCCACTTTATAACTCTGTGCACACATTCCATTTCTACAGGGTCTACGGGTTTAATCTTTTAAGCTTCCACTGAAAACCAAATATGATATGCAGATTTGATGGTGCTTTTAGACTCCTATTGCTTCAAATATGTTTTGGCCCCATCAAAATAACATTACTCGTTTTTTTTTTTTACCGTAGATACGTCTGACGAAATTTCGATTCCAAATGGCGTAGCTAAATGTGATGTACCGACATGGACTTTTTAAACAAACACAAAAAAAAATGTACCAGCTATTGAAATGCTGCACTTATGTCGCAAACATAGATGCCCAGCCAAGTTGGCAGTCAAGAATTGTAAACAAAGATGGCACCTACTTTATTCATACTGTAAAATCTACAGGATTTTTCTAGATTTATGAACCAAATTCTGAACCTACAGAACATCTTTCTCATGCAAAAGTTGAATGTTTTGATGCCTTTCTTTTACAAAGACATTGCATGAGCAATGATAGCAGAGTACCAGGGGGACACAGGGCTGTTTCTCTTCTCTACATCATAAAAATAAGTATATATGCTTATATCTCTGTATCTACCTCTACTACCTCTGAAAAACTCTCCATCGCTACAATATCATCCTTATAAACCGTATGTAAGGTTCACATGAAAAAGCTGTCTATGAAAGAGAGCTAGCCAAAAGTCTTGACCCCCGTTGAACATTTAACAGCTGTTAAAATATGACCTTGAAAACTCACCTTAACCATTCAGTTTGTTTGTCCCTTTTTAATTACAGTGCCTAAAATGGGGATCATGAAACACCATCTGAAAAAATGTGTATCCTAGCAGTTATGATAACCGCCGAAAATGCACAAAAGAAAACATATAAATACATATTTATTACATAAATGCAGGACAGATGTGAGATTCAGATCACCATTGTAGTATAGAGCATGAAAACCTTACTAGAAATGCATCCATGTAAATATTTGTTTTCTTTCTTCTTTTCTTTTTTTTTCTCTTTTTATCCTTCCTTTTTTAATCGTCTTCTCTGTTGGGCTGATTTAATCTACTTGTGGGGCCTGCCAACATATTCCCCTGTGTTTTTTCTACTTTGATGTGTTTGAGAGCATCTGTCATGGAGGTCTCTTGTCGTTAGCTCATCTGTCATGTCCAGACAGAGGCTTGGTCGTCACTTGTCATTTATATCACCGCTTTCCATACAGCAGCTTTCTTTGGGGACTATATCTTTGTCATATGTGCCAAAATTGATTTTGACTGTGAGACTCCTTTGAATCATGTGTCCTGCTAATATGTAGGTCCTTTTTTGAATGTGCCTGTGTGTGTCTCTAGATGTGTATTTAGAGGAGTGTGTGTGTGTGTGTGTGTGTGTGTGTGTGTGTGTTTTTGTTTGTGTGTGTGTGAGTGTGAGAGAGAGACTGAAATTGAAAAAACTGATTTACATTCAGATATGTTATAAGGATATAATTCACACCTTTACATATAAAAGTCATCTCATCAGCGTTTGCATCCGCACTGACCTTAAAATCATTGTAGAGTCAGTAGCAAAAGAGATTTTTCAGACAATCTGTTGCTAAAGGATTTTTGGTCTTATTTTCAACACAATGCACTATTTCACTCAAGCCAAGGTTTTCAAGGTTTTCCAGTGCTGAAGACACAACTACTTAACAGAAAACAACAACAAAAAAAAATTCCTCTGTGATAATCGGTTTTGTACCTCCTAGTAAACCTCCGTGTCTGAATGCTGTGTCCATCAAAATCTGTCTCTATGTAAATTGGCATTTGTGTTTATGTTGTACATCATGCTTTTAGAGAATGAATACATTTTTTTTCCTTAGGCATACTTTTTCAAAGTATTGATGGTCCCCTGAGGCCAGTTAGTGTCAGTGAAGAGCATCCCTGTATGTTTGGAGAAGAATAATCTATTAGGGGTTAATAGGGTGAATGTATAAATTATGCATATGAAGAGTGGGTGTTTAATGTTTAAATGATTCACATATGACACGCATGAATATGCAGATCCCACTTCACATCAAGTGCTCTATTTCCTGTGTTTTTACCTAAGAGGCACAGAAGTCCATTACCACGACAGTGTGTATCTGCATTGTTATGCCACAATGTACCATGTCAGTACATTATGTAACTGTAGAGATGTCACCTTGTCTTTACTTCTACAATTATTATGCAAACAAATTGAATTGTAGCTGATTAATATTTAAGCATTTTGTTACATCTGTAGATTTTTTTTTCTGGATGTATGGGGAGTCTAGACTCTCTCCATCAAAGAGTTAAGTATTACAGTGAAGTAATTAAACAAAAGCTTTCTTTCTTTCTTTCTTTCTTTTTCGTCATGTGTATAGATGCTATGGGAACTTTTGAAATGTCACCCTTTCCACCCAATATCACTACCAATATCACCCATTAAACAAAACAAATTGCATCTCAAGGATACAGTAGCTGAAAGATGCATTTTTCTGCCTCTGCAAATAGATCTCTGATTTTTCATTGAGAATAAAGGCAATGTTATGGTGACAAAAGGGAATGTGTATCAGTAAACAAACAGATTATGAGATGAAAATACATCTTTTCAATCTAATCAGTTACCTTGATCTCCACAGCAATTCATATTTCTCCAGCGATATGCAACCACATTCTATCATGTTTAAGAGTTAATGCTAAAGTCACATAAGTTCTCAAAGAAGCGTAAACCCTGTTTAGACCAAGGTAAAGTTTCATTTCTGATTTGACATGTGAATCTTGGTCTTCTGTATGCAGTTGTTTTTTAATGCTTGATTAACACTTCACTTCAACAGTGTGATTGGCTGGCATGGAAAATTACTCACTCTTATTCTGTCCTGTTTGTCATGTTTTCACTGTTTCCTCAGCGAATGAGACCACCATCAAAACTCTACTACAACTGACCTTTCTTCATTTCATTCTGTCTTCTAGAGTGTGAGCATTTACACTCTCGGATGTGCTTCCATGTCAATTTTGGGATACATTTGTGCCATTTATGGCTCTCGACCATATATAAAATCCTTAGACATGTGAAGTCTGAATGGTAAGTGGACAGATGGAACCTGGTGGATGATATTTGTCCTCTGAGTACGTACTTTTGTTAAGGGAGATGATAATGGGCTTGGCTGGATGTGTTTGTCTGAAACTGAAAACATGCTCTTTGTTAAATCTGGCATATCCGGGTCCAGTCAGGAGGTTGTGCAAAGTAGAGCATGTATCATCCAAGTTAATGAACTATAAGAGAGTAACATTAACTTTTTTCCCCCTGACACAACAATTTTGTGTCTAGTTTGCAAATAGCTTCAGAGGACAGGGTGGAACTGTTGACCAACGGATGGAAATTTATTAGTCAACCTCAGCACATTTTTGGCATACTAATATTTGAAGTATTCTTGAGGGATATTTTAATAGGATGTTTTCTTAAAACAAATCACTACATGCCTCTGATTCTGTCATACTTTCCTGGGTAAAAGGTAACGTATGGTTAACTCATTTAAACTCATAGGACAAAATATTAAGGAAATGAACAAGAACTGCTAAAATCAGAACCATTCCACAAGCAGCCTAGAGACAAGCCCTAGCTAGAAAAGTGAAGCTCATTAGTGTTTCAAGGGATTTTTTTGTTGAGGAAGTCTGTCTACAATGGATGTCAACTGTTCCCATAAAAATGATTATCACAAGCAACAGCCTAAGTCACTGAAACAGTGATGAAGTTATCCAAGTGCCAAAATGACAAGGGAAAAATTTGCAAACTGTCAGAGCAGCACACGTAACGACACATGTATTTACACGGGTAAACAAGTCTCAGCAGCTGTTAGGTACAGACGTAAGGTACAATTTCAAAATACCACAAAAATTATGATGAAATAGTTCCAAAATAGAACGCTCAGGAAGATTCATTTTTTTTTTTTATCCAACTTATGTCATAAAACCCAACAGCTTCTGCTTGAGAGAACCAAACTGATGCAGTACCTACTTCTAAAACAATTGCCTGCAAGGCTTTTGTTTGAAGGTGAACTGTTTGTTTTTACGGCAGACATAACTCTCTCTGTCACACACACACAAACACACTCATACACACACACACACACACACACACACACAAATCCACAAGACATAGTCTCACAAATATTTATTCAAAACTTCTTACTATTCTTATTACTGTAAGCAAGTGCATGCAACATACCTTGGAGACTAGCATCACTGGAAAATTCTCTAGTAATTCATTATAATTCTCCTCTCTACCTCAAGGGGTTTTTTTCTGTCTGTGCATATTTATCCACTCAGACAGCTGTCTCACTTACTGTGTATTTACTCAACCTTGTCCACCGAAATATAATGTTATCGCTCAGAGAGAATTTTCATGTAAATGAACCCCTTTAATTGGTCCCCGCGTTATTACCATAACAAACCTAATAATAATGAAAGGGGATTGATATTCAATCAAGCTTTGGATCTAATAACACAAATAAGCAGCTTGCAAATTGTCATTGCAATACATTTCTTCATGGCGATATCTCATTATTTTAGAAACGCCAGATTTCTGGTCACTAGCCAATCAATGGGGCATTAGCCTCTGTCATTGTCATTTTACCAATTATAGTCTGGCCGTCAGCAGGTGTGCATAAGCCATAGTGATGTTAACATGACTCCAATATCATTAACAACCACTGGGTGAAGAAATATGTGGGGGTCATTTGCAAAAGTTCATCTTGCTGATCAACCATAAAATATCTTTCTGTTGAAACCTTTGATTAGCCTTCCAAATTAGCCAAAACCAAATCTAACAGAACTACAGGGCTCTGACACTGGGCTCATTTGTTACATTCTCTCTCTCTCTCTCTCTCTGTCTCTCTCTCTCTCTTTTTTACACTCACAACATATATATTTGTAAGGAAATTATAAGACCTTGGAGATCACATAACTCTCAGGACAAGCTGGGGGTTTGCTAATGAGCTTTGGCAGTGGAGGTGAATACTGATGCCAGTGTTACTATAAGCATGGCGTCTTGCTTGCGGTCAAAAAGAACTCACATGCTATTTGTAGCTGGAGGCAGATGGCCACAGCTTCCTAGGCTCAGTATGGGGAGTTAATCTGGGAGGGGGGTCCAGCTGTGTGTATGCATGAAATATGGGCGAAATTATACACCTACTGGATGTATATAAAAAACAATAATGGAATATTTTGCTTCAGTTTGCCTTACTGTGTACATCTAATCATTCGGTCTGGGAATTTTTGTAATGCTAAGTCACTTGATTGAAATGTTGCACTATGCCTGATCTCAATTCAATTTCAAGCTTTAATCCATCTGTTTGGGTTTTTTTTTTTTCTCCCCACTGTAGGTCATTAGAGACGTTATCGCATATTACACTCTTATTATGTAGAGCATGCATTACTTCACCCATTGTTATTGTGAAATTGGCAGAAAGTGAACTCAGCAGGCAGAGTGTAGTTAGCGATGAAGGCAGCAGAATCATCTGCATCATCCAGTCAAATCAAACTTCTCATTTTCCAATTTAAAGGTCAGATTCAGCCCCTAGGTACTGAGCTCTTCCATTTAGCATAGCCAGCTCCAGGGATGATGAATCACTTAGAAAGACTGGATGACAGTTTCAATGCTGTTATCAAGCTGATTATGACTGTGGACCGGACAATGGTTAATTGCTTACCCATGGTTAAATTGCAAGACTTGGTCAGTGCATACCAGAAAGAAGAAAACCTATGGTGAAATGGATTTATGCTGGGCATGATCAGATGAAGAAAAACTACCACGTGAAAGTCGGAATGCATTCATGATGCTTTATGATGGATGCACAGAAATTTGCTATAAAAAGAAAGCCATTAAAATAACTGAAACATTTTAATTTGCAGACAGTGCAATTAACATTCAGCCCTGTGTTTATGATTACACAAAGCAAATTAGTACCCAGTGAGAGGTAAATGAAAATAAATTTCCTACATCAGAGAGAATTTAAGGAGGGTTTTTTTGTTGTTGTTGTTGTTGTTGTTGCTGTTGTTTTTCCGAAGATGAGAGATATTCACGGACGGACTGAAAGCACCCTAGACAAAGCGCTGGTTATAAGAACCAAAATGAGAAGTGAACGCATGAGTCATTATCTGAACACACCTGCTGCTAGAACGTGAATAATCTACCCTGCTCTCCATCCCTACCGCGGGAGCCCACCCTCCCTCTCCATTAGTTATATGATGATATGGATCTGAAAACTGCATAGGATAATGCCTCTGTGCTGGAGGGGATTTTCAGAAGAGGTGATACATTTCAATAAATCCATAAACTGGGAGGTGAGTAAGGCAAGTCGGCGGCAAGGAAATACTCTCACAGCTGGATGCGGGCTGGTCTGCTTTGTAAATTTTTCTGCTTGCATCTCTGAGTAAGAACCTTACGGCCTGCTTTAACAGAAGCTTTTTTCAATCGTTTTGTTATCTTTAAAACTGTGAGCACGTGCACACACACACACACGAACACCCGTAGGGTAATCTGCAGAAGTTTGCTGTAATTGAATGGGCAATTAGTGTGAGTCGTGGATTTTTGCATGAGCACCTCAATAAAGGTACAATTTTAGTTGATCCTATGCCAAAAATGAAGTGAGGGTTGTGAAATAAGAGGACGGCATGATAAAAATAAATGTATTACATATCTAGTGCAGTTAGTGCATTAAGGCTGAAGATGCAATAACATGTACTGTTTGGCACACAATGATGAGAATTGCAAACTTCTATGTACATTGCTATTAATATCCCACCTGTTGTTGCTACGAGACTGGTATTTCACCCATAGGTATTCACTCAGTGGTTCTGGTCGTCTGAACCATGATCTGAGTCAAAATATCACACACAAACATATAATTTAAAAGGCATGTAAATTATGCAAATTAGATTATCTGCAGGTGGTGTCACTTCTTGCGTCTCACATGGGAAAATCACCAAGCATTTCATTTTTCTGCTCAAGCGTAATTTTGAGTATTGCTGCTGTTCTTATTAAGTGGTCAGGCCCTCTGAATTTTAGTGAAAAAAAAAAAAAAAAGAAAAAAAACCTTTAACAAAATACTCTTTCAAAAAAAAAAAATTTGTCGCAACCCCACCGCCAAAGACTTTTCGGAATAAAACTATGTCTCGAACACAGTGTTGACTTTGAGCTGTCATTCTCTTTTGTCACACATTCATTTTATTAAATCATATGTTTTTTGAGCCAGCCATGTCAAATGGTTTTTATTTCAGACGAACAAGCGGGCCAGAACAGAGAGTCACAGAGATGTAGTTTTACTTCCTTAGCCTCTTACTGCTCCATTTTCACACCTGACATTTTCACTAAAAGCTGGCATGGCACAGTGCATCCAAAAACAAGTTAGAATAAACAGACTATTAGAGTGCAGAGACAGCCACCCTTAGCTGTTGCGTTTGATTACCTTCTCTGTGGTAATGAAACGCTGACTGCAACAGTCATGTTGCGATGGGACGTTTTTACATACATCTCAATGACGCATTGACATTCCGCACCACCTCATCCTGCTGCGATCACGTAGGGAGAATTTCACTATTATTAAATGAAGGCACAGCCGCATGCTGGCCCGAGTCAAATAAACACAATTGTAAAGGACTATGGCTTTTCACCTGAGGCCAGGAGTGAACCGAAAGCGATCTTTTCCTAAGCGATGTCCACAGAGATTAGTATTGATCTCTGGCTTTTAGATGACTTTGCAGCACCTTGCTGTTAGCCGTTTTAATCTGGCAGTGTACCAACACCGTGGCGGAGCCACTTTCACTCCCTCTGAGTATATAATCTTCAGCCCCACGACGACTTCTCACCGCCATCACGCTCTGTCACTGGAGGTGCCAACCACTGACCCATTTTCTATGATATCAGCCATTGAAATAGGCTCACACTGTGAGCTTAAGCCAAGCACAGAGGACAGTTATAAATATACCATGCTTAGTCATGCCTTAACTTCACATTTATTTGGTTCACTCTGATTGATGGGGAATACACAAAGCCTCAAACATAGTTATATCAGGAAAATGAATGTGTATTGGAGAGAGGGGGAGAGAGAGAGAGAGAGAGAGAGAGAGAGAGAGAGAGAGCAAGAGAGAGAACTATGCAAAGCACTTAGGTTGTCGAATTAGTTTACAATAGAGAATAAAATAAGCATTCATTTGAATATATTGTCAGAGCGTAGTTTCATAGGCCAGTGAAACATAATGAACATATGGTGGCAAAATAAGTTATGCAATTAAAAGAAACCTGTTTCGGTATTTCCTACAAGTCCCTCCCATCAGAAAATAAAAATACCGAAAGACCCATGAAGACATGATGAATTGAGGTTAGTAGTTGATCTTCTAAATATGGTTTACATTATTTTCAGTGAAAGCCATCTTCTAAACCTGATACTCTCTCTGTTCTGTTCTCAAGCATATCCAGAGTCGAAATCTGCAAGAAACCGTGTAAGCAGCTTCTTCTCTCAATTCACCTCCCCTGCGTCAGGAGCCCGGAGCTCAGTGGAAACCTGCCGGGTTGAAGCGAGGGCTATTCAATGAAGAAATCAGGTTCTTCCTTCTGCTTTGGGGAGGGGGAGAGGGGATTGGTGGTGCAAAGATCCCAGAAGGTCTGACCTCCCTTGGAGAAAAAAAAAGAGAGGGAGAGAGTGTGGGAGATGAAGCCACAGGTCATAGAATGTTCTAAATGGGTAGAACCAAACAACCCGAATGGCTTTTGACCGCCTCTGCTTTCTGTCATTAGGGGGGATATTACCACCCTGCTGTCTGCTCCGTGCTGAGCCTGCAAAAGTAATGGCAAAACTTTTCAAGTAAGTGAAGGGTCTGGGTTAAGCAGTGTTGGAGTCTCGTTTCATTAATATAAAATGGTGGGCTTGATTTTTTTTTTTTTTTTTTTTTGAGAGAGAGAGAGAGGATAAGACTGAAGATTTGCCATCTGAACTTGCAGGTATACTAATGGGTTCTGTGTGGACTCATTCAGGGTTGGGAAGAAAAAAAAAAACATTAAATGGTGATGGTATGCTAGAAGGGTGTGATCTAAAACCATGAGCCAATAGTGTTTCAAGATTCCAGGTTTCCGTCCAATCATATGCACCGGTTAACAATTTTAATGGATTAAACAAAGAATAGACTTTTTACTGGAAGTTTCTCCTCAGAGTTCCATAAATGAATTCCGTCACAGTGATGAATAAAGATATTGTCTAAATGTCTAGTAATTGTTTGCAATTTCAGTATATCCATAACAATGATGTGCATTTTGTCTCAGTGCAATATCAACTGATTCATTTTCTGTTGCTAGACTTCTCCAAAAGAAAAAAAAAACATCTTTGAAATCCAACTAGTATTGAAGTAGAACAGCTTTTAAAAAGAAAAGGAAAGAAAAACATACATTTTTTTTTTTATATGAGTAATCCATGAGTCTTAGTTCTACCTTTCACTAAACTTCCAGGGGCAGCTGTGCCCTGAAATATTCCAAAGGGCAGAAGCAAATCACAGACTAACCCCATCCAAGTGTTTTCTGCAGAAAAACAGACAACGACCAAGCTCCATAAAGAAATTGGCACATTAAACCGGATTATGACTTAATTACATACTAATTTTCGCCTAAGAAAGAAGGGAGGGGGGGGGTGCCCTTACACCTTCAACATTTTTCTGGTGACTATTCCTATCACGTACCTTCATGCTTAATGTTCAGTGTGAACTCCCAGCGACTGCAGAGAGTCATATGGTCAGTGCAGTGGAGGAGTGATAAGCACATGTTCCAGAGAATTTCACCGTGGGTTTGGGGTTGGCGGGAGGGGGGGGGGCGGGGGTGAGGTGGGGTGGGATGGGGTGGTGGTGATTTCACAGTGTGCTCTGTCTCGCAGTGAGAGGGAGGTTCATTAGCACTAATGGGACATTAGATAAAAGTCAGAGGGAAACCTCAGAGGCCCCAGGGTCTTCAACGCGAGGGCAATTAAAACAGGCGATCATACCATAAAAGTCGTTTTAACGTGCGCTGAATGCTCACTCACCCTTTCCAGAGAGGGCCGTCACCTGGGGCACTGTGTGTCTGACACAACGGTGGGCGGGGGGAGGGGGGGGGGGGGATGCGCACATCTCCATTAGTTAAATCATCTCTGGAAGAGCTAATGTGATTCTGAAATTGTACCAGAGCATTTCCCTCTTTTTACTTTTACTCAGATTTATTATTCTTATTCTTAGCCTAAATGGATAATATTTACTGCTAGATATTTCACAGTTAAGGACAAAAATAAACCTTTTTTTTTCTTATCCTGAACATAAATTATTTTTAGGGAAGAGGAGGCTTCAGTTTCGTTTGTCTCCATTTTTCCAATATAAATCTGTCTCCCCCCTGGAATTCCTGTAATGACTTGGTTAAGAAGTATTTAAACTGCGGGGCACACTCCCATTTTATTGATTTGAATTTTTTTTTTTTTTTTTTTTGGTTGAATGTAACGAGCGAGTTGATGAAACAGGAATATATATTGGAGCATAATCCACGCTAGTGTTCAGAGCAACAAACATGACCAAGGCATCTGTGTACAGAGCAACAAACATGACCAAGGCATCTGTTGCTTCTTGCAGCTGTTGTTGTTGTCATCGTTGTTGTTATTGTTGGTGGTGGTTTTTGTATTCTTCACTATCTGAATAGAAGTGACAGTATTTACCTTAGTCTAAGGTAAATTTACCTCAGTCTAAGGAGACCTGGGCTATCTCCGTACCGTTACACGGCTGGCCATTTTCTCATGACCAAGAGAGAAACACCACTCTCTTACTTATCTCGACAGTCATGGAGAACATTGTTTGTCTAATGCTGATGTGAAGTTTAGCGTCCGGTCTACCAAAGTAGTTCAGTCATTCCCAAACTTTCTTTTTTTTTTTTTTTTTTTTTCTTTGTGCCAGAGAGCATTTGGGGAATTAATGGCTATGTTTAGTGCTGTGTGAGTTATTGTTGTGCATTAGTGGTGGCCCGTTTCCACTAACGATGTCGTTTTTGTAGCAGCAGGTGTCTCACAGCCTCCCTTCCGTAAGAGCCTCACGGAATTCCCTCTAAAATCCAGCCAAGGAGAATAAATGAACATTGTTCTCACTTTTGTCAGCGTTATTTATGTACTGTTGAGATACTCATTAGAATGTTAGACTGCAATTAAGAAACGAAGCATAAATCTATCTGCTTGGGGATGTTAATTAGATGCCTAAGTGATCATTCTTGGATTTATCTTATCCTGCAATATTGTGATTATCTAGCAATTTGCATATTTCCTCTCAGAAACCTCTACCATTTTTCAGTGGCATGGGCGTAAAGTGTTTGGACGTT
Organism: Chanos chanos; assembly: GCF_902362185.1. NCBI lineage: Eukaryota > Metazoa > Chordata > Actinopteri > Gonorynchiformes > Chanidae > Chanos > Chanos chanos. The sequence continues at coordinate 42,384,263 of NC_044500.1, forward strand.
TTGTGCAATCAGAATCCTAAGCAGCACAATGACCTTACACAGGATAAAGGATAATTGTATTTACAATACAATATGACCATGTCACACAGGTAATTGTAATAATAATAATAATAATTAAAAAAAAACTGATTGCTTTTCAAATACACAAAAATGGTTGTTCAATTACACCTTTAAAACGAGGTTATAAATGTGTAGCTTTTCGTGGTAAAGCCCTTATTTCGTGGTCCTTTTATTGAAAGGTTACAATATCTTTCAAATGCCTTCTGCAGTCTTTTCTTTTCAATGATGCTCCAGCTATCATTCCCACCCTGTTCCTTCTATATCATTCACCCCAAGTTCACTGGGACAAAGTCAAACCCAACAGAGTCACGCAATGTATAATTCAGAATGAACATGCTGGTTCTTTATATTAACAAACTCAGCCACTTGGCAGCGGGTTGACTTCAAATCCAAGTTGTTTCTTCAGAAACAGACCTCCCTCGTATGCGGTCCCTGGAGGTGCACGGTCCTTTTCAAGTCTGGGCCTTTTGAGTTTTGTACCCTTTAGCAAAAAAAAAAAAAAAAAAAAAAGACAACACAACAACAACAACAACAAAAAACCAACAGCAAAAAAAAAAAAAAAAAACCACATAAATTACACAGTGCACTTGAGAGAACCATGTCCCAACAAACTCACATCAGAAGATTCAGTATAAAGAGACATCTGTCTTTAATGATCACTTTATCACTCCAATCAAGCGCTCATAAACCAAACCAGACTCATACACCCACGTCTGTCATACTTCATTTACGCACCGTGGTTGCCGAACCAGTTGCAGATTTCAGTTTTATACCTCTGTATTGCACCATGCCCTCTCATATTCCTTCGTCGTTTTGTTTTTATCGTGTCATACTTCTACATCTTGACTGATTGCGTGTAATAAGCGTAGACGGTTGTACAAACCGGGTTTTAAAAAGAAAGACTATACCACCGCGGTCACAATCATTTTTCCGTGACACCGTATCTTTACTGCAAAGTTTTACGCTTCGGTGGCTAAGACGTATTTCTGATACCTCTGTTTACTCCCCCATATCACGTCATCAAAAAAAAAATGATTACTTACTGTTGCCCTTGGGCTTTGTTCAGAGGTGAGTTTGTATTGCTATTTTCAGACTTGTAGTCTTACGCTACCTTACCAGGCAATTGTCTTGGCTTAGCTCCCCGCACTCTGTTTGAAAGTAGCCTTTCAGAGAGGTGAGCGGGCTGCTGTGCCCAACACTGCCGATTATCTTAGAGCCAGTGACGCTGCTTGGAATCAAAGTCCCGTCAGAAGTTTATTTGACAGTTTTGCGTGTTTAACCACTTGAGCCAACAAAGGTGTGAATGCTGATATTGGGGAAGGAGTCAGTGTGCTTGTCAGAGAGGTTGCTGCAGTTCTGGTTTTGGAAAACAAGTGGACTGAAACATTGCAAAAAGGGTTTGCGAAATTAAAAAGCACTGAGGCAAATACATTACACAGTCAGCCCAAGTTACTGAGGGACATTTATAAACACACACACACACACACACATATGTGTGTGACATGAAACATATGGGCCACATTTATACATACATATATACACACATACATATATATATATATGCATGTGTGTGTGTGTGTGTGTGTGTGTGTGTGTGTGTGAAACATGTGGCCCTGGCTCAACAATTTACACAGCTTGATTTCATATCTCAGAACAATATATGTCTCTCTCTCTTTTTTTTTTTCAATTAATCTGTCTTACCCTCGGATTCATTTCAGCAGACGGAAAGGTAAAGAAAGAAGACAGCCGATGAGTTTTATGTTTGCAAGTTGTCTCCGAGCGCATTAATTCCTCTCAACAATGTCTCAAGCACTGAGAGCTGTACGTCTCACGGGTTTATTAGTAATTAGATAAGATGTCTGCTTCTCTGTGTGCTTCACGTGATTTTTATGTTGTTCTATTAGTTTATACATCGGTGATTACTGGAGGTTTCAAGCTTTTATAAAGAAATACAGAATATTATTTGAGACTTGCAAAGAATTTATGAACAGCTGATAAATTAAATTATATATATATATAAAAAAATAATGATCAGAAGAACTGTCTCGACTCACAGATTAATTAAAAAAAAAAGTAAACTACAGAAACAAATTTTCTCTCCTGTAAACACTGAATAAATTATTCAGTAACAGCACTTTCATTAGTCTGTCTGAGGGCAGAAAATTACTGAACCTTAAAATCATTTTGCTGTTGTGTTTCCTTTAGCTTATTTTTAATGCGTTCAGCTTATGATTTCACATTGTCCCATACTTTCCACGTCAAAATCAGATTAATTTTTTTCAATTACACCATTACTGTGCCGCCACAAAAAGCCGTCACTGGTCGCAGTCGCGTGTCATTTGTGGCGGGTTCTCAGGGAGATTTTACCTAACATTTATTGAGTAGCGGTCTAAATAGCTGGGGAAAAACCTGTATGATTTCCTTTTCTTCAGCATTCATCACATTCTGTTTTCTGTCCTGCCGCTTTGTCGAGCTGACTGGCAATAACAGCTGAGCTGAATTTTTATTTTAGTCACTTCACACTATAACCAGTAAAGTAATAAAGTCACAGAGACTCTGGTACTGTACCTGGCAAATACCTGGTAAAGGAGAGATGCCTGGAACTTTCTGACCTTTAGATATGCTCACAGTATTAGTTAACGTCTTTTACAGTTCTTTTGTTTCTACTGCCGTGTCAGAAAGATATTTCTGGTGACTGAATTACAGTTGCAAAATAAGACAGTACGCAGTTGTTTAAAAAGAGCAATAGGCAGAGAAAGTCAGTCTTTGGAAATTTAAAAAAAAATGTTACACAAACATACAAAATCAGTCTTTATGGCCTGCTATGGTATTCTACTAAGCTAGGCAATCCTTTTTTCTTTAGGGGAGCACTGTCACTGTCTTTCTGACACCGTCTGTCAGCAATACCAGTACCATCCTCAGAATGTCTTCTGAAAGGGTCACATCACGTCATCTTTGTTTTTGTTTTTTTGTTTGTTTGTTTGTTTGTTTGTTTTCTTTTTTTTTTTTTAACTTTGTCTGCACAGTGTGACTGAATGCCACATTACCTTACCACACGTTCCTTTAAGTATCGCCAGGTTCCGTTCCACTTTTCACTCTAAGGCAGAGAGATGAATGTCACAGGTGTCTACGCCTAAGACTAAAGGCCTTCCTCTTACCCTCTTCAACTACCCCCCCCCCCCGTACCTCCACCCCCCCCCCCCCCCCCCACCCCCCCCACATCACTCCCTCTCCCTCCCACTTAAAACAAAGTCATGACGGTCGCAAACGCCTAGAGAAGTGCCGGGAGGATTGGACGAGTCACAAGGTGTCCCGATAGTCCTACCGTCTTACCAGCTGTTCCAATCAAGTCGATTAGGCTGCGCTTGAATCTCCGACTCACTGGAGAGAAGAGGGCACCTCTGAGTCTGTCGTCTACGACAGGCACCACCAGGCAGACCGATGGCCAGACACATACACCGGGACCGGAAGCATTTAACTGTAGAGGGGAGACATTTGATATACTGTAAATGGTTGGAGTAGAGGACAGACCCAGAGAGAATAGTTATTGATCTGATTGATACAGTGTCTCAATGTCTCTAATGATCTTTTATCATTAGTCGTAGTATACACTGTTTAAAAGAAAGTGACAGCTCGGTTCCAAACAGGACTTGGAGAGGGCCAGTGTTTATATTCAGGCATTTTATCAGTTACGACCATACAAAGGCATTTGACATTTCATTTTTTGTGAAAATACTATATATGTTTTTGTTCTGTTTATGTGTCACTTCGAAGCAGAAGGCATTTTACCTAAACATTACGTACATCACAACTGTACATGCCAACAAGCACCCTGAAAGCATATAGAGACACACCTACACAACAGTGTTATGTCACTAATCTGTGACCTAGATATTTGTGTACGGGTCGTCTTGAAGTGTGACTGAATCTAGTGCCTTTTTGCCTTCATTTGTGAACTCTGACAATCAAAATTATTTTGAGAGTATGTTTAAACAGTTACAATGAATACATGATTCAACAAAGAACAGAGAGCAGAGAACAAACTCTCTCTCTCTCTCTCCCTCTCTCTCTCTCTCTCTCCCTCTCTCTCTCTCCCACTCTCTCCCTCTCTCTCCCTCCCTCTCTCTCTCTCTCTCTCTCTCTCTCCCTCTCTCTCCCTCTCTCTCTCTCTCTCTCCCACTCTCTCTCTCTCTCTCTTTCTCCCTCTCTATCTCCCTCTCTCTCTCCCTCTCTCTCTCTCTCTCTGACTCTATCTCATGATATAAATTCTCAATGCAAGTTATTTTCTTTAAAGGACATTCAGGAAACTGGGAATTTGCAGCTCTCATCAGAGTAATTCACATTCACATTCATAACAGCTTGCAAGGCTGCGGCATAATTTAATCATTTCAAGCTTGTCTAACTTAATGTGAAATCTTCACATTATGACTTTCACATTTAGTTTTCATTTGTTTCGGTGTTCTATAAATCGCAGCTGAATATCATGCTTTTGAAATTTAGAACTAATGTGGCATTCCAAAACTTTACTTGATTAAAGGCATTTGGTGAGCAAAACCCAATACATCTCTACTGAGGTTGATGAAATATTTACTTGTGAGAAAAAGAAATTGGAATCTGAAAGAGAAAATGAATAAAGCATGATTTTGTTTTTTGTTTTTGTTCATTCCTTACACTAGCATTATTCAACAAAAAAAAAAGTCAATAAATTGACACCTTAAGTGCATAACACAAAGAGACAGTTAAAAAAATAAAAAATTTTCATTTCTCCCATCAGTATATTCTGATGATACCTTTGAAGATCTCTCACCGTCTTTCGGTTTGGTAACCTTTCGCGGGAGAGGCGATAGATTGGATCTGGCTCTGGAAGAGATTGTGTCCTGACTCTAAAATTTGTACCAGTTCTAAGGGCATTCATAACATTCTCACTGTCACATGTCTTTCATGAGAGCAGGTAGGATTTCTCTGCAGGCTTAAGGTCACCGTCATTCACTCCCAGGTGTTTGTCCTGACCCTTAACACAATCTCTATAGTGGAAAAAATACAGAGATTTCTAGGAGTGCAGAAAAGCGAGGGACCATTCTTTGAGCACATAATTCAAAATTTTTTTTTTTTTTATGTCTGACCAGAGGTTTCACATTTCTGATGTGATACAACTCTACAAAATATTTCACCTTCCTTTTTTTCCTTTATCCGCATTTGCTTCTGCTACAGCCCAAATGGAAAAAAAACTGGACACTGTCCTTTGATATCAGCCTGTGCTGTTGGCAATGAATCTTTGTTTTCAACTGATTGTATTCATCCTCAGAGAGAGAAAAAAAAAGGGAATTTTTTTTTAAATGAAATCCATAGTCAGTGACACTGCTAGGATTTGCAGCTGTGTCTGTGAATCACACTAATGTGTCCTTGTGGATTTGACATTGGTCTAATTCGCCACGTACCCTGAGATCTGTCACATAATGTCACACATGCAAATACTTTGGCATAAAAAGCGTTGCCCGGACGTCTTTTTCCCGTGGCACTAAAGACTGCGTGCTCGGCTCTCTTCTAGATGGAAGCGCTATATTTCTAGCACAGGTACGGTATATCATGCAATGAAAATGATTCGTGGAGCACATCAAACAGTCGGGTTGAAGGAAATGTAAAGGGACCAAGGTGAGGCTGGAAAGAATAAAGTTACTCCTTTGAATAATTAGATATCCATAATGACCAGTTCTCCCCCTGCGAAGAGAAAGGCTTCACACTGACCTAACAAACAGCGCTGATACAGTAATTAACGTCAGATTGGAAAAGCAACTGAAAAGGCTTTTCACTAACAGAGCAAAGCAGGGAGGGAAAGGTCCTGTTGACAAAGAGCAAATCTGACAGTAATTAAGTGTGCTATGCCGGAGTAGACTGGGCCAGCGCCTTGAAATTTTAATCGAGAGACAATGCGGAGGCACCCCTAGATGCAAATACACTGGGCGTTTAAATTGCTCTTAGCATGCTTGTGTCTGTCTCTCCCTCTGCATAACCAATGAAATAAGACTTTGATGGAAAGCCCAAAGGCTAGCGAGAGAGACATAACTAAAGAGATTTGACATAAACTGCATTTTCCCAAAGCATTGGTGGGGGGGGAGGGGGGGGGAGGGGGGGGAGGGGGGGGGGGCACCACTCATAATAACAGTTTTGATATTTATCTCGTCCTCCCTAACTTTCAGTCATGTTGATTTTGCTAAAAATGTAGAATTTCCCTCAAGGAAGATATCCCTGTGTTTTGTTGTTGTTGTTGTTGTTGTTGCTGTTTGACTGTCATAAGTATTCTTGTCATTAGTGTGTAAATGTTAAGTCCTTAAAACCAGAGAGCCACAATGTTGCATCATTGTTCTTCATAATCGCTATTTATTGAATGTTCAAACATGCGGTACGGCGTACCGCGCAAATCTTTTCATCATTTAATATCGGAAAACATCTTCTTTGTTATTTTCTCAAAAAAAAAAAAATCAGTTCGTTTTGTTTTGATCTTCTTGTAGTTGTGTTTTGTAATAATCTTCAGTTGTTCTGTTTTATTAGAATATGAACAAATGAAGGGGAGTTATTCCAAAGCTGACCCGAAAAGCCACTGTCTTGGTGGACATCACACCATTCTAGCATGTGTTCGTTAACACGTGTTTTGATTGTCAGTGAGAGACGTTTATCCACCGCACTGGCCTTGAGCAGCTCATCACTTATACACATGCAAATAAACCATCACTGAGCCATAACAGGACAATGCGACATAACTGAAATCACAGAGAACAGGATAGGGACATTGTAGTATATACAACACCCCCCCCCCCACTCCCTTCTCAAACACACACACACACACACACACACAACATGACATGCAATATTGGCCTGCAAAAGACTGATTGCTTTCTAACATCATGTAGCTTCATTGGACATCAGGCATACCACCTGCAATGCTGCTGTTCACTGAAGCTAAGAGCGGTAATGTTGTTTAGGCCTCAGGTAACAGGTGACAGCAGCCTTGATGTATGTGGGTTTGATTGACTCAGTAAAATTCTGTGCACAACAAGGCCTTCAGTGCTCTACATGGACATACATACTAATCATTTGTGGTTATCACAGCTTAGCTATGGCATTTGAAACCCACGTTACAACAATCTAACAGTTGTAGTCTAAATTTTATTCCCAAATAGCTGATGTGTATTGAGTTTATACACACACTGATTGACACCTGAATTTTCTATGAAGCTAAACAAACAACTAGTTGAAAACAGCTCTGTGTAATAATCATAAATAATAAAGGCCAAAGTGTATGAAAGCAATTTTACTTCTATGACATACATTCCCGCAGTTATATCCGCGTCCTTTGCGTAGCGAGCTTTGAGATTTCAGAATGAGACAACACGGAATGCCTTCGTTGAACAGCATCACAACGATGCAAAATAATTCAGGAAACGTGGGCAATTATACGCGGCGCTCTGACAACTGACGGCGCGCTGCCCGTGTGGTGAAACTCTTCATTTATTGCCTGCTGTCTCGGTAAAGTTATTAGAGTCGGGGTGTGTCTGGGTTATCTGAGCAGTATCTTTTGTTCCAGACCTCAGTGGCTCTTAAACTGTACAGTAGCTTTTTATGAGGCCCTCACTGTAGGCAGTTACAATCTCATCAGTCTCAGACAGAGTGCCACCGATGGAACCCGCAGATAACTTTTATGTCCCTTTCCCCCTGGGACATGGAAAGAGCTTTTGACAGAAAGATAATAAGAAGACACCAGGGATGAGACGGAGACGCGAACAAACCACCGCAACTCCTCAAAATTTGTTCTCGTATTTATTTGGCTACATACTTAGGGTTAGTTGATTTGATTGGGGACCGTAAAAATCAACCATTTTCATCTAAATATAGAAAAAAAATAAAAAGAAATTCAGCAAAATAATCACAGAGATTATGAATAAAGGTTTCTGATGAGGCTCTGTGTTATCTTGTGTAGTGGTATAGGATAAAAGAGCAGGAATGTTTCAGCAAAAATCTTGTCAATGCTAATACCAGCAATCTGAGTGAAGAGGGTCGCAAACACTCAATGACAGAATGAAGGGCAAATATGGGCTCTCGTGTGTTATATTTAGACGATGGAAGGTGATCGTCTGAGTATCTAATTACGAAGTTCCATTTTTGATAAAAATGTCTATCTCCTTTGAGATTTTGACTAAAGATGATCAAATAATGTCCATTGATGTGGTCTTAGTGCATCTTGAGTTGTCTGTTACCAATCTGAAGTCTTTGTTTCAAACCGCGTGGAGTTCTGACCGTGCTCTGACCTGTTTGCTAACCAGATTATTATATGAGTTGTTTGCTCAAGAAGACAGCAAGCATAAGGATAGTTCCCCCCCAAAATGAATTCAAAGGCTGCTATAAAGTTGGGTGTTTAAAATGTATGAAGAAATTCGTTTATCAGGAAGTCATATAAAGATGTCCAATGTGAAGACCTACGGAAATTTTAGATTTGATCATGAAACTCAAAGTGCACAGACATTTGCCACGAGGCGCGAGGACATTTTGTGCAACGTGCAAAGACATTTCAGAAGCAACAAGGGAGTCTATCTGATAGACCCATGTGGTCACCGTCTACATCTTCTCTCTGTTCAGGAGTGTCTGTCAAGTTCTCAGGAATCCAAATCAGTGGAGCTGGTTTACTGTCTAAAATGTGGCAACAGTGACACCACTAGATCAGTTAAGTAGATGAGATCATCCGTTATTTAAGGATGACACACGGACAACTGCAGCCCCGTCTGAAAAAAAAAGAAGAGACAAAATCACCGAATAAAGAAAATTAAATGACATAGTTTTTAGATTTTTTTTAAGCATATCTCACAAGACCTAGTTACGTCATATTTCATGAAGATCTAAATCGTATCAGATACACATCTAAAATGTCTACACTTACATCATGTCAAACACTCTAATTTAAACAAAAGATCTAATTTCATGATCGAGAGCAGCTGTCAAGACGATCTCAGTTTGTTTTACTTCGGCCGCTTTTTTTTTTTTTTTTTTGTCTGCGCTCTCTTGTGCCGCGCGTCAAAACGGGAATCGGTATTTAACTAGCCATGGTCCAGATGGTCATATGCATATGTCAAAGGAATGTAATTTCTCTGCCTTGCCAACTGGCAGCTGAGCACTGCGCAAGTACACACACACACACACACACTGAATCCATGGCCCGTTTGGTCTTTGAATACCTGACAGGTAGCTTCCAATTTTTCTGCTTTCCCTATGCGGCGTCTGACTGAGATTAAGGCTGCTATCTGAAGTGACTGTATGAGGAAGATTGGTTTGTTATTCTGCTTGGATTTCAGAGCAATCTGTCTTTCTCTCCTCGTTCCTCATTGGCAGTTAATCAGCACCTTCAATTACTCAAATAAATGAATCTACTCTCTCCTGCAAACCCAATTTAGGTGTACCTTCCCATCTCCGGCAGCAAAGACCTCCCTAATTACCTTTTGCACCTTACTCTAATGGACAGTTCTGTGGAGCCTCTCAGACCTCCCCTTTCAAATTCATCTGTATTTGCTCAAATATGACTCTGAGTCGGCTGTTGCACACTAACAGAAATAATGTTTCTATTTTCTGTTTCTGAGAGTTATGGTATGGGATCGTATATCCTGTTATAATAACGTTACAGCTATTTGCCGCTGAGAATCTATGTTGTCCAACTAAAGATCTGAATTAATATTTCCCAGACAGACTAGGAGAACATAATTCCAATTTAAATATATGTATTAGAAATCAGACAATATCACTGCAATATTTCTATGCGTCGGGGGGAGACTTCATTCTCAACTGGAAAGCAGACTTTGTCACAATGATGACAATAATTATGTCTCTCGATATACTGGCTATGTGAGGAAACTGATTCAGCATGGAGAAATAGATTTCTGCTATTTGTGTTGAAACCTGGGTTCCAGAGGTTGGTCAGTGTGAATTACCGAGCCGCACAAAACCTATTGTCATAACACTTCTGTATATATGTGAAAGAGTAGTGAGTGGGCACAGAGAGGAAATGAAGGCAGGAGGTAGAGAGAGAGACAGACAGACAGAGAGAGAGAAAGAGAGAGAGAGAGAGAGAGAGAGCAAATTAACTGAGCAGCAGGGTGACCTCCATTATAAATCAGAGGATCTGTTCTGATAGAGTGTGTATGTATGGAATGTGGGTTAGGAATAGCGCTGTGATTTATAAGTAGCATTGTTCC